>NC_086449.1:618139388-618488971 GCF_028390025.1 Pseudophryne corroboree | reverse complement strand
AATCTATTCATGGCCCATTGGGAAGAACAACAGATATGGATGGGCGGCGTACTGGGGGCGGGCCTGGTATCCTGGCAACGCTTCATCGACGATGTCCTTTTTATATGGACAGGTGATGAAGAATCTCTTCTCTCTTTCCAAGATAGATTAAACACAAATAATTTATCAATCAGATTTACATTTGAATACAGTAAAGCACAAATACATTTTTTGGATTTATGTATTTATAGTGAAAGTGGCATGTTGAAAACTAAAATCTATCGTAAACCTACGGACTCTAACAATTTCATAGAAAGGTCAAGTCTTCATCATGTGAACTGGCTAGAGGGTATTCCCTTTGGCCAGTTCACAAGGGTGAAGCGCAATTGCAGTGATGCTACTGTATGTGAAAACCAACTTGATGAAATATCAGGACGCTTTTCTAGAAAGGGGTATGCAACATCCACCATTGAAAAAGCTAGAGAGAGAATTTCTAAGGTGGAGAGAGAGGATTTGTTGAAAACTACCAGTACTGAGGGGGAAGAGAAAAATGATAGATACCAATGGGCATTTATCAGTAAATATAGCAATAGTTATAAAAATGTGGAAAAAATATTTAGAGCCAATTGGAAGCTCTTACTACAAGATCCTGTTCTTTCTGATTATATACCTAAATATCCATCGTTCATCTATAGACGAGCTCCAGCATTAAAGGACAAACTGGTGAAAAGCAGCCTGGAAACTGATATTCGTCAGAGTATACGTACGAAGGGTTTCCACCGTTGTGGTAGCTGTCTAATGTGCAGAACAGTCAAAAGCAATTCCAATAAATTTAAGGAATTTGCAGTTGATGGAAAAACATATCCCATCAATCAGTTTATTTCTTGTAACTCTAGGAATGTTGTGTATGTGTTCGAATGTACATGTGGACTTCGATATGTGGGACGGACCTCGAGGGCGTTAAAAACGAGGTTGGCAGAACACATATACAACATTAGAAAAGGACTTGAGACACATACTGTTCCAGCCCACTTCAAAAAACACCATGGAAAAAATGAATGCCATATAAAAACTTTTTATGGAATAGAATTGATACTACCAAAATCTAGAACTAGGGATATGGACAAAAGATTAGCAATGGCAGAAACCCGATGGATTTATCAATTAAAAACCCTAGTTCCAAAAGGCTTGAATAGTGATTTTGATTTAGGATGCTTTCTTGTCTGAGATCACGAGGTTATATTATCCTGTCCCTAAATCTTGGTGTCTGTATCATGCTCCCCTTTCTAGACTTATTTGTGTTAGGACTTTAATATGACAAAACATTTACATATATTTTTTGTGTTCTAGATTATTATCCAACTGAAGGTCTTATATGTGAGGTACGAGCCAGCGCCGGAATGCGCATGATCGCCCAAGCAAAATAAATCCTTGAATTAAAAGAAGCGATAGGTTTTGCATAAGAAAAGGACGATGGAACGCAGACCGGCGCTGGAACGCATACCGGATTTCCGGGTTACGCCACATCCGCCCAGACGTTATTGTACTCATACGGTCCCTCTTCTGCTCATCCTGTTTATTGCGTATCAGTATTGGTTGACGGCGTCTGACTTAAGTAGCTTGTGGATAGAGGGGTTGAAGATGCTGTTTATTTTAATTCTATAATATTTCGTGTATTCTGTGTGTTTGACAAATTTACGATACAAACCCACGCTGGAACGCATACGCAACTTCCGGTTGGTGGAATATCCGCCGGAAGGAAGTGCTCCTAAATCGATCAGCACATGTGTTTTGAATTTTACAATTAGGAGGTCTTTAAAAGGACTATACATGGACTCTTACCACACTTCTGATGAAGGATCCTATGTGATCCGAAACGCGTTAAGTGTGGTTGTGGATTTCCTACTCTTGTGGACACCTGAGGACGCTGCCTGTTACCTCGAGGATTGACGACTTCAAATTCTGGCATTGAGGCCGTCGTTACCTCTTGTAGACCAACTACAGAAATTTGTGAGCTGTCTTGCTGTGTCCTCATGTGCCACTGGGTTTTTACATGCGATTTTGATTTTATCTTTGTGTAAGTGCAACTTAATTAAAACAATAGCCTTGTTTTTATTACTGCACTATCATTGTTTTATTTTTTGTACTTTGAGGCCGTCGTTATCTCTTGGAGACCATTTGGTATACGTCGGAGAGCTGCCTTGCTGTATCTCTGTGTGCGACTGGGTTGTTATATGCGATTTAACTCCATTTTCCTGTAAGTGCAACTTATTATTAAAACATCAGCCTTGTTATTACTACTGCACTATCATTGCATTTCTTGTGCTCTCCATTCCGCTGTTATCAAGCACTGGTTTGGAACACAATCTTTTCAGAACCGTTATCTTTTGGAACTGAAGAAACCTCCAAAAATACATCATTGTGAACAAACTGACAAAAGAAATTGGACATTTAAAGCTTAGTATACTGCATTTACTTGTGACCTTATATTGAGGTGAAGGGTCTACATGTTTTAAACAGTGGTGCGCGGAGATTGAGCACACTCTTTTCTTTATTTCTGGCCTTTGAGGAGTATTGGGTGATTACTCTCTGTGTGTTCTTCCGCTGCAATACACTGTTTGTTAACAGCGCACTATTGTAACATCAATTTTTCACATTTACACATTACGGCAGACAGCATCCCCCTTTTTAAACACTACGGCAGACAGCGTCCCTTTTTTACACATTACGACAGACAGCGTCCCCCTTAGTTTTAACACATTACGGCAGACAGCGTCCCCTTTTTACACATTACGGCAGACAGCATCCCCCTTTTTACACATTACGGCAGACAGCGTCCTCTTTTACACATTAGGTAGACAGAATAGATAGATCACTACACACATAGTCACTACACACACACACAGTTTGTCTCCTCCAGTGACTACACACACAGCCTGTTCCCGCAGCGTGTGTGCACGCACACACTCACACACACTCTGACCCCTCCAGTCAGTACAAAAACAGCCTGTCTCCTACACACACAGCCTATTCCATCAGCACACACACACAGCCTGTCCCCTCCAGTCACTACACACACACACACACACACACACACACACACACACACACACACACACACACACACACACACACACCCTGCCCCTACACACACAGTCTGTTCCCCCAAAACCACACACACTCACTCTCCTGACCCTCCACTGTTCCCACTGTATTACCTTACTTCCAGGAGAACAGAGAGGGATGTAAAGTACCCTAGACAGACCAAACAGCAAAGTTGGTGGCGTGGCCTAATCACGGACCCGTTGCCATGCCCCCTTTCAGGAAAAAACCTGATACTGGAAGCACCGATAGGCGGCCAGGCAGAGGAGGAGGAGGCACAGGACCTGATCTGTCGCTGACGGCCGCTGCAGGAGGTACAGTAACTTCTGCGGACACACTGAGCAGTGAGGACCTGCTGGTGTTGCCGGCAGTCCTGCTCCCTCAGGGCACATGCGCTGTGTGCCAGGCACCGCCGGCACACACCTAGTTACGGCCCTGCAGTTGGTTCTTCGTATATCTACTCATACAGGGATATCATACTATCACACAGTCAGTTTTCCCATATGTGCATTGGGTCTTTGTATGTGTTATCTCCCACAGCTTAACCTTCATAATGCGCCCAACATGGCTATCTCATCTGGTATGCTCATGGATGAGATGAAAAATATGTGGACCTGGCTGTTATGTTGGAACCCTACTCCTTGCATTAGGATGCTGCAACCACCCATTTTGTGTAATTTCTTCTGGGTATGACCTGTTCCACCCAGGGTAACTCTACATAGTGTGCCCAACATGGCTGCCTCACTGGTACTTTTCCTGGCTTGGGTACATAACCTTTACATGTTATTACCGAAAAATGTCTGCCTGCCGCCATCCCATATGCTCATCGCATACTTGCCTACCTGACCCTCTCCATGAGGGAGAAAATGCTCTGTTCCTGGACTTTCCTGGTAATGTATGATTGCCATCACCTGTGGTGAAACACCTTTCCTATCAATTAACTAGCTCACCACAGGTGATGGCAATCATACATTACCAGGAAAGTCCAGGAACAGAGCGTTTTCTCCCTCATGGAGAGGGTCACGTAGGCAGGGCCGTTTCTAGACAATTTGGCTCCCAGTGCGAGATTTCAAAATGCGCCCCCCCCCCTATTGCTCTAAAAAAAAAAAAAAAAGTGTGCCCCCCCATATAGCCATAAAAAGAAAAAGCATGCGCGCGCCATAGGCGCGCGCGCTCCCGACAAGGGTGTGTGGCCTGATTAAAATGGGCGTGGTCTCATTAAAGTGGGCATGGCCTCATCTGATATCATCACACCCACCACAGTACGGAAAAAATAAAAATGTCCCCTTTTTACACATTACAGCAGGCAAGTGTCCCCATATTACACAGCGCGGCAGGCAGGTGTCCCCATTTTACACAGCGCGGCAGGCAGGTGTCCCCATTTTACACAGCACGGAAGGCTGGTATCCCCATTTTACACAGTACGCAGGCAGGTGCCCCCATTTTACACAGTACACAGGCAGGTATCCCCATTTTACAAAGTGCAGCAGGCAGGTATCCCCATTTTACACAGCGCGGCAGGCAGATATCCCCATTTTACACAGCACAGCAGGCAGATATCCCCATTTTACACAGCACGGCAGGCAGATATCCCCATTTTACACAGCACGGCAGGCAGATATCCCCATTTTACACAGTACGCAGGCAGGTGCCCCCATATTACACAGTACGCAGGCAGATGCCCCCATATTACACAGTACGCAGGCAGATGCCCCCATATTACACAGTACGCAGGCAGATGCCCCCATATTACACAGTACGCAGGCAGATGCCCCCATATTACACAGTACGCAGGCAGATGCCCCCATATTACACAGTACGCAGGTAGGTGCCCCCATATTACACAGTACGCAGGCAGATGCCCCCATATTACACAGTACGCAGGCAGATGCCCCCATATTACACAGTACGCAGGCAGGTGCCCCCATATTACACAGTACGCAGGCAGGTGCCCCCATATTACACAGTACGCAGGCAGGTTCCCCCATATTACACAGTACGCAGGCAGGTGCCCCCATATTACACAGTGTGGCAGGCAGGTATCCCCATAGGCAGGTGCCCCCATATTACACAGTGTGGCAGGCAGGTATCCCCATAGGCAGGTGCCCCCATATTACACAGTGTGGCAGGCAGGTATCCCCATAGGCAGGTGCCCCCATATTACACAGTGTGGCAGGCAGGTATCCCCATAGGCAGGTGCCCCCATATTACACAGTGTGGCAGGCAGGTATCCCCATAGGCAGGTGCCCCCATTTTACACAGTGCGGCAGCGGCAGGCAGGTTTCAAGCTGAGGAGAAGGAAGGGGGAGAGAGAGAGAATACTTACGTCTTCCCGCTCTTCGGTCCCGCCGCCTCACGTCCCGCGCCGGCCGCCTCCTCCTTCTTGCTTCTCCTTCTCGCCTCTCCCGAGCGCTCCTGCTCGGGGGGCGGGGCTTTGCGGAATGACGCGTTTGCGTCGTGACGTCACGACGCAACGCGTCATTCCGCGAAACTCCGCCCCCCGAGCAGGAGCGCTCGGGAGAGGCAAGAAGGAGTAACTAAGTGCCGTGGCGGGCGCCCCGTGCAGTTGCACGGCTCGCCCGCCCCTAGAAACGGCACTGCACGTAGGCAAGTATGGCTCATTGCGCTCTTTAGGTTTAGTTGATCTTAATTATCTCTATCTTTTTCCCCCTAACTTGCTATAGCTCTAATGTCTTTGTACATGTTTTGATGTATGTATAGCGAGGTTGAGTCCTGTGGGAGAAAAGCACTATATAAATAAAATTAATATTATTATTATTATTATTATTATTATAGATTGAGCATTAAATTATCAAGGTTTGCACTGAAGCATACACAAATACATTGCATTGTAATGGGGACAACTAATATCTTTACTGAGGCTATATATTCTCTACATTTCAAACATGTTTTAAAGCAACTCTATTTGTAAAGCGCAATGTGATAAGGTATAAAAATATATGTTAATAATGATGGTTATAATCAGAGACACTACAGGCAGTCCCATTGAGAGGTGTTTTCTTCCTCTGTGACTGCCAGACAGGGTTGCGAATAGCACAGACCTGGCTTCCTGTAGAAAACCACTCTCTGCCTTTTCGGGCCTCCCTATACGGCTTCTATTGGCTGCAGCCGATGCAGTCCATAGAAGCTGGGGGTATGCACATGCGCAATACCGTCACCACTATGGCGCATGCACCGGTCCCAGCGTCTGTGAACTACATCGGCGGTGGGGACAAGGGAACAGGGACCATGAGGCAGGGACAGTGTAGGAGCCGCTGCTGGTTATAATATCTACAGGTATGTGTAATCTTATCCAGAAAAGCTTCATCTACAAAGTTCTGAAAACTAGAAGAAGAAATAGCAAACAACTATGGTTGTTTGGTACTCTCATGTACATAGACACAGTGCCGGATTAAGGGGGGGGGGGGCAGGGGGTAAGTATCCCGGGCCCCCCAATCTCAAAGGGCCCCTCGGCCGAAGTTGCTGCCCACTGACGATTCTGCCTGTCTCCAGGCTCCACCGCCAGCAGCAGCACTCCCAGCAACAGCGGTAGCTGCTGGGAGAGCTGCTGCCCGCAGCAGAACCTGGAGAGAAAGAGAATCATCCCAGATGTCTGTACCCTTAACATTCTAGTGGCGTGGCGGGCAATGTTTCCAGCTGCAGCAGTAAAGTCCCGCGCGCTGTGCTCGGTGTCTGCATCCCTGTCCCAGCATACAGGACTCATTGGAGTGGAGGCGGAGGAGGGGATTGCTGACAGTTCACCTCCTCACTGCTATGCTGTCTGTCTCTGTCCTGACTACCGTTCCTGCAGCAGTAGCAGGTGGTCTGCTTTTAGGTGAGAGACTAGGTGAGGGACCCTGAGGAGCAAAGCAATAGCAGTTTAGACTAAAGGGGACTGACAGGGGAGAGTGCTGGGCGCAGGCTGTAGTGCAGCACAGGAGGCAGTAACAAGTGCATGGTTATGGTTTAGTGTCTGGGACACTGGCTGCCGGTTTGCTGCATTTTTCAGACATCAAGGGGGGTGCATTTTTACTGTTTGCACTGGGAAAGTCTATAAACAGCCCTGCCCTTAACTCTGTGCCCGCATGCTTGCTTTCCCCATCTGTAGCGCTAGTGTCGAGTAGACGCGCTGCGCAAAAAAAACACTGTGGGTGGACTGGAGACATAATAAAGTCTCATCCTCCAAGAAGGCACTGAGGAGCGGGACTCGGGTGGCTGCTGGACTCTGAAGCTGTCTGTCAGCAGAGATCAGTGAGTATAAAAAGATATTGGGAAGGTGTGTGTGTGTGTGTGTGTGTGTGTGGGGGGGGGGGGGTAGGGAAAGCGACATATTTTCTAAGGTGGGGGTGAGAGAAGGTTATTATAGCCTGGCATTTGTATACCTGGCACTGTGAGGGGCATTTGTATACCTGGCACTGTGAGGGGCATTTGTATACCTGGCACTGTGGGGGCATTTGTATACTTGGCACTGTGGGGGCATTTGTATACCTGGCACTGGGGGGGGGGCAATTGTGGATCTGGCACTGCACTATTGGGGGTATATGTGTATCACATCCCATTTTAACTGGCCACACCCATTTTTTGGGCGCGCGCACACACAGTACCTCTAAGGGGCAGACCTACTGGGGGGGCAGGGTAATTTTTTAAGTTGAGAATTTTTGTATGGCCCCCGAAGGATTTTATAAATATCCAAATGGCCCTCGGTAGAAAAAAGGTTCC
Source organism: Pseudophryne corroboree (assembly GCF_028390025.1). NCBI lineage: Eukaryota > Metazoa > Chordata > Amphibia > Anura > Myobatrachidae > Pseudophryne > Pseudophryne corroboree. The sequence goes on along the minus strand of NC_086449.1, from coordinate 618,481,171 downwards.
CCATCCCTGCTCTACACAGATATAAAATAATTACACATTTATTTATCTTTGCATATTCAAGCAATTCTCTTACTCCATGACAATATTTCTATGTAACTGGATAATATTAGCTCACTCTGCACTTATTACCCTTGTGATCTGACTGAACCAACATGCAACATGTATCATTTATCCTTGAGTGTATTAAGAGAGATGGGGGAACTCTGAGCCGCCCCAATCTAGGTCACCTCCTATCTAGCCAGCGGCACACAGGGAGAAAACGCTGATGCTGTGCTGGGTTCTAGTACCCATGTGTGTGTCTGCCACGCCATTTTCCCGGTCATTTTGCTACTGCACATGCGCAGAATACTGGGAAGATGACTGCTGCATCCTTTTCCCAGCAATTTGTGCAGTGCTGCCTAGGGTGGCCAATCCCGGGATCGAGATTGGCGGGATCCCGGGATTTAGGCTAAAAATCATCCAGGATTCAAATCCAGGATTGGAATCTCCAATCCCAGGGATTTCAGGATCAGGCGGACCATTTTTTTTTTTTAATGCCGGGCAGCGTTGAACGTCCTCAGAAGGCTCAGACGCTGCCCGACTCCCTCCCTCCAGCTCTCCCTGTGCAGTGTGATGTGAAGTCAAAGGTCACGCTGCGCACCCAGCCAGCTGTCACCTGCCGCACAGACCTCACACTGAAGGAAGTGAGCCACCCACCCTCCCAGGCAGGGGAGAATCTATCCATTGGCCAGGATGGCACTCGCCAGGGGCGCCAGGCAAGGAAGGGGTGCCACCTGGCTGTGCCACCCGCGGCCAGAGGGTAGAAAAGTAGTACTGGTGAGAGTCTGTTACTGCTGGAGCTGCGCTGGTGTCTGGAAGCACCACACTTGTAATCAGACTCAAAATAAACTACAGCTCCCAGCAGCCCTTGTTGCTGGGAGCTCCTGGCAGCAAGGGTTGCTGGGAACTATAGTTTATTTTGAGTCTGATTACAAGTGCGGTGCTGCCGGATACTAGTCTGATCATTAGTGCAGTACGGTGCTGACGGACACTGGCAATTGTTATATAGCACAGTGCTATAGATCTATTTGTTGTTGAAGATAATAAAAAAGTGTCAGTGTTTGGGAGAAGTACCTGGAAAACTACACAATTCTCATGCATGTTAGATGTAAGTAAGTAAGTAGTAAATAAGCGAAACTTTAACTTGTTGAGTGTAATAAAGAAAATACATATCTTACCAGGCCAGGTTCAAGGAAATGTATATCAGTTAATTGTATAATTGATCATTTTATTTTGGAAGTGATGCCACCCTGATGTTTCTTCTAACTAGAGATGTGCACCGGAATTTTTTCGGGTTTTGTGTTTTGGATTTGGATTCGGTTCCGCGGCCGTGTTTTGGATTCCGACGCGTTTTGGCAAAACCTCCCTGAAAATTTTTTGTCGGATTCGGGTGTGTTTTGGATTTGGGTGTTTTTTTTCAAAACCCCCTCAAAAACAGCTTAAATCATAGAATTTGGGGGTAATTTTGATCCTATAGTATTATTAACCTCAATAACCATAATTTCCACTCATTTCCAGTCTATTCTGAACACCTCACAATATTATTTTTAGTCCTAAAATTTGCACCGAGGTCGCTGGATGACTAAGCTAAGCGACCCAAGTGGGCGGCACAAACACCTGGCCCATCTAGGAGTGGCACTGCAGTATCAGACAAGATGGCACTTAAAAAAAATTGGCCCCAAACAGCACATGATGCAAAGAAAAGAGAAAAAGAGGTGCACTGTGGCCGCTGGACAGCTAATCTAAGCGACACAAACACCTCAATATCACAGGAATTATTCGTTCTAATCAATGGTATTATTGGTCCAAATCACTGGAAGAAAATGACAAAATCACAGGAATTATTTGTTCTAATCAATGGTATTATTGGTCCAAATCACTGGAAGAAAATGACAAAATCACTGGAATCATTTGGCAAGATCACTGTAATTAATAATTAATTATAAATCACTGATATTAATTGGTAAAATCTCGCTATCGCCTGCCTAGTGAAGTGGAATCTAGACGGGATTTTGTACCAGGGACACAATAACTTCATAAATTGTCTAAATCCCAATGCACTAATGGCGGAAAACGGGCGCACGTCTAACAGCGCACTGATTATACTGAGAACTGATTATACTGATCAATCACTGATTATACTGAGCACTGATTTTACTGAGCACTGATGATACTACGGAGAACTGACACTGAGCAGCGAGAATAGCACTGGACTATTGTACTGTAGTATACTGGTCACCACAATGCTGCACTGTACTACTATATATACTGCTCACAACAATGCAGCACAGATATGGATACTTGCAGTGACACGGAGCTGCAAGATACAGCAATGGCCTACTGCACTGTACAACTATATACTGTTGGTCACCAAAATGCTGCACTGTACTACTATATATACTGATCACAAAAATGCAGCACAGATATGGAATGGATTCTTGCAGTGACACAGAGCTGCAAGATACAGCAATGGCCTACTGTACTGTACAACTATATACTTTTGGTCACCAAAATGCTGCACTGTCCTACTATATACTGCTCATAATAATGCAGCACAGATATGGATAGTATACTTGACACAGAGTTGCAAGATACAGCAATGGCCTACTGCACTGTACTATATGTATACTGCTGGTCACCAAAATGCTACACTGTCCTACTATATACTGCTCACAATAATGCAGCACAGAGATAGTATACTTGACACAGAGCTGCAAGATACAGCAATGGCCTACTGTACTGTACTATATGTATACTGCTGGTCACCAAAATGCTGCACTGTCCTACTATATACTGCTCATAATAATGCAGCACAGAGATAGTATACTTGACACAGAGCTGCAAGATACAGCAATGGCCTACTGTACTGTACTATATGTATACTGCTGGTTACCAAAATGCTGCACTGTCCTACTATATACTGCTCACAATAATGCAGCACAGAGATAGTATACTTGACACAGAGCTGCAAGATACAGCAATGGCCTACTGTACTGTACTATATGTATACTGCTGGTCACCAAAATGCTGCACTGTCCTACTATATACTGCTCACAATAATGCAGCACAGAGATAGTATACTTGACACAGAGCTGCAAGATACAGCAATGGCCTACTGTACTGTACTATATGTATACTGCTGGTCACCAAAATGCTGCACTGTCCTACTATATACTGCTCACAATAATGCAGCACAGAGATAGTATACTTGACACAGAGCTGCAAGATACAGCAATGGCCTACTGTACTGTACTACTATAATTATATACTGGTGGTCCCCACAATGCAGCACACTGAGCACAGATATTTGCAGTAGAGATGAGCGGGTTCGGTTTCTCTGAATCCGAACCCGCACGAACTTCATGTTTTTTTTCACGGGTCCGAGCGACTCGGATCTTCCCGCCTTGCTCGGTTAACCCGAGCGCGCCCGAACGTCATCATGACGCTGTCGGATTCTCGCGAGGCTCGGATTCTATCGCGAGACTCGGATTCTATATAAGGAGCCGCGCGTCGCCGCCATTTTCACACGTGCATTGAGATTGATAGGGAGAGGACGTGGCTGGCGTCCTCTCCGTTTAGAATAGATTAGAGAGACACTTGATTTACTAATTTTGGGGAGCATTAGGAGTACTCAGTACAGTGCAGAGTTTTGCTGATAGTGACCACCAGTTTTATTTATAATCCGTTCTCTGCCTGAAAAAAGCGATACACAGCACACAGTGACTCAGTCACATACCATATCTGTGTGCACTGCTCAGGCTCAGGCCAGTGTGCTGCATCATCTATTATCTATATATAATATTATATATATCTGATTATCTGTCTGACTGCTCAGCTCACACAGCTTATAATTGTGGGGGAGACTGGGGAGCACTACTGCAGTGCCAGTTATAGGTTATAGCAGGAGCCAGGAGTACATAATATATTATATAGTGAGTGACCACCAGACACACAGTGCAGTTTATTTAATATATCCGTTCTCTGCCTGAAAAAAGCGATACACACAGTGACTCAGTCAGTCACATACCATATCTGTGTGCACTGCTCAGGCTCAGGCCAGTGTGCTGCATCATCTATATATATTATATATCTGTCTGACTGCTCAGCTCACACAGCTTATAATTGTGGGGGAGACTGGGGAGCACTACTGCAGTGCCAGTTATAGGTTATAGCAGGAGCCAGGAGTACATAATATTATATTAAAACAGTGCACACTTTTGCTGCAGGAGTGCCACTGCCAGTGTGACTAGTGACCAGTGACCTGACCACCAGTATATATAATATTAGTAGTATACTATCTCTTTATCAACCAGTCTATATTAGCAGCAGACACAGTACAGTGCGGTAGTTCACGGCTGTGGCTACCTCTGTGTCGGCACTCGGCAGCCCGTCCATAATTGTATATACCACCTAACCGTGGTTTTTTTTTCTTTCTTTATACATACATACTAGTTACGAGTATACTATCTCTTTATCAACCAGTCTATATATTAGCAGCAGACACAGTACAGTGCGGTAGTTCACGGCTGTGGCTACCTCTGTGTCGGCACTCGGCAGCCCGTCCATAATTGTATATACCACCTAACCGTGGTTTTTTTTTCTTTCTTTATACATACATACTAGTTACGAGTATACTATCTCTTTATCAACCTGTCTATATATTAGCAGCAGACACAGTACAGTGCGGTAGTTCACGGCTGTGGCTACCTCTGTGTCGGCACTCGGCAGCCCGTCCATAATTGTATATACCACCTAACCGTGGTTTTTTTTTCTTTCTTTATACATACATACTAGTTACGAGTATACTATCTCTTTATCAACCAGTCTATATATTAGCAGCAGACACAGTACAGTGCGGTAGTTCACGGCTGTGGCTACCTCTGTGTCGGCACTCGGCAGCCCGTCCATAATTGTATATACCACCTAACCGTGGTTTTTTTTTCTTTCTTTATACATACATACTAGTTACGAGTATACTATCTCTTTATCAACCAGTCTATATATTAGCAGCAGACACAGTACAGTGCGGTAGTTCACGGCTGTGGCTACCTCTGTGTCGGCACTCCGCAGCCCGTCCATAATTGTATATACCACCTAACCGTGGTTTTTTTTTCTTTCTTTATACATACATACTAGTTACGAGTATACTATCTCTTTATCAACCAGTCTATATATTAGCAGCAGACACAGTACAGTGCGGTAGTTCACGGCTGTGGCTACCTCTGTGTCGGCACTCGGCAGCCCGTCCATAATTGTATATACCACCTAACCGTGGTTTTTTTTTCTTTCTTTATACATACATACTAGTTACGAGTATACTATCTCTTTATCAACCTGTCTATATATTAGCAGCAGACACAGTACAGTGCGGTAGTTCACGGCTGTGGCTACCTCTGTGTCGGCACTCGGCAGCCCGTCCATAATTGTATATACCACCTAACCGTGGTTTTTTTTTCTTTCTTTATACATACATACTAGTTACGAGTATACTATCTCTTTATCAACCAGTCTATATATTAGCAGCAGACACAGTACAGTGCGGTAGTTCACGGCTGTGGCTACCTCTGTGTCGGCACTCGGCAGCCCGTCCATAATTGTATATACCACCTAACCGTGGTTTTTTTTTCTTTCTTTATACATACATACTAGTTACGAGTATACTATCTCTTTATCAACCAGTCTATATATTAGCAGCAGACACAGTACAGTGCGGTAGTTCACGGCTGTGGCTACCTCTGTGTCGGCACTCGGCAGCCCGTCCATAATTGTATATACCACCTAACCGTGGTTTTTTTTCTTTCTTTATACATACATACTAGTTACGAGTATACTATCTCTTTATCAACCAGTCTATATATTAGCAGCAGACACAGTACAGTGCGGTAGTTCACGGCTGTGGCTACCTCTGTGTCGGCACTCGGCAGCCCGTCCATAATTGTATACTAGTATCCAATCCATCCATCTCCATTGTTTACCTGAGGTGCCTTTTAGTTGTGCCTATTAAAATATGGAGAACAAAAATGTTGAGGTTCCAAAATTAGGGAAAGATCAAGATCCACTTCCACCTCGTGCTGAAGCTGCTGCCACTAATCATGGCCGAGACGATGAAATGCCAGCAACGTCGTCTGCCAAGGCTGATGCCCAATGGCATAGTACAGAGCATGTCAAAACCAAAACACCAAATATCAGTAAAAAAAGGACTCCAAAACCTAAAATAAAATTGTCGGAGGAGAAGCGTAAACTTGCCAATATGCCATTTACCACACGGAGTGGCAAGGAACGGCTGAGGCCCTGGCCTATGTTCATGGCTAGTGGTTCAGCTTCACATGAGGATGGAAGCACTCAGCCTCTCGCTAGAAAACTGAAAAGACTCAAGCTGGCAAAAGCACCGCAAAGAACTGTGCGTTCTTTGAAATCCCAAATCCACAAGGAGAGTCCAATTGTGTCGGTTGCGATGCCTGACCTTCCCAACACTGGACGTGAAGAGCATGCGCCTTCCACCATTTGCACGCCCCCTGCAAGTGCTGGAAGGAGCACCCGCAGTCCAGTTCCTGATAGTCAGATTGAAGATGTCAGTGTTGAAGTACACCAGGATGAGGAGGATATGGGTGTTGCTGGCGCTGGGGAGGAAATTGACCAGGAGGATTCTGATGGTGAGGTGGTTTGTTTAAGTCAGGCACCCGGGGAGACACCTGTTGTCCGTGGGAGGAATATGGCCGTTGACATGCCAGGTGAAAATACCAAAAAAATCAGCTCTTCGGTGTGGAGGTATTTCACCAGAAATGCGGACAACAGGTGTCAAGCCGTGTGTTCCCTTTGTCAAGCTGTAATAAGTAGGGGTAAGGACGTTAACCACCTCGGAACATCCTCCCTTATACGTCACCTGCAGCGCATTCATAATAAGTCAGTGACAAGTTCAAAAACTTTGGGTGACAGCGGAAGCAGTCCACTGACCAGTAAATCCCTTCCTCTTGTAACCAAGCTCACGCAAACCACCCCACCAACTCCCTCAGTGTCAATTTCCTCCTTCCCCAGGAATGCCAATAGTCCTGCAGGCCATGTCACTGGCAATTCTGACGAGTCCTCTCCTGCCTGGGATTCCTCCGATGCATCCTTGCGTGTAACGCCTACTGCTGCTGGCGCTGCTGTTGTTGCCGCTGGGAGTCGATGGTCATCCCAGAGGGGAAGTCGTAAGCCCACTTGTACTACTTCCAGTAAGCAATTGACTGTTCAACAGTCCTTTGCGAGGAAGATGAAATATCACAGCAGTCATCCTACTGCAAAGCGGATAACTGAGTCCTTGACAACTATGTTGGTGTTAGACGTGCGTCCGGTATCCGCCGTTAGTTCACAGGGAACTAGACAATTTATTGAGGCAGTGTGCCCCCGTTACCAAATACCATCTAGGTTCCACTTCTCTAGGCAGGCGATACCGAGAATGTACACGGACGTCAGAAAAAGACTCACCAGTGTCCTAAAAAATGCAGTTGTACCCAATGACCACTTAACCACGGACATGTGGACAAGTGGAGCAGGGCAGGGTCAGGACTATATGACTGTGACAGCCCACTGGGTAGATGTATGGACTCCCGCCGCAAGAACAGCAGCGGCGGCACCAGTAGCAGCATCTCGCAAACGCCAACTCTTTCCTAGGCAGGCTACGCTTTGTATCACCGCTTTCCAGAATACGCACACAGCTGAAAACCTCTTACGGCAACTGAGGAAGATCATCGCGGAATGGCTTACCCCAATTGGACTCTCCTGTGGATTTGTGGCATCGGACAACGCCAGCAATATTGTGTGTGCATTAAATATGGGCAAATTCCAGCACGTCCCATGTTTTGCACATACCTTGAATTTGGTGGTGCAGAATTTTTTAAAAAACGACAGGGGCGTGCAAGAGATGCTGTCGGTGGCCAGAAGAATTGCGGGACACTTTCGGCGTACAGGCACCACGTACAGAAGACTGGAGCACCACCAAAAACTACTGAACCTGCCCTGCCATCATCTGAAGCAAGAAGTGGTAACGAGGTGGAATTCAACCCTCTATATGCTTCAGAGGTTGGAGGAGCAGCAAAAGGCCATTCAAGCCTATACAATTGAGCACGATATAGTAGGTGGAATGCACCTGTCTCAAGTGCAGTGGAGAATGATTTCAACGTTGTGCAAGGTTCTGATGCCCTTTGAACTTGCCACACGTGAAGTCAGTTCAGACACTGCCAGCCTGAGTCAGGTCATTCCCCTCATCAGGCTTTTGCAGAAGAAGCTGGAGGCATTGAAGAAGGAGCTAAAAGGGAGCGATTCCGCTAGGCATGTGGGACTTGTGGATGCAGCCCTTAATTCGCTTAACAAGGATTCACGGGTGGTCAATCTGTTGAAATCAGAGCACTACATTTTGGCCACCGTGCTCGATCCTAGATTTAAAGCCTACCTTGGATCTCTCTTTCCGGCAGACACAGGTCTGCTGGGGTTGAAAGACCTGCTGGTGACAAAATTGTCAAGTCAAGCGGAACGCGACCTGTCAACATCTCCTCCTTCACATTCTCCCGCAACTGGGGGTGCGAGGAAAAGGCTCAGAATTCCGAGCCCACCCGCTGGCGGTGATGCAGGGCAGTCTGGAGCGACTGCTGATGCTGACATCTGGTCCGGACTGAAGGACCTGACAACGATTACGGACATGTCGTCTACTGTCACTGCATATGATTCTCTCAACATTGATAGAATGGTGGAGGATTATATGAGTGACCGCATCCAAGTAGGCACGTCACACAGTCCGTACTTATACTGGCAGGAAAAAGAGGCAATTTGGAGGCCCTTGCACAAACTGGCTTTATTCTACCTAAGTTGCCCTCCCACAAGTGTGTACTCCGAAAGAGTGTTTAGTGCCGCCGCTCACCTTGTCAGCAATCGGCGTACGAGGTTACATCCAGAAAATGTGGAGAAGATGATGTTCATTAAAATGAATTATAATCAATTCCTCCGCGGAGACATTGACCAGCAGCAATTGCCTCCACAAAGTACACAGGGAGCTGAGATGGTGGATTCCAGTGGGGACGAATTGATAATCTGTGAGGAGGGGGATGTACACGGTGATATATCGGAGGGTGAAGATGAGGTGGACATCTTGCCTCTGTAGAGCCAGTTTGTGCAAGGAGAGATTAATTGCTTCTTTTTTGGGGGGGGTCCAAACCAACCCGTCATATCAGTCACAGTCGTGTGGCAGACCCTGTCACTGAAATGATGGGTTGGTTAAAGTGTGCATGTCCTGTTTTGTTTATACAACATAAGGGTGGGTGGGAGGGCCCAAGGACAATTCCATCTTGCACCTCTTTTTTCTTTTCTTTTTCTTTGCATCATGTGCTGATTAGGGAGGGTTTTTTGGAAGGGACATCCTGCGTGACACTGCAGTGCCACTCCTAGATGGGCCCGGTGTTTGTGTCGGCCACTAGGGTCGCTAATCTTACTCACACAGCTACCTCATTGCGCCTCTTTTTTTCTTTGCGTCATGTGCTGTTTGGGGAGGGTTTTTTGGAAGGGACATCCTGCGTGACACTGCAGTGCCACTCCTAGATGGGCCCGGTGTTTGTGTCGGCCACTAGGGTCGCTAATCTTACTCACACAGCTACCTCATTGCGCCTCTTTTTTTCTTTGCGTCATGTGCTGTTTGGGGAGGGTTTTTTGGAAGGGACATCCTGCGTGACACTGCAGTGCCACTCCTAGATGGGCCCGGTGTTTGTGTCGGCCACTAGGGTCGCTAATCTTACTCACACAGCTACCTCATTGCGCCTCTTTTTTTCTTTGCGTCATGTGCTGTTTGGGGAGGGTTTTTTGGAAGGGACATCCTGCGTGACACTGCAGTGCCACTCCTAGATGGGCCCGGTGTTTGTGTCGGCCACTAGGGTCGCTTATCTTACTCACACAGCGACCTCGGTGCAAATTTTAGGACTAAAAATAATATTGTGAGGTGTGAGGTATTCAGAATAGACTGAAAATGAGTGTAAATTATGGTTTTTGAGGTTAATAATACTTTGGGATCAAAATGACCCCCAAATTCTATGATTTAAGCTGTTTTTTAGTGTTTTTTGAAAAAAACACCCGAATCCAAAACACACCCGAATCCGACAAAAAAAATTCGGTGAGGTTTTGCCAAAACGCGTTCGAACCCAAAACACGGCCGCGGAACCGAACCCAAAACCAAAACACAAAACCCGAAAAATTTCAGGCGCTCATCTCTAATTTGCAGGACACTGAGCACAGATATGTAGCGTTATCAGGCAGAGAACGTAGATATTTGCAGCACACTGAGCACAGATATTTGCAGCATACTGAGCACAGATATTTGCAGCACACTGAGCACAGATACAGAGCTTTTCAGGGAGAGAACGCAGCCACGTCCTCTCCGTTCAATCTCCGATGCACGAGTGAAAATGGCGGCGACGCGCGGCTCTTTATATAGAATATGAATCTTGCGAGAATCCGACAGCGGGATGATGACGTTTGGCCGCGTTTGGGTTAACCGAGCAAGGCGGGAAGATGTTGCCTCGGAACCGTGTAAAATAGGTGAAGTTCGGGGGCGGGGTTCGGGTCTCGACGAACTGAACCCGCTCATCTCTACTTCTAACAGGAAGCACTTCTACCATCCAACTAATGCTGTTTGGTTAATGGCTGGGTCCATTTGAGGCTCATCTCACAGCATCTCATTAGCATTTCATTCGGGATGCAGTCAAGATGCCGGAATTTGGCATCCCGGCGGTCGGAAAGCTGACGCCAGCATACCAAAACTGCTCGGAATGCTGATGCTGGCATCCCAACATAGATAGCGATGCAGAATGCCAAAATCTGGATCGAGTTGGTGCCAAAGTCTCCACTGGCAAGCCACGTGGGAGGGTTAGGGTTAGGCTGCGAGGGTGGGAGGGTTAGGGTTAGGCTGCAGGGAGGGAGATTAGGAAGGGTGGGTTAGACACCACTGAAGCCACTGAAGAGGCTTTTGGGGGGGGGCGGGTTAAGGTCAGACTGTGGGAAAGGTGGGTCACGGTTCAGGGGGAGGGATGGTGTAACGTGAATATGAGACACTACTGTGCGGTATAATGCGAATAAGGGACACTACTGTGTGGCATAATTTGAATTGGAAGTACTATTGTGTCCACACACTTCCCCCACAAGACCATGCCCCATTTCCAATACTCACACCTTATTTCAAATGTGTGTAGGGGGGGCGCCAGCCCCTTACTTTGCCAGGGGCGTTCGGACCTCTAGATGCAGCCCTGCTCCCAGGTATCATGGTGAGTTATGTCTGCAGGGCGGTGCGGGACGGGGTGGGGGGAACTGGGGGGGCTACACAGTAAACAAACCAATCCCGGGTATCCCAGGATTGACCATTTTTCAATCCCGATACCTGGGATTTAAAAAATGGCAGGGAGTGTTGCTGTAGTGGCGTGCCACCTAGACCCAGGGTACAGTGTGCACCACATTATTACACACCCTACACCCACTATAGAAACGCCATTGCATTTATCCTCATGTATTAAATTATTTTTATACTATAGATTATAAACTTGCGAGCAGTGCACTCTTATCGCTCTGTCTGTTTTTGGTAATACCTAGTCTCTCTTTACTACTGTATTCCCAATTGTAAAGCACAATGGAATATGCTGGTGCCATATAAATAAATCTTAAGAAATAAATAATACATCCAATAAATTATATAATAAGGTCAATCAGGAATCGTATCAAAAATACATTTTGAAATCTCTTTTTAAATCTCTTTTTTGATCTTTTACCAAAACTATTCACTTCACCCATGAATAAGATAAGTAAAATAACATAAGATCTGCAAAACAGAGAAGCAAAATGTAGGTAAATATTTCTAAAGAAGAGCAGAGCCTGCCAAATTCTGTTGGTTCCAGGGATCACAGGCCATAGGAGTGACCCTTGCACAGAAGGGTGATGTGTATGAGCAGTTTTGATCAGTGTGTGGAATGGTTGTATGAGCATTGGTGTTTTTGTTATTATTTTAATGCTAGTAAAGAGACATAACAAATCCCAATGCATGCATCTGTATTTAGTATTCATTTGTATTTCTGTTTTTACAAGCATTTCATACAGTAGGCTGAAGGCCGGATTATAGCAGGGGCAGTTTTCCCAGGGTACTACCTACACATTGTATCTCACACTCCACACTCCTACTAAAAAAAAACCCGGACTATAGCATTTAGCTATCTCCGGTTTTTCCCTCTTCGGCGGCTCAGCTGTTCCCTGACAGCGGCCGCTGAGGAGCTTCTCTGCAGTTAGAGTCACGCAGGATTACGCCGTAAAATCTCGCGAGACGCTGACTGTCTAGAGCCGTGGCCGAAGCAGCCAGAAAAAGTGAGTACTCAGCAGTTGACTTAGTCAGTGTCTCCCTTTGTCTCCACCCCTCACCTTTTTATCGGTGCTGGAGACCCTGATAGTGTGAGCAGCTGCAGAGATGAGCAGCAGTGGAAGTATATGTACATATGTGTGTGTATATTTGGTGTGTGTGTATATATATATATATATATATAGAAGCTGTGTAGTACGGCACTCAGACGCTGGTAGATGAATTGAGTTCAAGCCCAGGATAGCTGTCAACGTTTCAATTTAATAGAAAATTTTTTTCAAGACATACACAGTAAAAACATAAGAACACTCACCTTATAACCCCTCACCACAAGTGCTCATTGCGCTGGCCGGAGCGGGGACCGCCTACCGCCGGAGTCCGTCGGGCGGCAATCTCCCGTCAGCTGTAGCGCAGTCTGATGACGTCATCACGCTTAACGTGATGCACGTCGGGTGTCATGGAAACCGGCTGTAAACAAATAGAAGTATACAGATACCAACTGCCGTCTGCATCTCTGTGGTATGCCTACCGAAATACACATAAAACTGAATGCTGAATAGATCTATGTTTAACTTCAAGATGATAATATACAGCATTAATAGTTAAATTATGTTGATATTACTGTTACATCACGGGCAAAATGAAAAAACATGAAGGAATTAATGTGTAAAGTAACATATATAGATTATATAAACAAATCAGGAGAACCATTATAGCCACATATACTGATAGAGAAATATATCAAATGTGCAAATATTAAAAATAATAATAATAAATTGATATAAACATTATGTAAAGCAAGAAAGAGGTACCATGTCATTAAGTCCCCTGGGGATTACCGTGTCCAATTTATGGATCCATTTTGATTCACACCTCAATAGGGCACTGTCACGATCACCACCTCGGAGGGATGGGGGTATATGATCTATCATTCTATATTTGACACAAAAAGGTTACAACCTCAATAACTTGCAGGCTACAAAACAGAAAGTTCTCCGTTTGCACAGGGAATCACTTCTTCTCCCTAAAGTGAAAACTTCCAATTACACAAAACTCCCCTGGGTAACAACTTATAACACGTCCTCTGAGAATACCATGAAAGTTGCTAAGAGACACTGGCCCATAATCAATTCTGACAAACATCTACCTCTCCAACAAATGGACCTTATGCCTTGTTATAAGAGATCTAGGAATCTACGAGATTTTCTGGTGAGAGCAGATATCTCTGAATTGACTAAACCCTCTAATAAGGGGTTCTCAGTACCTTTGAAAACAGGTTGCTTCAGATGCACTTGCGTCACATGTAGTTACATGATCACAGGCAATACGTTCTTTCATCCTCATTTAGGCATTAAATTTCACATCAAGCACCATCTGACGTGTGAGTCTACACACACAGTGTACCAGATAGTTTGCCCCTGTGGCTTAGTATATGTGGGCAAAACCACACGAAAATTTAAAGAACGTATGACTGCCCATAGGTCGTCCATCAGACTAGGTTTGCAAAAAGGAAGCAGCGACCAGCCGGTCGCTCGTCATTTTATATTGGCCAAACACACTCTGGCCACTATCAAATATAGAATGATAGATCATATACCCCCATCCCTCCGAGGGGGTGATCGTGACAGTGCCCTATTGAGGTGTGAATCAAAATGGATCCATAAATTGGACACGGTAATCCCCAGGGGACTTAATGACATGGTACCTCTTTCTTGCTTTACATAATGTTTATATCAATTTATTATTATTATTTTTAATATTTGCACATTTGATATATTTCTCTATCAGTATATGTGGCTATAATGGTTCTCCTGATTTGTTTATATAATCTATATATGTTACTTTACACATTAATTCCTTCATGTTTTTTCATTTTGCCCGTGATGTAACAGTAATATCAACATAATTTAACTATTAATGCTGTATATTATCATCTTGAAGTTAAACATAGATCTATTCAGCATTCAGTTTTATGTGTATTTCGGTAGGCATACCACAGAGATGCAGACGGCAGTTGGTATCTGTGTACTTCTATTTGTTTACATCCGGTTTCCATGACACCCGACGTGCATCACGTTAAGCGTGATGACGTCATCAGACTGCGCTACAGCTGACGGGAGATTGCCGCCCGACGGACTCCGGCGGTAGGCGGTCCCCGCTCCGGCCAGCGCAATGAGCACTTGTGGTGAGGGGTTATAAGGTGAGTGTTCTTATGTTTTTACTGTGTATGTCTTGAAAAAATTTTTCTATTAAATTGAAACGTTGACAGCTATCCTGGGCTTGAACTCAATTCATCTACCAGCGTCTGAGTGCCGTACTACACAGCTTCTATCTACATCCCCCTGCATGCGGAGGAACAGTGAGGGCACCGGACCAAATAACCAGCCATACCAGTGAGTGCCAGATCATTACATTGTATATATATATATATATATATATATATAAATATTTTGTGGAACGGCGTACAGGTGCGCTTCACGGTAATTTGCAGATAGTGATTTCCAGGAATATACTCCAAGCGTTTTAACAGCACCAAGTCTTTGTTTCAGACTGCAGCTACCTCTTAGAGAATCCCGGAATCCCACGGGATGATTTGTCTAGAAAAAGAAATTAGAGGAGCGCCTCATAGTGCAATATCGTTTATTCACACAATATATATTAAAACCAGCAATTGTCACAATTATGTTTGGCTTAGTATCTCATAGTTCTTCTGAGTGGGCTTAAATACCACTTGGTTTGTTATAAAATATCCCCTGGTATCGCCTCCACCAACCGCCGATCCAGCGTCAGACCCCTGGTACAAGTGCTGCCCGCCTCACGCTAACGATCCACAGCACGCCGGGACACCGCTGCTGTCTGCACAGGGAGGAGAACGATTCTGGATTCTAGGGTCACGTCACCAGGCCACACCCCAACGCGTTTCGTCATAAGACTTCGTCAGAGGGTTGGCCTTGGTGACAGGAGCTACTACTTTATACCGGCAACAGCCAATCAGTGCACTCAAAACATTAGGTGCACCTGTGCACTTAAAAACCTTTTTACACAGTTTAAAACTTGCTTATTTCACACAATATGTAAAACACACATATACGAATATA
This sequence comes from Pseudophryne corroboree, assembly GCF_028390025.1. Lineage (NCBI taxonomy): Eukaryota > Metazoa > Chordata > Amphibia > Anura > Myobatrachidae > Pseudophryne > Pseudophryne corroboree. Next base: position 618,465,676 of record NC_086449.1, on the reverse strand, counting down.
ATATAAAATAGAAAACAGACAAAATATAGTTGCCACAGGCAACATGACCGAAGACATCTGTACAAATTTATATACTCTGTAACAGGCTTTAATGATTCAGCTAGGACTTTCCTCAGGTGTTTTACATCTCTTTTCAGCATACAACTTCATTAGCAGTCTGCAGCAGTGTGGTAAAAACATGTATCATTAAACAATTCAAACAGATTTTATATATTTACCCGCTGTCCTAGCTACTAGCAGAACCTGAGATGTCAATCAAGAGAAAGTTACAATCATTTCACAGCCACTTCCTAATATATCTTTTTTAGACGCATATAGCAACATTAATTTATAACACTGCTACAGTTACTCTCTGAGACCACAGTTTTATACTCAGATACTGGAGAAAGAGAAATATCTAATTAGTTTGACTTAACTGTTGTATTTGTCAGTCTCTGGAAAACCATCCTATGAATCTAATAATAAACGACTCTTAAAGGGAAAGTTTCTTTTCTTTATTTACCAAAAGTGAAAACTTGTTATATATATATATTGTGTGTATAAACGATATTGCACTATGAGGCGCTCCTCTAATTTCTTTTTCTAGAGATATATATATATATATATATATATATATATATAGCTTTGCTGTGTAATGGATTAAACAAGCTTCACTACGTTTTGATTCCTCTGACTTTGAGTGCCGCTGCTTGTTATCCCTTTGATTTTATTCATAGGGGCCCCTACAGACCTTAATCCAGCTCTGAGTAGGTTACACTATAGTTAAAATGTAATGAAACACTAGCTGAATGCCCGCTCTTCAGTACAGAATTTATAGTATTTCCATGCATGTAACTTTAATTTTGAAGGACTTCTTGGTAAACAAAATTTTTAGTCTTTCCTTCAGTCTGGAGAATGGCCAGGCTGTCAGAGGAGATGACTCTGAAACATGCAACATACAACTGGCCATGGGAGAAGCAGTCACTCCTCAGATCAACACCAGCCACTTTCAAACTCTGCAGAGTGTGCGTGTGTATGTGGGGGAAAGGGGGGGGGGGGGGGGTCGGCAGCTATGTGTGATATGTATTTATTTTTAACAGCAAAACCATGTCCACTCCGGAATCCAGAACGGGCCAGGTCAGCATTCAGCAAACCCCACCCCACCAGCAAGCACCGCCCCCTCAAGCACCTCATATTGCTGCTGCTGCAATCAGCCACGCTGTGCCCCTCCGCTGCCGCCATGAAGCACCCCCCCAGAGTCTTTACAGCTGCGGTGATCGACGCACAAGGGGAAACGCGCTTGCCTGGCCCCAAGTAAGTAGACCAGCATTGTGGTGGCCGCTGTGGGCAGAGAGAGACAGGCAGCGCTGAGGCAGACATCTGGTATCCCGAGTGGGCGGCTCTGAGCGATGCACAGCAGGTCAGGTCATTCAGCAGGGGGAGGGTACGGCCCGGGCTGCAAGCTCCTGGGGTAATATACCCACTGGGACTCCAGGATCTCGTGATATTACAGACACCCTGATGTCACGCTGTACCTCCCCCTCCTCTGTGTTCTGTCACTGTGTCACCCCCCCCCTGTGTTCTGTCACTGTTACCCCCCCTTGTTCTGTCACTGTGTCACCCCCTCGTATTCTGTCACTGTGTATCCCCCCCATGTTCTGTCACTGTGTCACCCCCCCCCCCCGTGTTCTGTCACTGTGTATCCCCCCCATGTTCTGTCACTGCGTCACCCCCCTCGTGTTCTGTCATTGCGTCACCCCCCCGTGTTCTGTCACTGTCACCCCCCCGTGCCCTGTCACGTCACTCTGTCACCCCCCTCCCCCAGTTTGTGTTATGTCATTGTGTCACAATCCCCCCCTCTGTGTTCAGTCCCAGTCACTGTGTCACTCAGTTGTTGTGTCGACCCCACCCCCATGTGTTCTCTCACAGCCACTGTGCCGCCCTCCCCTAGATACCCTGCACAGGGCCGTAACTAACACTGTGCCAGTGGTGCCTGGCGCACTGTGGGCACAGAGCCGCTGGCAGTAGCCTCACGGACCTGCCACCGCTGCACCATCAAACACATGGGAGGGAGGGCACAAATTAATAGTTTGCAGGGAGGCGCCGAACACCCTAGCACCGGCCCTGCTGCAGCCATTTAAATATGAACTGGAATTGGTAGTCTGATGTGATCAGAAGAATACTTGGAATGAAGACAGTTTTGGGTAGAGATGAGAGGGTTCGGATCCCTGAGATCCGAACCCTACCGAACCTCCCTACCCGAGTCCGGATCCGAGTCAGGCTCAGGTTTTTCCACCTGACTTGGAAACCAGAACAAGGCAAAACGTCATCATCCCGCTGTCGGATTCTCGCGGGATTTGGATTCCATATAAGGAGCCGCGTGTCGCGGCCATTTTCACTCCAGTCTACGGAGAGTGTAGTGAGAGGACGTGTCTCTGTCCTCAGTGTCTGTGTGGGCGGGAAAGTGGGGTAGCGATTCTAGTGCTGTCTTGTGCTGCTCAGTCCAGTGTAGTCAGTGTCTTATGCTGCATCAGTCCAGCCAGTCACAGTGTTGGTGTCCTCTGCTGCTATATGTCCCCAGTGCTGCTGTATAAGTCCCTTGAAGTTTTGCTGTGTTGTCTTGTATCAGACCAGGGATAGTGTCTTGTGCAGCATCAGTCCAGTGACCAGTCACTGTGGTGGTGTCCTCTGCTGCCATATATCCAGTGTTACTGCCGTATAATTTCCGTGATATTGCCTTATAATTCCCGTGATATTGCTGTATAATTCCCGTGATACTGGCGTATAATTACAGTGATATTGCCCTATAATTCTCTGGATACTGGCGTATAATTCCTGTGATATTGCCGTATAATTCCAGTGATATTGCCATATTATTCCCGTGATACTGGCGTATAATTTCTGTTTTACTGCTGTATAATTCCCGTAATACTGGCGTATAATTCCTGTGATATTGCCGTATAATTCCTGGAATACTGTCGTATAATTCCTGTGATATTGCCGTATAATTCTCGGAATACTGGCGTATAATTCCAGTGATATTGCCGTATAATTCCTGTGATATTGCCGTATAATTCCAGTGATATTGCCATATAATTCCCATGATACTGGCGTATAATTCCTGTGATATTGCCGTATAATTCTTGGAATACTGGTGTATAATTCCTGTGATATTGCTGTATAATTCCTGTGATATTGTCGTATAATTCCAGTGATATTGCCATATAATTCCCGTGATACTGGCGTATAATTCCTGTGATATTGCCATATAATTCCTGTGATATTGCCGTATAATTCCTGTGATATTGCCATATAATTCCAGTGATATTGCCATATAATTCCAGTGATATTGCCATATAATTCCAGTGATACTGGCGTATAATTCCTGTGATATTGCTGTATAATTCTTGGAATACTGGCGTATAATTCCAGTGATATTGCCATATAATTCCTGTGATACTGGCATATAATTCCCGTGATATTGCCGTATAACTCTTGGAATACTGGCGTATAATTCCTGTGATATTGCCATATAATTCCTGTGATACTGTCGTATAATTCCTGTGATATTGCCATATAATTCCTGTGATATTGCCGTATAATTCCAGTGATATTGTCATATAATTCCCGTGATACTGACATATAATTCCTGTGATATTGCTGTATAATTCCAGTGATATTGCCATATAATTCCCGTGATACTGGTGTATAATTCCTGTGATATTGCCGTATAATTCTCGGAATACTGGCGTATAATTCCTGTGATATTGCTGTATAAATCCTGTGATATTGCCGTATAATTCCAGTGATCCTGCGTATAATTCCTGTGATACTGGCGTATAATTTCTGTGATACTGGCGTATAATTCCTGTGATACTGGCGTATAATTCCAGTGATATTGCCATATAATTCCCGTGATACTGGAGTATAATTCCTGTGATAATGCTGTATAATTCTCGGAATACTGACATATAATTCCTGTGATATTGCCGTATAATTCCAGTGATATTGCCATATAATTCCTGTGATACTGAATTATAATTCCTGTGATATTGCTGTATAATTCCAGTGCACCTCTTCTACATCTTTGCATGAGGTGCTGTTTAGGGACTTTTTTTTATATCTGCCCTTTTGTCTGCCACTGCAGTGCCACTCCTAGATGGGTCAATTATTTGAGTCACTTGGTTTAGTCGTACAGCTACCTCATTGCACCTCTTCTACATCTTTGCATGAGGTGCTGTTTGGGGCCTTTTTTTTTATATCTGCCCTCCTGTCTGACTCTGACACTGCAGTGCCACTCCTAGATGGGCCAGGTGTTTATATTGTCCACTTGTGTCGCTTAGCTTAGTTATCCAGCAACCTCGGTGCAACCTTTTGGCCTAAAAACAATGGGCCTAATTCTGAGTTGATCGCAGCATCAAATTTGTTAGCATTTGGTCAAAACCATGTGCACTGCAGGAGGGGCAGATATAACATGTGCAGAGAGAGTTAGATTTGGGTGGGGCGTGTTCAAACTGAAATCTAAATTGCAGTGTAAAAATAAAGCAGCCAGTATTTACCCTGCACAGAAACAAAATAACCCACCCAAATCTAACTCTTTCTGCAAATGTTATATCTGCCCCCCCTGCAGTGCACATGGTTTTGCCCAATTGCTAACAAACTTGCTGCTGCGATCAACTCAGAATTACCCCCAATATTGTGAGGTGTGAGATCTTCAGAATAGACTGGTAATGAGTGGAAATTAATGTTATTGAGGTTAATAATACCGTAGTAGCAAAATTACCACCAAATTCTGTGATTATAGCCGTTTTTATGTGTTTTTTTTTTAATCATCCAGATCCCAAACCAAAACACAAATGGGTGGTTTTGGCAAAACCAAAACCAAAACACCAAAGTGGAATTAGAACCAAAATCAAAACACGAAAAGTGCCAGCAGCACATCTCTAGTTTTGAGTGGATGCTAGAGAAGCCCCTAACAATCCTCCAATTTTAAATGAAACAAAAATCGACAGATTGTTGGTAAAAGAATCGTTTAAAAATGATTATTTTTAAACCTAGATTAACATGCTGCTAAAAATATATACACCCCTTTTCACCCCTTTGGGGGAGGACTTTTGAAAAATCCCTTCTGAGTGGGTGCCTACATCACAAAACAAAGCTGCTGTCAAATTTCAAGTTCCTAGTCCTCATGGTTCCGGAGATTTCGTGATGAGTCAGTAAGTCAACCAGTCAGTGGTATTTGGCTTTTTTCACCCCTTTGGAGGTGGACTTTTGAAAAATCCCTTCTTAGTGGGTACCTACGTCACAAAACAAAGCTGCTGTCCAAATTTCAAGTTCCTAGTCCTGGTTCCGGAGATTTCGTGATGAGTGAGTCAGTCAGTGGTATTTGGCTTTTATATATGTAGATTGGCAAAAGCATAGAAATGCAACAAGTACTGTAGAGTCCAAAGCAATCCTGATATAAAGCAATCCTTTGGTACAATGATTTCAGTTATAGTTTCATACATTTTACATGTACTGTAGTAATACATTTGAAAAATTCATATTTCAAATGCCAGGAGATTTGTACTCCCAGGGGGCTCAAGCAGAGTTGGGTGTATGTGTTTTTGATACAAAATATACAAATGTGTAAGGCCACAAAAAAGGTGTAAGCAGGTCAGGAACTTCCGTCTCATTACACTTGGAGAAGCAGATCAGGGGAAGGAACAGGTGTCAAACACAGGCTGAGACCAGTGAAGGCGTTTGGGTAATTGTGACCTGAAGCAGATCTGAATGGAGGTGCAAATATACCTGTCGGTAGTATAATCACTTGCTGCAGGCTGAGAGCTGGTGCAAATACACAGCGATGGTGATGATGACGATCACAAGCACAAGCTACTGTAGCTGCTACTAACTGGCTGGTGCAAAGTTACCTCTAAGGATGATAGATGTTTTCTACATTGTTCATGGGTGCACAGTATCTTAAATTAATTTGTTTGCCACTTTCATTCATTTGCACAAAGGGGGTAATTCTGAGTTGATCGCAGCAGCAAGTTTGTTAGCAATTGGATAAAACCATGTGCACTCAGTGCCGATTCTAGCGGCGGGCGAGCCGTGCAACCGCACAGGGCGCCCGCCGGGGCACTTTGCGTGTACTTGTTATCTCCCCCTCCTCCCTCTTCCCGAGCACTCCTGCTTGGGGGGTGGAGTTTCGCGGAATGACGCGTTTGCGTCGTGACGTCACAACGCAATCGCGTCATTCCATGAAAGCCCGCCCCCCGAGTAGGAGTACTCAAGAGGGAGGAGGAGTAGACAAGCCTGGAAGGAGGAGGCGGCCGGCGCGAGGGAGGTGAGGCGGCCCGAACCGAAGAGCGGGAGGATCTTCTATGTGTAAGTAGTCTCTCTCGCTCTCTCTCTCCCTTCCTTCCCCCCCACTTGACACCTGCCTGCCGCACTGTGTAAAATGGGGACACCTGCCTGCCGCGCTTTGTAAAATCGGGACACCTGCCTGCGTACTGTGTAAAATGGGGACACCTGCCTGCCGTACTGTGTAAAATGGGGACACCTGCCTGCTGCGCTGTTTAAAATGGGGACACCTGCCTGCCGCACTGTGTAAAATGGGGACACGTGCCTACCGTGCTGTGTAAAATGGGGACACGTGCCTGCCATACTGTGTAAAATGGGGACACGTGCCTGCCATACTGTGTAAAATGGGGACACTTGCCTGCCGCACTGTGTAAAATGGGGACACCTGCCTGCCGCACTGTGTAAAATGGGGACACGTGCCTACCGTGCTGTGTAAAATGGGGACACGTGCCTGCCATACTGTGTAAAATGGGGACACGTGCCTGCCATACTGTGTAAAATGGGGACACTTGCCTGCCGCACTGTGTAAAATGGGGACACCTGCCTTCCGCACTGTGTTAAATGGGGACACCTGCCTGCCGCACTTTGTAAAATGGGGACACCAGCCTGCCACGCTGTGTAAAATGGGGACACTTGCCTGCCGCGCTGTGTAAAATGCGGACACCTGCCTGCCGCGCTGTGTAAAATGGGGACACCAGCCTGCCACGCTGTGTAAAATGGGGACACTTGCCTGCCGCGCTGTGTAAAATGCGGACACCTGCCTGCCGCGCTGTGTAAAATGGGGACACCTGCCTGCCGCGCTGTGTAAAATGCGGACACCTGCCTGCCGCGCTGTGTAAAATGGGGACACCAGCCTGCCACGCTGTGTAAAATGGGGACACTTGCCTGCCGCGCTGTGTAAAATGCGGACACCTGCCTGCCGCGCTATGTAAAATGGGGACACCTGCCTGCGTACTGTGTAAAATGGGGACACCTGCCTGCCGTACTGTGTAAAATGGGGACACCTGCCTGCTGCGCTGTTTAAAATGGGGACACCTGCCTGCCGCACTGTGTAAAATGGGGACACGTGCCTACCGTGCTGTGTAAAATGGGGACACGTGCCTGCCATACTGTGTAAAATGGGGACACGTGCCTGCCATACTGTGTAAAATGGGGACACTTGCCTGCCGCACTGTGTAAAATGGGGACACCTGCCAGCCGCACTGTGTAAAATGGGGACACGTGCTTACCGTACTGTGTAAAATGGGGACACGTGCCTGCCATACTGTGTAAAATGGGGACACTTGCCTGCCGCACTGTGTAAAATGGGGACACGTGCTTACCGTACTGTGTAAAATGGGGACACGTGCCTGCCATACTGTGTAAAATTGGGACACGTGCCTGCCATACTGTGTAAAATGGGGACAAGTGCCTGCCATACTGTGTAAAATGGGGACACTTGCCTGCTGTTATGTGTAAAATGGGGACTTTTGATTTTACATTTTTTTCCCCTGTGGTGGCCGTGATGATATCAAATGAGACCACGCCCACTTTAATGAGACCACACCCATTTTAATCAGGCCACGTCCCCTTGTCGGGAGCGCGCGCGACCCTTGGCGCGCGCATGCTTTTTCTTTTTATAGCTATGAGGGGGCGCATTTTTTTTTATACCAATGGGGGGGGGGGGCGCACTGGGAGCCAAATTGGCTAGAAACAGCCCTGTGTGCACTGCAGGGGGGCACATATAACATTTGCAGAGAGACGGAGCGTTACGGAGCTGGTGGCCAGAAAATGGGGACGGCGGCTTCCAAACGGGGCGCGTTGCATGGGCTTGATCACCGCAACTGCATGACGTCACACGCAGCCGCTTCAATCAAAAAGATGGCAGCGGCCCTCTTGCCGTTACGCAGAAGGCTTCCCTACTTTCTATGATCGTGCACTAATTGCAGCGCAAATGCAATTAGTGCAGATCCCTGCCCTGCAATGGGCGGCCCCCAGCATGCGAGGAAAAGGATTGCAAATTCTGCTAAAAGCAGAATTTGCAATCCTCACTGAATAGGGTCCTTTGTACTGTACGTATGCATGATTTGAACTTTATAAATTACCATTAGGCATAATGAACGTCTAATGTACAATTTCTGTTATGTTTTGACTTTTCAAGAAGTTAACGTTGTTACAATTTTTTTTTGAAAATAGGCTCAATACAAACTAACTGGAAGAGTCAGCTAGAATGAACGCTTTATTTACCATTCAAGCAGGAGACATGAAACTCCTAATTGTGGGAATTTGTTTAGCTGTTAGCTTGTGCCCCTGTATATGTGCTGCAATGCTGGACTGCACATTTTTTTTTAAACTCCAGACAGTTACTGCACAACAATGTTTGCACACAGCATTCCTAGACTAACATAAGCATTCTGTTATAATTATTTGTAACATTCCCTGATTAATACACTAACACAAGAAATAATATAGTACTACTGTAATCTGCAATGGGAAAAGATCTGCAATTATTTGTTTTAGTCAAATAACAAAGCAGTGGAAGTAAATATACTCAAACAGTGTATATGTAAATATATACAAGCTGTAAAACTGTTAAGGCTGGGGCCACACATAGCGGCCAAGCGGGTCCCGTCCGGGAGGGAGGTTCTGTGATCCAGCCAGTGACACACGGGATTTCAGTGGAACCCTGTGCGGCACAGCCGTACTGTGTGAACACATACATTGAAATGTATGTGTTCTCATTGAAATCCCCCCGTCCTGTCATCCAGCCCAACCGCAGCATGCTATGGTGCTATGGTTGGATCCAGCGGCGGGACTACTGCACAAGTGTGGGCACCCACATAGGCACCCATGTGTGGTCTCCTTGCGGCCAAGCGGGTCCCGCTCAGGCCGCTATGTGTGGCCCTACCCTAATTCATTAAAAAAAATGATTTACAGTACACTGAAAGTAACAAACAAAATCTGAAAATATAGCAAGTTATTAATTATACATTTCTGTTATAAATGAAACCATAGAATATTATTACCAATATCTAGCACTGCTACCATTGGGGGTCTGCACATCGTTCCCCCTATCCTAAAAGGCTGCATGTTCCGTTATTTTGTCAGTGTGTGTAAAATGTACAGACACTATTTTACCCACGCTTATCAGTGTTGTTGCACCATCCCACAGGTACAGTACCTGTAATGGCTTTGACAGAGCATATGTAATGGGGTCCGCTTTTGTCAGACGTGCGGGATGCAAGCCGATCTGAGTTTTGTTTAAAGCTGCAATCATTTACAATGCAAAACCATGCCTAAGTTGTAAATTATTGCCTCTTTAAAAAAAGTCAGAGATTGTCCGCCATCCCGCATCTCTGGCAAACTCAGACCCTATTGCATATGGCCATGGTCTGCATCTGTTCACAATTACGAGGACACACCCTTAGTACCTATGTTATATCATCCCTACCCTGACCTATCTCTCCATTTGCAAGCAAGTACAGCAAGTGTCAGATGTGAGCAAATCCGCATACATGTATATGTGCATGTTCTATTTTGTATACTTGCAGAAAGCTAATATGCACATTTGACACTGCACAAACTTATGTATGTCAGCATCAGGCATACAGACTGTAAGATTAAGTGACTTGTTGGTTAGAGCCAGGGCAAATGTTTCAATGAATGAATGAGCAATAACAGGACCAGTGGCGTAACTAGAAATTTTTCTCCCCCAAGCCATCAAAGGGGTGTGTGGCTTAGTTGAAATGGGCGTGGCTTCGCATAAAGGGGCGTGGCATTGCAGGAAAAGTCTACCTTATACCCCAGTTTTGCAACCTGCACGCCCAGACGTTAGCCACCACAGGAAAGAAAAATAATCCTGATTCATGCCCCTTACATTATTTGTTATTTTTCCTCCTTATAGTAATGCCCAGTATACATTGTGCCACATACTGCAATGGCCCTTAGACATTATGCCACACACAATAATGCCCATGACACAATATGCACACACTGTAATGCCCCCGATACATTATGCCACACACCGTAATGCCTGCGACACATTATGACAGGAATCACAATGCCCGTTATACATTATGCTACACACTAAAATGCCCCTGATACATTATAGCACATACAATGTCCGTGATACATTATGACACACACCGCAATGACCCTGAGACATTATACCACATACCACAATGATCGTGATATAGTATACAACACACCGTAATGCCTGACACATTATGACACACACCGCAATGTCCATGATACATTATGCCACACACCGTAATGCCCATTACACATTAAGTTCTACAGTAAGGCTTCTAATTACTTTTAAATTACATGCTCGTTGCCAGGGGTTTCATGCTCTTGGTTCCATGCATGGTGCCAGGGATTTTCATGCTCAGGGTGTCATGCTCGTTGCCAGGGGTGTCATGCACTGGGTGTCATGCTCGTTGCTAGGGGGTAGTGCTTGTTGGTAGGGCCGTGCTCCCAGTCCCACATATGCCCCCAGTGACAGATATTCCCCCACAGTGCCAGGTACATGCCCCCAGTGCCAAATATACCCCCCAGTGCCACATATGCCCCCAGTGCCAGATATTCCCCCTCAGTGCCAGGTATATGCCCCCAGTGCCAGATATTCCCCCACAGTGCCACATATGCCCCCTCAGTGCCTGCTCCCCCCAGTGCCAGATATTCCCCCACAGTGCCAGGTATTTGCCCCCAGTGCCAGATATTCCCCCACAGTGCCACATATGCCCCCTCAGTGCCTGCTCCCCCCAGTGCCAGATATTCCCCCACAGTGCCAGGTATATGCCCCCAGTGCCAGATATTTCCCCACAGTGCCAGGTATATGCCCCCAGTGCCAGATATTCCCTCCCAGTGTCACATAAGCCCCCTCAGTGCCTGCTCCCCCCAGTGCCAGATATTGCCCCACAGTGCCAGTTATATGCCCCCAGTGCCAGATATTCCCCCACAGTGCCTGCTCCCCTATTCTCCCCCCCCCCCCCCCCCGCTCCTTTGTGTTGGAGGGACACGGAGCGCACAGCACGCGCCTCACCCTTGTCCTTCCTGGCTCTCCTGCGGGTCTAATAAAGGAAGTGCCGGTTCGTGAGCCAATCAGAGCACACGAACGGCACTTCCTTTATTACACCGACCGGAGAGCCAGGAGGGATACTGGAGAGGCGCGCGCGGTGCCCTCCGTGTCCCTCCAACACAGCAGCGGAGGGAAGGAGACCGCATGTCAATCTGTTCTAAGTCAGTGGCGCCCCCGCAGCCCCTCGCCCCCAAGCCACCGCAAGGACTGCGGGGGCAGTAGTTACGCCACTGGCTAAATCAGTGTCGGACTGGGGCATGAAGGGCCCACCGGGGGAATGCAGTGATAGGGGCCCATACTTAGGGGTGTGGCCAGCCTCCACAGAGGCTTGAAATACACAATAGTCTAGTGCAGTGTAATGCAACATATCTACCATGTATAATACAAGTGCACAGTCTGGAACCTGATCCCTAGAGGAAGGAGGGGGCCCTCAGGCACTGTGGCCTACTGGTGGTTTCCCTGGTATCCCTGTAGGCCAGTCCGACCCTGGGCCCTATTGTCCAGTGCCTCTCACATCCAGTCTTCAGGACATACAGATGTGTCCTCGTACACCTTTCCCTTTTTGCTTCATTTGGTATGAAATGCTTAGTATGGCTGAGACACTCCACCACGAGTAGCGATTGGATGGATTCCCAATTTCTTTTTCCTGCACAATAATTCATATAAAGTAGCAGATTAAAGTAGCATATCTTAAGAAAAATCACAAGGCGTGGCTATGTTGCAGATTCCATTGCATGGCTAATTTGGCCATGTGGCTTAAATGGGGAAATGTGTATGTGGACACATTGGTATCTACTTGCTGGAGCATAGGTGTATTCATTACTGGCTGACACATTAAAAAATATTCACTTGGTTATAATTATTTAAGTTGTGATTCTGTGAGGAGACCTGGAAAACATGCACTGCTGCTAGGTCCCATACTTGCTGACGTTTTAAACCTTTATTTGGGAGACGCAGGACAGGATTCACTGTTCCTGACATTACACTCCCCATCCTGCCCACTTTACTAGGAATCCACACACTTTTCCGAGAGTCCTAGGCACTACCAGAAAAATTGTGAGTCTCCAGGACTTTGCAGAACAGTGTGTAAATATGGAGTGTCACAAGGACTGGGTTTGGGAAGCACTGCTATAGTCTATCACAGGCATTTCCAACCATGGTCCTCAAGGCACACTTACAGTGCAGGTTTTACTGATATACTGATACTTAAATAAATTGTGTTTTGTCTGCAATGCACTCAAGCGCTGAAAGGAAAGGGTTAACATATTTGTGATATTTTGTCAGAGTGGTTTGGCAAGTATACAAAAAGAAGGCTAGGCGCTGGAAGCTGCACAGTGCTTCAACACATTTATTTATATAAGGAAACACTCTTTGTTGGCAGCCGCACTCTTAGTAGATGATACATTATAAAGACGGGGGTATATTTACTAAAATTCGTATTTTTCAGAATGAGGTTAAAGATCTAACACGAATGACATCGAAAGTGTAAATTTGCAACTTTTTGAATTTATTACGACTAATTTACTATGTTGTCGTATTTTTCTATTTCGTGTTTTCCCATGTCGATGTCATTCGTAATTTTGTAAGGTAGAATGCGGCCGATTTAGTGGGTTTGCAGCCGTGTTCTGAGGTTTTTTTTACGACTGCGTCACATTTTAGTCACGGCAGTGTATGTCCGATCACGGCCGCGTTTTTTTTCTAAGTTTCCTTTTTGTCACTCGTCCGTGATTGGTTTGATTCGTGATGGAGGAGTGTCTGTGCACATTACTATAAAAACGCCCCAAACCGTCAGCACCTCGTGGGTTTAGCTAGTGGAGAGGTGAGAGGAAGGTGTGTTAGGAGTTGGTGAGATTTTTGGAGTTTGTGGAGGATTTGAGGTGGTTTTTTGCGATTGTTGAGTGCTGTACTGTGTGTGTAAGTAGTCTTGTCATACTTGTTGTGTAGTTATTTAAAAGTTTGTCTACTTTTTTGTCATTGTTTTTTATTTCACGTCTATTGTCATTGTTTGTGAGTGAGTGTGTGTGTGTTGGGTGTGTGGTGTGTAGTGGTAATGGAGGAGTATGTTTTCTGTTTTTTTTTCTCAGTGTTATTTGTTGTTTGTCCTGATTATGTCCCAGTCAGAGGTGAGTGTGGTGGAGGAGGTGAGTGAGAGGGAGGAGGTAAGTGAGGTGGAGGAGGTGAGTGAGAGGGAGGAGGTGAGTGAGGTGGAGGAGGTGAGTGAGAGGGAGGAGGTGAGTGAGGTGGAGGAGGTGAGTGAGAGGGAGGAGGTGAGTGAGGTGGAGGAGGTGAGTGAGAGGGAGGAGGGGAGTGAGGTGGAGGAGGTTAGTGAGGAGGAGGGGGTGGCTGCTGCTGCGGCCTCCAGTGATAGTGATGGTGTTGTGGCTCCGAAGCCACGCACCACTACAAAGACTGGCCGCAATGTCAAATTCAGCTACGCTGAAAATATGGCTTTGGTGCGGGAGCTGATGAGGCATCATCGGCAGTTGTTTGGCCATGATGCTGCCAAGGTGTCGTCACGCAGGAAGTCTGTTCTGTGGGGGAAGGTCATTGCGGCTGTAAATAGTGAGGGTGTGGCGAGGCGGACCGAGGACACGTGTCGTAAGCGTTTTTACGACATAAAGCGCCGTGTCAAGGCGAAGATGGCCAAGGAGGCTAAATCAGCCCGCCAAACCGGGGGTGGACACCCCTTCCGTGCATCTTATCGTGATTGGGAGGAGCCTGTGCGTGCACTCATTCCGCCAGAAGTGGTTGGTGCGACTCATGTCCGGGATTCTGACCGCCCAAGGCAGGATGGTGAGTTGTATTTTTTTTTTTTAAATGTAAACATCTGTGTTTTGTCCTTTGTTGTCTGAAATTTCTTCAAGCTAATTGTGATTGTCAGTTTGTTAATTCTTTTAATGTGTTGGTGATGTAGTGCAGGCCTGGCCAACCTGTGGCCTTCCAGGTGTTGCCAAACTACAAGTCCCATCATGCATTGCCTCAGTTTTGATATTAGTGAATGCTAAATCTGTTGCTGGGCATGCTGGTCTGTGTAGTTTTACTACATCTTGAGAGCCACAGGTTGGCCAGGACTGATGTAGTGTTAATATCAATTATGTATATTTTTTTCCTTTGTTTTTTTTTCTTTTCTTTGGTTGCCTTGGCCTTTTCTTTCCGTTTGATATCAGTAGTAAATCTTTCTAGGTGTATTTTAAAGAAGTGTGATGAATGTTTTATGCAAAGTGTTTTTTTATTAAGATTTCATAGGATTTATGTTTATTGTGTGTTGTTGTGGGTTGTCCTTTGTGTCTTTGATGTGTTTTTCATGCATATTTGTTTTTGCATTTGAAATTTTTGTGCAGATATTTGGGCCTAGTGTTTTTTGGAGTTTATTTAAATTGGTACCTTAGTGCGCAATATTGTGGTTGTGTCAAGCTATGTGATTTGGTTTTTAACCATTATAATATTGTGCATTATTTGCCTTTGTGTATGGATTATTTGGTGAAATTGTATCTTATTTAAAGTATACACACCCAATGAAGTCAGGCAGAAAAGCATAAGCATTGTTTAGTTTACTTATCATCAGGTTCCACATATGTTTACATCACAATAATGATTTTCAGAAAACAATGTTATAAAAAAGTATGTTCATAAGGTAATTCTTCATATTTCTACAGTACGCCAGAGAAACAGCACAGCCAGGCCACATCCAACACTGCCAAGTGATGCAGATGGTGGGAATGCAGGTAAGAATTCACTGAAAACACATATTCAGCAAACACATAGAAACACAAAATGTTAATGTTTATCTTATCACATAGGTTCTTCTTCTGCAAACCCCCCTCCACTAAGGCGCCCATCACAGGGCTTGGTGACTGTGCCTAGGAGGCCAACCAAGAGACGTCGTCTTGAGGCTGAATCTGCAGCACCATCATCACCACCCCAACGGCGCATCTCCGCAGTGTTGTCCCTGCCACCACAAGCAATTTTGGCGAGTCCACAAAGCGAGGATCCACAATCACCTCAGCTGTCTGGTGAGTAAACATAAAAGTTATTTGTAACAAAATTAAAAAACAGTGTGGTCTATGAATTAACCTGGATAAGGCATAATGAAGTGATAAACCACTGATATGTGCAAGGTGATCAAGGCAGAAGCAAAACAGATCCTAACAGTTAAATTACAGATTAGAAACATAGAAACATAGAATTTGTCGGCAGATAAGAACCACTTGGCCCATCTAGTCTGCCCCTTTTTTTTTTTTATATTATTTTTTATCTCTAACCTTATTTGATCCTTATTTCTTTGTAAGGATATCCTTATGTCTATCCCATGCATGTTTAAATTGCTCTACTGTCTTAGCCTCTACCACCTCTGATGGGAGGCTATTCCACTTGTCCACTACCCTTTCTGTGAAATAATTTTTCCGCAAATTTCCCCTGAACCTCCCCCCCTCCAGTCTCAGTGCATGTCCTCGTGTCCTTTTGCTTCTCTTCATTTGGAGAATGTTTCCCTCCTGGACTTTGTTGAAACCCTTGATATATTTGAAAGTTTCTATCATGTCCCCCCTTTCCCTTCTCTGCTCCAAACTATACATATTGAGATTTCTTAGTCTTTCTGGGTATGTTTTGTGATGTAGGCCATGCACCATTTTAGTTGCCCTCCTTTGTACAGTTTCTAATGTATTAATATCCTTTTGAAGATATGGCCTCCAGAACTGAATACAGTATTCTAGATGAGGCCGTACCAATGACCTATACAGTGGCATTATTACTAGAGATGTGCACCGGAAATTTTTCGGGTTTTGTGTTTTGGTTTTGTGTTCGGTTCCGTGGCCGTGTTTTGGGTTCGAACGCGTTTTGGCAAAACCTCACCGAAGTTTTTGTGTCGGATTCGGGTGTGTTTTGGATTCGGGTGTTTTTTTCAAAAAACCCTAAAAAACAGCTTAAATCATAGAATTTGGGGGTCATTTTGATCCCAAAGTATTATTAACCTCAATAACCATAATTTCCACTCATTTTCAGTCTATTCTGAACACCTCACACCTCACAATATTATTTTTAGTCCTAAAATTTGCGCACATGACGCAAAGAAAAAAAGAGGCGCAATGAGGTAGCTGTGTGACTAAGCTCAGCGACCCTAGTGGCCGACACAAACACCTGGCCCATCTAGGAGTGGCACTGCAGTGTCACGCAGGATGGCCCTTCCAAAAAACACTCCCCAAACAGCACATGACACAAAGAAAAAAAGAGGCGCAATGAGGTAGCTGTGTGAGTAAGCTAAGCAACCCTAGTGGCCGACACAAACACCTGGCCCATCTAGGAGTGGCACTGCAGTGTCAGGCCGGATGGCCCTTCCAAAAAATACTCCCCAAACAGCACATGACGCAAAGAAGAAAAAAAAGAGGCGCAATGAGGTAGCTGTGTGACTAAGATAAGCGACCCTAGTGGCTGACACAAACACCTGGCCCATCTAGGAGTGGCACTGCAGTGTCAGGCAGGATGGCACTTCAAAAAAATAGTCCCCAAACAGCACATGATGCAAAGAAAAAAAGAGGCGCACCAAGGTTGCTGTGTGACTAAGCTAAGCGACACAAGTGGCCGACACAAACACCTGGCCCATCTAGGAGTGGCACTGCAGTGTCACGCAGGATGGCCCTTCCAAAAAACACTCCCCAAACAGCACATGACACAAAGAAAAAAAGAGGCGCAATGAGGTAGCTGTGTGAGTAAGCTAAGCAACCCTAGTGGCCGACACAAACACCTGGCCCATCTAGGAGTGGCACTGCAGTGTCAGGCCGGATGGCCCTTCCAAAAAATACTCCCCAAACAGCACATGACGCAAAGAAGAAAAAAAAGAGGCGCAATGAGGTAGCTGTGTGACTAAGATAAGTGACCCTAGTGGCCGACACAAACACCTGGCCCATCTAGGAGTGGCACTGCAGTGTCACGCAGGATGGCCCTTCCAAAAAATACTCCCCAAACAGCACATGACGCAAAGAAGAAAAAAAAGAGGCGCAATGAGGTAGCTGTGTGACTAAGATAAGCGACCCTAGTGGCCGACACAAACACCTGGCCCATCTAGGAGTGGCACTGCAGTGTCAGGCAGGATGGCACTTCAAAAAAATAGTCCCCAAACAGCACATGATGCAAAGAAAAAAAGAGGCGCACCAAGGTTGCTGTGTGACTAAGCTAAGCGACACAAGTGGCCGACACAAACACCTGGCCCATCTAGGAGTGGCACTGCAGTATCAGGCAGGATGGCACTTCAAAAAAATAGTCCCCAAACAGCGCATGATGCAAAGAAAAAAAGAGGCGCACCAAGGTTGCTGTGTGACTAAGCTAAGCGACACAAGTGGCCGACACAAACACCTGGCCCATCTAGGAGTGGCACTGCAGTGTCACGCAGGATGGCCCTTCCAAAAAACACTCCCCAAACAGCACATGACGCAAAGAAAAATGAAAGAAAAAAGAGGTGCAAGATGGAATTGTCCTTGGGCCCTCCCACCCACCCTTATGTTGTATAAACAGGACATGCACACTTTAACCAACCCATCATTTCAGTGACAGGGTCTGCCACACGACTGTGACTGAAATGACGGGTTGGTTTGGACCCCCACCAAAAAAGAAGGTAATTAATCTCTCCTTGCACAAACTGGCTCTACAGAGGCAAGATGTCCACCTCATCATCATCCTCCGATTCATCACCGTGTACATCCCCCTCCTCACAGATTATCAATTCGTCCCCACTGGAATCCACCATCACAGCTCCCTGTGTACTTTGTGGAGGCAATTGCTGCTGGTGAATGTCTCCATGGAGGAATTGATTATAGTTCATTTTAATGAACATCATCTTCTCCACATTTTCTGGAAGTAACCTCGTACGCCGATTGCTGACAAGGTGAGCGGCGGCACTAAACACTCTTTCGGAGTACACACTTGTGGGAGGGCAACTTAGGTAGAATAAAGCCAGTTTGTGCAAGGGCCTCCAAATTGCCTCTTTTTCCTGTCAGTATACGTACGGACTGTCTGACGTGCCTACTTGGATGCGGTCACTCATATAATCCTCCACCATTCTTTCAATGGTGAGAGAATCATATGCAGTGACAGTAGACGTCATGTCCGTAATCGTTGTCAGGTCCTTCAGTCCGGACCAGATGTCAGCATCAGCAGTCGCTCCAGACTGCCCTGCATCACCGCCAGCGGGTGGGCTCGGAATTCTGAGCCTTTTCCTCGCACCCCCAGTTGCGGGAGAATGTGAAGGAGGAGATGTTGACAGGTCGCGTTCCGCTTGACTTGACAATTTTCTCACCAGCAGTTCTTTGAACCCCTGCAGACTTGTGTCTGCCGGAAAGAGAGATACAACGTAGGTTTTAAATCTAGGATCGAGCACGGTGGCCAAAATGTAGTGCTCTGATTTCAACAGATTGACCACCCGTGAATCCTTGTTAAGCGAATTAAGGGCTCCATCCACAAGTCCCACATGCCAAGCGGAATCGCTCAGTGTTAGCTCCTCCTTCAATGTCTCCAGCTTCTTCTGCAAAAGCCTGATGAGGGGAATGACCTGACTCAGGCTGGCAGTGTCTGAACTGACTTCACGTGTGGCAAGTTCAAAAGGTTGCAGAACCTTGCACAACGTTGAAATCATTCTCCACTGCGCTTGAGACAGGTGCATTCCACCTCCTATATCGTGCTCAGTTGTATAGGCTTGAATGGCCTTTTGCTGCTCCTCCAACCTCTGAAGCATATAGAGGGTTGAATTCCACCTCGTTACCACTTCTTGCTTCAGATGATGGCAGGGCAGGTTCAGGCGTTTTTGGTGTTGCTCCAGTCTTCTGTACGTGGTGCCTGTACGCAGAAAGTGTCCCGCAATTCTTCTGGCCACCGACAGCATCTCTTGCGCGCCCCTGTCGTTTTTTAAATAATTCTGCACCACCAAATTCAAGGTATGTGCAAAACATGGGACGTGCTGGAATTTGCCCATATTTAATGCACACACAATATTGCTGGCGTTGTCCGATGCCACAAATCCACAGGAGAGTCCAATTGGGGTAAGCCATTCTGCGATGATCTTCCTCAGTTGCCGTAAGAGGTTTTTAGCTGTGTGCGTATTCTGGAAAGCGGTGATACAAAGCGTAGCCTGCCTAGGAAAGAGTTGGCGTTTGCGAGATGCTGCTACTGGTGCCGCCGCTGCTGTTCTTGCGGCGGGAGTCAATACATCTACCCAGTGGGCTGTCACAGTCATATAGTCCTGAGTCTGCCCTGCTCCACTTGTCCACATGTCCGTGGTTAAGTGGACATTGGGTACAACTGCATTTTTTAGGACACTGGTGAGTCTTTTTCTGAGGTCTGTGTACATTTTCGGTATCGCCTGCCTAGAGAAATGGAACCTAGATGGTATTTGGTACCGGGGACACAGTACCTCAATCAAGTCTATAGTTGGCTCTGCAGTAATGATGGATACCGGAACCACGTTTCTCACCGCCCAGGATGCCAAGGCCTCAGTTATCCGCTTTGCAGCAGGATGACTGCTGTGATATTTCATCTTCCTCGCAAAGGACTGTTGGACAGTCAATTGCTTGGTGGAAGTAGTAAAAGTGGTCTTACGACTTCCCCTCTGGGATGACCATCGACTCCCAGCAGCAACAACAGCAGCACCAGCATCGGAGGAATCCCAGGCAGGAGAGGACTCGTCAGAATTGCCAGTGACATGGCCTGCAGGACTATTGGCATTCCTGGGGAAGGAGGAAATTGACACTGAGGGAGTTGGTGGGGTGGTTTGCGTGAGCTTGGTTACAAGAGGAAGGGATTTACTGGTCAGTGGACTGCTTCCGCTGTCGCCCAAAGTTTTTGAACTTGTCACTGACTTATGATGAATGCGCTGCAGGTGACGTATAAGGGAGGATGTTCCGAGGTGGTTAACGTCCTTACCCCTACTTATTACAGCTTGACAAAGGCAACACACGGCTTGACACCTGCTGTCCGCATTTCTGTTGAAATACTTCCACACCGAAGAGCTGATTTTTTTGGTATTTTCACCAGGCATGTCAATGGCCATATTCCTCCCACGGACAACAGGTGTCTCCCCGGGTGCCTGACTTAAACAAACCACCTCACCATCAGAATCCTCCTTGTCAATTTCCTCCCCAGCGCCAGCAACACCCATATCCTCCTCATCCTGGTGTACTTCAACACTGACATCTTCAATCTGACTATCAGGAACTGGACTGCGGGTGCTCCTTCCAGCACTTGCAGGGGGCGTGCAAATGGTGGAAGGCGCATGCTCTTCACGTCCAGTGTTGGGAAGGTCAGGCATCGCAACCGACACAATTGGACTCTCCTTGTGGATTTGTGATTTCGAAGAACGCACAGTTCTTTGCTGTGCTTTTGCCAGCTTAAGTCTTTTCATTTTTCTAGCGAGAGGCTGAGTGCTTCCATCCTCATGTGAAGCTGAACCACTAGCCATGAACATAGGCCAGGGCCTCAGCCGTTCCTTGCCACTCCGTGTGGTAAATGGCATATTGGCAAGTTTACGCTTCTCCTCCGACAATTTTATTTTAGATTTTTGAGTCCTTTTTTTACTGATATTTTGTGTTTTGGATTTTACATGCTCTGTACTATGACATTGGGCATCGGCCTTGGCAGACGACGTTGATGGAATTTCATCGTCTCGGCCATGACTAGTGGCAGCAGATTCAGCACGAGGTGGAAGTGGATCTTGATCTTTCCCTATTTTTGGAACCTCAACATTTTTGTTCTCCATATTTTAATAGGCACAACTAAAAGGCACCTCAGGTAAACAATGGAGATGGATGGATACTAGTATACTTATGGATGACGAGTGACTGACGACACAGAGGTAGCTACAGCCGTGGACTACCGTACTGCGTCTGCTAGTATAGAGATGATAATGATATAAAAAATATATATATATCACTACTGCAGGTATATATAATATAATGACGGACCTGCTGGACACTGTCAGCAGACTCCTAAACTACTAGTATGAAGAAGATAGAAAAAAAAACCCCACCACAGGTAGGTATACAATTATGGACGAGCACTGACGACACAGAGGTAGCCACAGCCGTGGACTACTGTACTGTGTCTGCTAGTATAGAGATGATAATGATATAAAAAATATATATATATCACTACTGCAGGTATATATAATATAATGACGGACCTGCTGGACACTGTCAGCAGACTCCTAAACTACTAGTATGAAGAAGATAGAAAAAAAAACCCCACCACAGGTAGGTATACAATTATGGACGAGCACTGACGACACAGAGGTAGCTACAGCCGTGGACTACCGTACTGCGTCTGCTAGTATAGAGATGATAATGATATAAAAAATATACATATATCACTACTGCAGGTATATATAATATAATGACGGACCTGCTGGACACTGTCAGCAGACTCCTAAACTACTAGTATGAAGAAGATAGAAAAAAAAACCCCACCACAGGTAGGTATACAATTATGGATGAGCACTGACGACACAGAGGTAGCCACAGCCGTGGACTACCGTACTGCGTCTGCTAGTATAGAGATGATAATGATATAAAAAATATATATATATCACTACTGCAGGTATATATAATATAATGACGGACCTGCTGGACACTGTCAGCAGACTCCTAAACTACTAGTATGAAGAAGATAGAAAAAAAACCCCCACCACAGGTAGGTATACAATTATGGACGAGCACTGACGACACAGAGGTAGCTACAGCCGTGGACTACCGTACTGCGTCTGCTAGTATAGAGATGATAATGATATAAAAAATATACATATATCACTACTGCAGGTATATATAATATAATGACGGACCTGCTGGACACTGTCAGCAGACTCCTAAACTACTAGTATGAAGAAGATAGAAAAAAAAACCCCACCACAGGTAGGTATACAATTATGGATGAGCACTGACGACACAGAGGTAGCCACAGCCGTGGACTACCGTACTGCGTCTGCTAGTATAGAGATGATAATGATATAAAAAATATATATATATCACTACTGCAGGTATATATAATATAATGACGGACCTGCTGGACACTGTCAGCAGACTCCTAAACTACTAGTATGAAGAAGATAGAAAAAAACCCCCACCACAGGTAGGTATACAATTATGGACGAGCACTGACGACACAGAGGTAGCTACAGCCGTGGACTACCGTACTGCGTCTGCTAGTATAGAGATGATAATGATATAAAAAATATATATATATCACTACTGCAGGTATATATAATATAATGACGGACCTGCTGGACACTGTCAGCAGACTCCTAAACTACTAGTATGAAGAAGATAGAAAAAAAACCCCCACCACAGGTAGGTATACAATTATGGACGAGCACTGACGACACAGAGGTAGCCACAGCCGTGGACTACCGTACTGCGTCTGCTAATATAGAGATGATAAAGATGATAGAGATGAACAAAAAAAATATAACACTACTGCAGGTAAATATTTATATAATATAATGAATGACGGTCCTGCTGGACACTGTCAGCAGAATGCGTTTATAGAATAAAAAAAAAAAACACCACAGGAGTGTTTAACTTTTTCAGGCAGACAATATACTGGTGGTCACTGGTCAGTCACACTGGCAGCAAAAGTGTGCACTGTACTCCTGCTATAACTGCACCCCAGTCTCCCCCACAATTCAGCTGTGTGAGCAGTGAGCACTCAGCACAGTCAGATATACATAGATGATATTATCAATCATGCAGCACACTGAGGCTGAGCACAGATATGGTATGTGACTGTTTTTTTTCAGGCAGAGAACGGATTATATTAAATAATAAAGTGGTCAGTCACTAGTAACTAACTATCAGCAAAACTCTGCACTCTGAGTACTCCTAATGCTCCCCAAAATTACTAAGTAATCAACTCAAGTGTCTCTATCTATTCTAACGGAGAGGACGTCAGCCACGTCCTCTCCCTATCAATCTCAATGCACGTGTGAAAATGGCGGCGACGCGCGGCTCCTTATATAGAATCCGAGTCTCGCGATAGAATACGAGCCTCGCGAGAATCCGACAGCGGGATGATGACGTTCGGGCGCGCTCGGGTTAGCCGAGCAAGGCGGGAAGATCCGAGTCTGCCTCGGACCCGTGTAAAAAGGCTGAAGTTCGGGGGGGTTCGGATTCCGAGGAACCGAACCCGCTCATCTCTAATTATTACTTCTTTCTTTCTGCTGCTGATTCCTCTCCAAATGCAGCCAAGCATCTGACTAGCTTTCCTCATTGCCTTGTTACATTGCTTACCTGCCTTTAAGTCATCTGAAATAGTAACTCCTAGATCCCTTTCCTCCTCAGTAGTTTCCAGTATAGTGCCATTAATACTGTATTTAGTATTTAGATTGGAGCGGTTTGGCTTGTGCCTTTATCAACTTGCACATATCACTGGTTTATCACTTCCTTATGCCTTCTCCAGGTTACTTCATCTGCACCACTGTTTGTGTACAGGCAAAAATAATGTATTTGTTTTAATTAAGAATCCAGGTAATAATCACAAACAACAAGCACATGGGCTTTACGTTATTTTTGTGTTTACATTTTCAGATGTGATGTTGCCCATAGCAACCAATTTAGAATTATATTTAATTTGCCAGAAACAGCAACATAAATGTAATCTATAATCCAATTGTTTGGCATGGCCAACATCACCATTTCTAAACATAGGCCACCTTAAGACATTTACATGCATTTATAATGAATAATTTGTGTTTTACTTTATTTGAAAAATTTTGGCACACAACACTGACTGCCTTGAACAATGTATGAGTGTTTTCCAAAACACATTTAATGTATTGTGTGTGTTTAACAAAAGGAAGGTTCATACACAATCTGTGAATGCATTAATTTTAAATTGAGACAGTTCTTCGTGTTTGCACATTAATTATGTCTCAGAGTCCGACAATTACCTAAATCATTTTTCAACTGAGTATGGAAAGTTAGAAGCCACATATGTCTACAAAAAGGTGAGCTACCTAGTTAATTTTAGGCCACAATCTCTGTATCATTTAAAACATGAATATTATTAAGTAAGGCATGTTGACGTAAAGCAAAGAAATAATATAAAAACTAAATAGTGGCTGTTATCAACCCCATACAGAACCACCCATCATGGACGAGGACGCCCAGCAGGAAAGTGACCAGCAGCCTACCTACACACTACACCTGCAGCCCATCGATCCTACCCAGCCAACCACGCCGCAGGACATAACACAATCACCCGAAACATCCCATAGCCCCCAATTGAGGCCAACACCACCCCAGCAACAAATGGCCCCAGAGTTTTGGAGCAGTTGGGCCACACAACAGGCGCAACACTATGCCTGTCTGAACACCCACACCCAATACCTTGCCAGTCTGCCCCATCATCTGCCTCGCCTCAGTCGGAACTCAGGCAGACTGATAGTTCAGGTTGGCAGAATTGCCAATTCAATGGAGCAGATGAGGGCAGACAACAGTCAAATGCAAGCCAATTTACTCCGAATCATGGATGAACAACAGCGGCAGCAACAAGCCCTCATACAAATTATCCAACACAACCAACTGATAAACGAAAACCTCTCCCGAATTATTGCCAACAACACTGCTGCAAATACACAACTGACTGCAAGCATACACAACCTGAGCCAAAGCATTAATGTGTTGGCATCCCAACAAATCAGCTCAAGCTCGGGAACTACCACACCAAGCCAGACCCCAGTTACCTCCCCTGTTAGACGCTCCAGCAGAACACGGACCAACGAACCAGGCCAATCCTCTGCACCCAGCACACACAAAAAAAAAAAATGAAGGATGCTGCAAATCGTTGTTTAACAATAAAGTTTTGGGAATTGTTACACCAAAAATGCCTGTGTTCAAGCAAATAATTTTTAAACACGCAATATGTGTATGGTTTAATGTGCTAATGAGTGACAGTGTAAGTTATTCAAATTACAGTATAACTGTAAAGAACAGTATAAATACCAAACACTAACGCAACACAAACAACATTCACACCTACAATACATTTTAGAAAAGTGGTTAGGCAAGGTTATTTATAACTAAATAATACTTACCGTTAAAATAACGCAGAATCACTTCTTGCCTTACCTGCCTCCCTACATCTGTACTCACACTGTCACCAGATGTATCTAACTCACCTACTTGCTGGCTGTTTTCTTCATCACCAACATGTGGCAGATGTTGCCGCAAACACATATTATGAAGAAAACAGCAGCAGAACACAATCCTAGTCACCTTTGAGGGACTATACAACAAAAGCCCAGCAGACTTATCCAGACACCGAAACTTAGATTTCAGCACCCCAAAACATCTTTCTATCACATTCCGCGTAGACTTATGTGCATTATTATAATTGTGTTCAGCAGGAGAATCAGGTTGGGACAATGGAGTAAGGAGCCAAGAGTAGCAGCCATAACCACCATCACCTGAAAGACAGATATAGGCAACATTAGGACATGTGGATTATGGTAAATCACATACAAAAATCAGGAGGTTGAAGTTACCACACATACACACAACACACTTGGAACATACCCAGCAGCCAGCCATCAGGCATTTGTCCGTCCTCAAACTTATCGAAGAGTGATGACTGACTGAGGATGAAGGAGTCATGGCAGCCGCCAGGGTAACCTGCAACCACACTCATAATTTTGAGATTTGCATCACAAACCACCTGGACATTAGTGGATTGGCCCATATGTCTATTTGTATAAATATATTGCCTGCCCCTAGGTGGTCTCAGCTCAACGTGTGTGCAATCTATGGCACCCAGCACATTGGGCATGCCAGCAAGCTCATAGAAAGCTACCCTGACTGCATGCCACTGCGACTCCTGGGTAGGGAAGCAGATAGAGGCATCTATGTGGGGTTCCAAGACATCCAAAACCTGAGTGGACATTACAAAATATAAGGTGAGTGTCATGATCTGTAAGCAATACAATACTGTGTTATATTACATAACAGAAGCAACACTTAGACATAGACGTGTATGTATGTTTAAACTCACCCGATTTAAATATTTTGAAAAGGTGGGCTGGGAGATACCAATTACATCGCCAGTCACAGCCTGGAAGCTCCCAGTAGCCATAAAGTGCAACACAGCCAGGAGTTTGTGCAGGCCTGAGACAGAGCGAGAGCGTGCTCTCTCAGGGTCTAGGTCCAGTTTGACAAGGTCATACAGACGGAAAATGTTGTTTCTATTTAGCCGAAACATCTGTATGACCCTATCATCGGACAATGCGTTAAAGTTTAAACGACCCCTAAAAAACGAGGCCTGCGCAGCCTCCGCGGCACCTGTACAACCTGCTGACCATGTTCACTTACCTGGCCCTGGTTTATTGTAGCCTCATGGAGCAGTCTCAGGTATCCCCCAGCAAACAAGAAATCTGTACTACACACGGCAGCAGCCATTTCAGAGTGAGAGTTGCTCAAAATGTGCTTGGGTCCCTTTTAAAGGGCCAAAAATTCAGGTGTGACTAATGTATAATTGAAAACACATGTAAACACGCTTATCAAAAGCAGGCCTACTTTTTTTAGGACTTTTTTACGATTTGTATTTTTTCACGCCCGCAAATGCTTTTTCACGGTAGAGATTTCAAATACGAATGGTTAGTAAATGACCGTGATCCATACCTAAACAGCCGCGTTTGACCGATGGGGTAATCATTCGTATTTTTTTTCGAGGACTTCCAAAAAAATACGAATGCCCTCATCATTGCCGTGATTAGAGTTTAGTAAATTCCCGAGATGACACTTTGAAGAAAGAACACCATCTCGGTCAAAATCGGGAGCTTAGTAAATATACCCCAGGGTCTGCAAATTATTTATCACTCCCACCCGAGCCCTTTTTTCCTATCAACCAAAAATAAATGTTTTTCTTGTGGATCACCATTGTGAAGAAAGATTTGATCACAAGGAATAGTGATTAAGGATTTAATGTTGGCCTCCCAAGAAGTGGCTGTATAGAATAAGGGTTAACTTATTTACTTAGCAAACTGAACGAGATAAAGCAAAACTTTTATGTTGAGTTCAATATGAAAAAGTAAAAACAGAAAGTAAAGATCCTGTGCAACTATGTCCAAAGGGATGTAGTCAGTATCCTGGCGCTCGGCATACTGATGGTCAGAATCCTTGCACCAGAATCCCGACAGTAAGTACTGTGGTTAGGCTTTAGTTTTGGGTTAGGCACTAGTGGGTGGGTTAGGGTTAGGCACTAGGATGAGGGTTAGGTTAGGCTGTGGGAGGGAATGGTTAGGGTTAGGCTGCAAGTGGGGTGTGTTAGGGTTAGGCACTAGGATGAGGGTTAGGTTAGGCTGTGGGAGGGAATGGTTAGGGTTAGGCTGCAAGTGGGGTGGGTTAGGGTTAGGCACTAGGATGAGGATTAGGTTAGGCTGTGGGAGGGAATGGTTAGGGTTAGGCAGCAGGTGGGGTGGGTTAGGGTTAGGCACTAGGATGAGGGTTAGGTTAGGCTCTGGGAGGGAATGGTTAGGGTTAGGCTCAGGTGGGGTGGTTTGGGGTTAGGCACTAGGATGAGGGTTAGGATTGGCTGTGGGAGGGAATGGTTAGGGTTAGGCAGCAGGTGGGGTGGGTTAGGGTTAGAAACTAGGATGAGGGTTAGGTTAGGCTATGGGAGGGAATGGTTAGGCTTAGGCAGCAGGTGGGGTGGGTTAGGGTAAGGCACTAAGATGAGGGTTAGGTTAGGCTTTGGGAGGGAATGGTTAGGCTTAGGCAGCAGGTTGGGTGGGTTAGGGTAAGGCACTAAGATGAGGGTTAGGTTAGGCTTTGGGAGGGAATGGTTAGGCTTAGGCAGCAGGTGGGGTGGGTTAGGGTTAGGCACTAAGATGAGGGTTAGGTTAGGCTGTGGGAGGGAATGGTTAGGGTTAGGCTGCAAGTGGAAAGGGTTAGGTTTAGGGTCAGGGTTACAATACTTACCATCAGAATTTTGAACTTTGGGATTCCGCTGCCAGGATTCTGTCAGCATGCTGAGCGCCAGGATATTGTACCCAATCCGTCCAGAAGATGGCCAGTACTGTTCACTTTGTTGTGTAAATGGGTAGTTGTCAGTGGTGTGAATAACTTGTGAATTCCGTTCAGTATCACTTTCTTTCTTGTCCTCTTATTGGAAAACACTATTTATTGAATACTAACCTCCACAATCCTAGGAACGTTACTGGTGATTAGTTTACGCCATCTCAGGTCAGAGTAAGCAAGGATCAGGATAGGCCAAGTTTAGACCAAGTAAATTTGGCATTAATACAGTAAAGTCTTTTTTTTTTTGCTTAATCAGGGCATAGGGGGGCAGAACACAGAGTGTTGCACAGTACAAATTAGGAACATTCATTACTTGCCCTACATCCTGGATAATTGAATAATAAATGTAACCCACTGCACACAAGGGTGAAAATATTTTCCCCTCCCATCGCACTGTTTCTGCTGCTAATACAGTACTCTCTCCTGTCCCCCTAGCCTGGTGCCTTGCCTACACTCTCTTGTTCATCCTCACATTCATGCTATAGTATCTCTAAATCCTGCTATTTTTCCTCCACAATATCTCCAGGATCAGACCCTTACAGACCATGGAGTCTACCAAATCTCTTATTCATGCCTTCATCACCTACAGTATCACCTGGAATACTGTAACTTCCCACTCTTCTTACTTCTGCCTCTCCCCTCTTAAATCTATCCCTAACGCTGCTGCTCACGTCATTCCGTGACAGGCTGCCCACCACCAACATGATCTAGTTTTAGCTCCATACTCAACTTTTTCTCATACCTCACTCAGATATCTTCTGACCCCATATCATCCACACTCCCTCTTGAGCTCTCCACCTTTCCTTTGATTGTTTCTCTGCCTTCCTGCGAACTTCTTTCTCTGACTTTCACTTCCAAGTAAAAGTTCTCCTGTGCTGTGTCCCTTCTTTGGAACTCACTCTCAACTCTATCAGTCTGACTACTTGACTGCAGGGATTTAAATCTGCCTGGAAAACACACCTGTTCTTTATAGCCTACCAGCCCTTCTCACACTATTAACTCTCATCCAGTGTCCTCCCTTCCCAGTTCTTCCAACTTGATTTTTACATTGCACTAACTTTGTCTATAATGTGTCTGAGCCTTTCTGTCCACCCTCCCCAGGCACAGAGTCACTGAATGCTATTGTTAATAACTGTCTCTTAATTTGTTGTATCATTATCTCTCTGTTTGGTTTTTTTTGCCCCTGTTCTGTCTGTTTTACCCTTTTTATAATGTACTAGTAATATGGACCTGGCATATGCCAGGACACGTTAGCCTGCCCCCACTCCGTAGCCATCACGTCCTCTCCCCATCTTTCCCTCCTCACTATACAGGTACTTACGTGATGCTGCAAGTGCAATACTCCTTGCCTCCTTGTGATCTTTTACATTTCTGTGATGTCTATCTGTGCATGATGGAGATGGAACAGACCACCGCCACTTGTTATATTCATTGTGTATTCTACGGACACTTGGTGGCACCTTAGAAAGAAAATATAATAACAAATATTTAGAGTGTTCTTTAATTAAATGTATTTGCTAAGGTACCTTTTTTGACAGATCCACTGTAAGAATAGTCAAATGCCTGTCATGTGATGTAATTTATTACCTTCGATGTACAATACATTGGATAAAAACAACTAACCAGGTATATATAATCTGAGCTAGTGAGTTCCCATTGCCATGTCACTTGTGTTCATACTTCATAATCATGTGCACATAGGGACTAAGGTGTGCCCAGACACACCCTTATGTCAGATGCCATCTCACAAGATATAGCAGCACAATGGTGCCTCAACTTTACTACACGCCCTTAGTAACCCCATTCTGGGATGATGTGTGTATGGAGCATTACAGTGCATTGTACATGCACTATGCAAAATAGTTATCCAGTTCTATTCAGCTAATATGAATTGTGGCATAATATTGTCATAGATAAGTGAGGAGCTAGGGTTAGGAGGATTGATGAGCGATATGATGATATGGGGGTAGTAGGGAGAGACATGATTTGGGATAACATTGGGGGGGGGCATGATAAGATGGAGGGATTGATGACATAATAACACAAAATAGTGATAGACATATCTCTCAGTGCAGACTATTGCTTCCTAGATTTCTATGGGTGCACACCCTAATGAATTGTTCTGCTAATGCAACCAATCAGATTCTAGCTATTATCTAGAAGGTACTAGATAAATGATAAGTAGAACCTAATTAGTTGCTATGGGCAGGGTCGGGCTGGCCCACAGGGGGACAGGGGTAACCCACGGTGGGCCCTACTGCCTGGGGTCCCCCACCTACTCCTCTAGGGAAGAGGTTCAAGACTGTGCACTTGTATTATACATTATGCATATGTTTCATTATAATGCACAGGACTATGGTGTATTTTTTATCATGCATTGCTGTTATTAATCTGCTACATTATCATGCATGCACTAGCAATATTGACTGTACAGTGTATATTTCAATGGCTCCAGCCCATGCATTCTCTAATGGCTATGTAAAAAAATGTGGTGGCTGGCCACACCCCTATGCATGGACCCCTACCACTGCATTCCCCTAGTAGGCCCTTCATGCCCCAGTCCGACACTGGCTATGGGCAACATCTCCACTTCTAAAAATCTGCACTTTAGTAACTATGGGCCCTCATTCAGGTTGGATAGCAATGTGCGAGCCAATCGCAAAAAAAAGGAAAAGATGAGGGCGCATGTGCAGCACCCATCCTGCGCATGTGCCCGCATTTTCTGCAGGTGGGGGGTGCAGAAAATGCAATCGCCAATCAGGCAGAGGCAGTGGCAGGAGTGCGGGGAGGAGTTGGCCGCAACGCTCCATTTCCAGGGCGGACACAGTGCCTAATTCAGACCTGGTCGCATGCAGGCGGTTTTTTTGCACTGCTGCGACCAGTTAATAGCTACCTACAGGGGAGGGGGGAGTGTAAATGCATCGCTGGGGTGCCAAAGTTTGTGCAGTTTCTGCACAGCCCAGGACTTACTCTGCCTTGATCCGGCCGCTGGTGACGTCAGGAATCCTCCAGAACAGGTGGACACGCCTGCGTTTCTCCGGACACTCCCAGGAAACAGAGAGTTGCCACCCAGGAACGCCTTCTGCCTGTCAATCTACTTGCGATCGCCCCTGCAATCACTTTCTTTGTAGAAACCGTCGCTGTTTGGCGACCCCTGTCGCCAGACAGCGACGCGTCTGTGCATTGCGGACTGCACGCATGCGCTGTTCAGACCCAATCACACGGCTGAGAAAAAAGGCAGCGTGCGATCAGGTCTGAATGACCCCCACAGAGCGTTGCGGGGGCGGCGATGGGGAAATGGGGGCGGCAATGGAGAAACAGTGGGCATGACAGGGGCGTGATAGCGACGGCTGGGTGACGTCACATGCAACCTCACCCCTTTAATTCTGGACACATATTAATTACACAGGTTCTGTGGCTGGCTGACTTCAAGGCTCCATTTCACCTGGTTTTAATTAGCAACAGAACCTGTGTAATTAATATGTGTCCAGAATTAAAGGGATGAGGTGTCAACCCTAGCAGCCGCTGCGATCGGAAACATCGCAGCGGGCCTCCTGTTGGCGCAGGGCAGGAGGCAACCTTAATTTTTGCTAACAAGCAGAAATTACAATGCGATCGCAATTTCTGCTTGTTGAAGGTGGGGAGGTGGCGGTCAGCATGCTGGGCGGCCTTGCCCAGTGATGGGCGGCCCCCAGCATGCTAACAAAAGGATTGCAAATTCTGCTAATTAGCAGAAGAATTTGCAATCCTTACTGGATTAGGCCCTATACCACTTACTGTACACTAGAGATGAGCGGGTTCGGCTCTCAGAGAACCGAACTGTACCGAACTTCACCATTCGAGTCCGGTTCCGAGCCAGGCTCGGGTTTTCCCGCATGACTTGGAAACCAGAACGAGGCAAAACGTCATCATCCCGCTGTCGGATTCTCGCAGGGTTTGGATTCCATATAAGGAACCGCGCATCCCCGCCATTATCACTCCGGCATTGGAGAGTGTAGAGAGAGGACGTGTCTCCGTCCTCAGTGTCCTCAGTGTCCTCTGTGGTAGTGTCTTGTGCTGTATTTGTCCAGTCACAGTGTTTGTGTCCTCTTGCTGCCATATGTCCATTGCTGCTGTGTTGTGCTGCATCAGTTCAGTGGTGGTGTATTGTGCTCCATTAGTCCAGTGGTAGTGTCCTATGCATTACCCATCAGTGACCAGGCAGTCACAGTGTTTGTGTCCTCATGCTGCCATATGTTCATTGCTGCTGTGTTGTGCTGCATCAGTTCAGTGTTACTGTGTTATGCTACATCAGACCAGTGGTAGTGTCCTGGCCATCAGTCATTCCAGTGACCAGGCAGTCACAGTGGTATAACGCTGCTGCTATATGTCCACTCCTGCCGTATAATAATAATAATAAGAATAATAATAACAACAGCAACAAGTCCCCTACAGTGTTGCTGTGTTGTGCTGCATCAGACCAGTGGTAGTGTCCTGACCATCAGTCATTCCAGTGACCAGGCAGTCAGTGGTATACACTGCTGCTATATGTCCACTGCTGCCATATTATAATAATAATAACAACAACAACAACAACAACAACAACAACAACAACAACAACAACAAGTCCCTTACAGTGTTGCTGTGTTGTGCTGCATCAGACCAGTGGTAGTGTCCTGGCCATCAGTCATTCCAGTGACCAGGCAGTCACAGTGGTATAGGCTGCTGCTATATGTCCACTGCTGCCGTATTATAATAACAACAACAACAACAACAACAACAACAACAAGTCCCCTACAGTGTTGCTGTGTTGTGCTGCATCGGACCAGTGGTAGTGTCCTGACCATCAGTCATTCCAGTGACCAGGCAGTCACAGTGGTATACACTGCTGCTATATGTCCACTGCTGCCATATTATTATAATAATAACAACAACAACAACAACAACAACAAGTCCCTTACAGTGTTGCTGTGTTGTGCTGCATCAGACCAGTGGTAGTGTCCTGGCCATCAGTCATTCCAGTGACCAGGCAGTCACAGTGGTATACGCTGCTGCTATATGTCCACTGCTGCCGTATTATAACAACAACAACAACAACAACAAGGCCCTTACAGTGTTGCTGTGTTGTGCTGCATCAGACCAGTGGTAGTGTCCTGGCCATCAGTCATTCCAGTGACCAGGCAGTCACAGTGGTATAGGCTGCTGCTATATGTCCACTGCTGCCGTATTATAATAACAACAACAACAACAACAACAACAACAAGTCCCCTACAGTGTTGCTGTGTTGTGCTGCATCGGACCAGTGGTAGTGTCCTGACCATCAGTCATTCCAGTGACCAGGCAGTCACAGTGGTATACACTGCTGCTATATGTCCACTGCTGCCATATTATTATAATAATAACAACAACAACAACAACAAGTCCCTTACAGTGTTGCTGTGTTGTGCTGCATCAGACCAGTGGTAGTGTCCTGGCCATCAGTCATTCCAGTGACCAGGCAGTCACAGTGGTATACGCTGCTGCTATATGTCCACTGCTGCCGTATTATAACAACAACAACAACAACAACAACAACAAGGCCCTTACAGTGTTGCTGTGTTGTGCTGCATCAGACCAGTGTTAGTGTCCTGGCCATCAGTCATTCCAGTGACCACTTCCTCCTAGTGCAGAAGCTGCTGCCACTAGTCATGACATAGACGATGAAATGCCATCAACGTCCTCTATCAAGGCCGATGCCCAATGTGATAGTAGAGGGCATGTAAAATCCAAAAAGCCAAAGTTCAGTAAAAAGACCCCAAAAAAAAGAAATTGAAATGGTCTGAGGAGAAACGTAAACTTGCCAATATGCCATTTACGACACGGAATGGCAAGGAACGGCGGAGGCCCTGGCCTATGTTCATGACTAGTGGTTCAGCTTCACATGACGATGGAAGCCCTCATAAGTAAGGCCTTGACACTTATGTTGGTGTTAGACGTGCGTCCGTTATCCGCCATTAGTGCAGTGGAATTTAGACAATTGATGGAGGTATTGTGTCCCCGGTACCAAATCCCATCTAGATTCCAATTCACTAGGCAGGCGCTACCGAAATTTTGCCATTTATTTCCAGTGATTTGGACGTATAATTCCAGTAATTTTGCCATTTAATTCCAGTGATTTGGATATATAATTCCAGTGATTTGAACGTATAATTACAGTGATTTTGCAGTATAATTCCAGTGATTTTGCCATTTCATTCCAGTGATTTGTACGTATAATTCCAGTGATTTTGCCATTTAATTCCAGCGATTTTGCCATTTAATTCCAGTGACTTGGTCGTATAATTCCAGTGATTTTGCCATTTAATTCCAGTGATTTTGCCATTTAATTCCAGTGATTTGGACGTATAATTCCAGTGATTTGGATGTATAATTCCAGTGGGAATTGTTTGTTTCGCTTGGCTTAGTCATACAGCTACCTCATTGCACCTCTTCGACATCTTTGCATGAGGTGCTGTTTGGGGCCTAGTTTTTGAAAAGTGCCATCCTGTCTGACACTGCCGTATGAGTCCAGGGGTACTGCTGTATTAGTCCTGGGGTACTCAGAGCCGGCCCTAACCAATATGATGCCCTAGGCAAGATTTTGGCTGGTGCCCCAGAGCACCGCCGCTAGTTCTGCAGGAGATGCCTGGCATGAGTCAGCTGGCAGCTCTGCTAACGTCGGGTGCCTTTTGTTTATGAAAATGTATCTTATTTGCATTATTATGTGGCTAGAATGCACAAGCAGCTTCTGCTGATTAAAATGATATGCAGCATGCCTATATTCTGTGTGCGACTGCGGCTGTATCTGCATATGAAATGCTACATTACAGTGATTTCCAGGAATACACTGCAACGTAGCATTTCGTATGCAGATACAGCCGCAGTCACACACAGAATATAGGCATGCCGCATATAATTTTAATCAGCAGAAGCTGCTGGTGCCCCATAAGCATACCAAATGCCCTGGGCATTTGCCTAGTTTGCCTATGCCTAAGGCCGGCTCTGGGGGTGCTGCCGTATAAGTCCACCAATTGCAGAATTTTTTTAAAATGACAGGGGCATGCTGGAGATGCTGTCAGTGGACCAAACAATTGCGAACCACTCTCGACATTCAGCCACTGCGTGACACTACTAGATGGGCCAGGTGGTTGTGTCGCTTAGCTTAGTCATACAGCAACCTCGGTGCACCTTTTTTTCTTCTTTGCATCATGTGCTGTTTGGGGACTATTTTTTTTTAAAGTGCCATCCTGTCTGACACTTCCGTATACGTTCAGTGGTACTGCCATTTAATTCCAGTGATTTGGATGTATAATTCCAGTGATTTGAACATATAATTCCAGTGATTTTGCAGTATTATTACAGTGATTTTGCAGTATAATTCCAGTGATTTTGCCATTTAATTCCAGTGATTGGGACATATAATTCCAGTGACTTGACCGTATAATTCCAGTGATTTGAACGTATAATTCCAGTGATTTTGCCATTTAATTCCAGTGATTTGGACGTAAAATTCCAGTGATTTTGCCATTTAATTCCAGTGATCCTGCCGTATAATTACAGTGGTACTGGCGTATAATTACAGTGATCCTGCCGTATAAATCCAGTGATCCTGCCGTATAAGTCCAGTGATCCTGCCGTATAATTACAGTGGTACTGGCGTATAAATCCAGTCCAGTGATACTGCCGTATATATATATATATATATATATATATATAAATATATAAAAATATATATATACATACACATAACCTGTTGCAAAGCCGATTACTGAGGCCATAACAACTATGCTGGTGTTAGACGTGCATCCGGTCAGGGGTGTATCTTCCTATTGGCCAGGATGGCACTTGCCAGGGGCGCCGGCCAAGAGGGGGGCGCCACCCGGCAGTGCCACCCGCGCCAGGGGGTAGAATGACATAGTAGTTCTCACTGAGTACATCCCTTAGCAGTGCTCATCCACTGCCAGACTCTCAGAAGCGTATTGCACTCTGACACTCTCTGTGACTACAGTCACAATGATGGTGAATATAGCTGGGGAGCTGGGCACTTCCAGGTATGGGGAGGGGCGAGGCACCTCCTCTTCCTCATCCGCTCCTCTTCTCATTGGTCCCACGCAGTCTGTCACCAAACACCAGCCACTACAATCAGCACCAGTCAGCAGTGCAGCATGACCATACCTGTACATTTTCTGCGGTATCGTAGCTGCACTGCATGGTCTATCCTGGTAGTCTGGATCACAGGGTACAAAGAGCTCTGTATGGAGAGGTATCTAGACCAGTGACTGCCTGTCCAGCAGTGTTGAGACTACAAGTCCCAGCACACCTTGTCAATTGGATTTGCTGAGACATGTAGTGAAATCACACCTAGAGAGGGTTTTTTAACTGTATGTATGTGTGCATATATCCCCTCGGTGTCCTTGTCTGCACCCTCCTCGTAATTCCCCCTTAGTGTCACTGCCCGCACCATCCCTGTAACTGCCCCCTCAGTGACCCTGCCCATACACTCCTGTAATTCCCTTTTAGTGTCCCTGCCCGCACCCTTCCCAGAATTCCCCCTCAGTATCCATGCTAAGTTGCACCCTAACCGTAATTCTCTCTCAGTGTCCCTACCAGCACCCTAACCGTAATTCCCCTTCACTGTCCCTGCATGCACACTCCTCGTAATTCCCCCTCAGTGTCCCTGCCTGCACACTCCTCGTAATTCCCCCTCAGTCTCCCTCCCTGCACCCTCCCCATAATTCCATCTCAGTGTCCCTGCCCGCACCCTCCTCGTAATTCCATCTCAGTATCCCTGCTTGCAACCTTCACATAATTCCATCTTAGTGTCCCTTCCAGCACCCTAACCGTAATTCCCCCTCAGTGTCTCTGCCTGCACACTCATCGTAATTCCCCCTCAGTCTCCCTCCCTGCACCTTCCCCGTAATTCCATTTCAGTGTCCCTGCCCGCACCCTCCTCGTAATTCCATCTCAGTATCCCTGCTTGCAACCTTCACGTAATTCCATCCCAGTATCCCTACCAGCACGCTAACCGTAATTCCCCCTCAGTGTCCCTGCCTGCACACTCCTCGTAATTCCCCCTCAGTGTTCCTGCCTGCACACTCCTCATAATTCCCCCTCAGTCTACCTCCCTGCACCCTCCCCGTAATTCCTCCTCAGTGTCCCTGCCTGCACCCTCCTCGTAATTCCTCCTCAGTGTCCCTGCCTGTGCCCTCCCCGTAATTCCATCTCTGTGTCCCTGCCTGCAACCTCCTCGTATTTCCTCCTCAGCAGGGCCGTAACTAGGTGTGTGCCAGTGGTGTCTGGCACACGGTGCACATGCACTGTGGGCGCAGTACCGCTTTGTAACACCCGTAGTTCCGCAATGCAATGTGAGCCTGCAGTAGTTAAAGTGCAGCCGCGGGCAGTAAAGCCCTGCCCCCACCCTCGGAAACCAGAGCTTACAGTACAGCCAGACCACTCGTCCCGCTCCACCAGAGGTTATAATGAGCCGCAGCATTACTGCCCGATCCCCTCCGCCACCGCCACCACCGTAGGTTAAAGTGAGCTGCGGGTTGCTGTAGTGCCCAATCCTCCCCTCACCTCGCACCCACTCCTGCCAGAGTTACAATGCAGTGCATACAATGGCAACCTGGAAGTCATATCCTCCCCCTCCTGCCTGGAGGTTACAGTGACGATCTTCTGCACTCCTGTAGACCTGTACTCCCAGGGAACATGCCGGCTGAAAATCTCTATATCTACAACCACACACAGCGGCAGTGAGCGGCCAGCGAGCTCCTGGACTGCACCTAAGTAGCCCCTCTGCCCCAGCCTGTGCTTGTCAGTGAGCAGCCTGGTCTCCGGGCAACGGATTGATAGTGTCCCATGAGAGCAGGATCATGCAGTAGCCACACAACTACAACTGGGTGAGCAGAACAGCAGCAAGTGGTAGGGACTCTTCATGCCAGCCCTTAGAAAGGTAAGAGGAGAGAAGTACCTGGGTCCTGATGCTGTGGAACCACAAGTCCCATCATGCCCTGACAGACACTACATGATAGATCATGCTTGGACTTATATTTCCACCATAGCTGGAGAGCAGACATTGCCTACCTCCGAGTTCTCGTGATTTTTGTACAGGGCCGTAGCTACTGGTGCGTGCAGAGTGTTCTCGGTCCACAGTACATAGGCACTGAGGACAGAGAATTGGCATGTAATATGTAAAAGGGAGCTCTGCCTGCCATAACGTGTAAAAGGGAGTTCTGCCTGCCATAATGTGTAAAAGGGAGCTCTGCCTGCCATAACGTGTAAAAGGGAGCTCTGCCTGCCGTAACGTGTAAAAGGGAGCTCTGCCTGCCGTAACATGTAAAAGGGAGCTCTGCCTGCCGTAACATGTAAAAGGGAGCTCTGCCTGCCGTAATGTGTAATAGGGGCTCTACATGGAGTAATGTGTAAAATGGGTCTCTGCCTGGCGTAATGTGTGTAAGTGGCGTCATTTGATTAATGGAGACCACTGTTCAGCGTAATATGAATTGGTATTATTTCGTTGCCACGACCCTTCCACATAAAGCCACACCCCTATAGTTTTGGCGCACACCTACAGCGCGCACTGGCCCTATTTTAAATATGGTGGGGGTAGGGCGCTGAGGCTGTTTCTTGCACACAGCGCTAAAATGTCTAGTTATGGCACTGCTCCTCAGTGTCCCTGCCTGCACCCTCCTCGTAATTCCTCCTCAGTGTCCCTGCCTGCACCCTCAGTGTAATTCTCCCTCAGTGTTCCTGACCTCAGCTTCCCTATGACTCCCCCTCAGTGTCCCTGCCTGCACACTCCTGTAATTCCCTCTCGGTGTCCCTTCCTGCACCCTCCCTGTAATTGCCCCTCAGTGTCCCAGACCTCAGCCTCCCTGTAGCCCCTCCCTCTCATTTTCCCTACCCAAACCCTCCCTGTAATTCCCCCTTAGTGTCCCTGACCTCCCTCTTCCTGTGACTCCCCGCTCAGTGTCTCTGCCCACACCCTTCTGTAATTACACCTCAGTGTCCCTGCCCGCACACTCCTGTAATTCCCCCTCAGTGTCCCTGACCACACCCTCCCTGTAACTGCCCCTCAGTGTCCCTTTGAGCCCTCCACCTCATTGTCCCTACCTGCACCCTCCCTGTAATTCTCCCTCAGTGTCCCTGACCTCAGCCTATCTGTAACTCCCCTCTCTGTGTCTCTGGGTGGGGGGTGGGGGGGGTGGGGTGCCAGTTCCTTGCGCTCAGACCCCTAGATACACCCCTGCATCCGGTATCCACCATTAGTGCAGTGGGACAGCAGTGCCAACCCTAGATCGGCCAGGTGTTTGTGCCGCACACTTGTGTCGCTTAGCTTAGTCATACAGCTACCTCATTGCCCTCTTTTACTTCTTGGTATGATGTGCTGTTTGGGGACTATTTTTTTAAAGTGCCATCCTGTCTGACACTTCCGTATATGTCCAGTGGTACTGCCATTTAATTCCAGTGATTTGGATGTATAATTCCAGTGATTTGGACATATAATTCCAGTGATTTTGCAGTATTATTACAGTGATTTTGCAGTATAATTCCAGTGATTTTGCCATTTAATTCCAGTGATTTGGACATATAATTCCAGTGACTTGACCGTATAATTCCAGTGATTTGGACTTATACTTCCAGTGATTTGGACGTATAATTCCAGTGATTTGGACGTATAATTACAGTGATTTTGCAGTATAATTAATTACAGTGATTTTTCCATTTAATTCTAGTGATTTTGCCATTTAATTCCAGTGGGAATTGTTTGTGTCGCTTGGCTTAGTCATACAGCTACCTCATTGCACCTCTTCTACATCTTTGCATGAGGTGCTGTTTGGGGCCTAGTTTTTGAAACGTGCCATCCTGTCTGACACTGCAGTGCCACTCCTAGATGGGCCAGGTGTTTGTGCCGCACACTTGTGTCACTTGGCTTAGTCATACAGCAGCCTCGGTGCACCTCTTTTTCTTCTTTGCATCATGTGCTGTTTGGGGACTAGTTTGTGAATAGTGCCATCTTGTCTGCAACTGCAGTGCCAGTCCTAGATGGGCCAGATGTTTGTGCCGCACACTTGTGTCGCTTAGCTTGGTCATACAGCCAACTCGGTGCAACTTTTTTGGAAATTAATGTTATTGAGGTTAATAATACCGTAGGAGCAAAATTACCCCCAAATTCTGTGATTTTAGCTGTTTTTATGTTTTAAAAAAAAAATATCATCCAGATCCAAAACCAAAACCAAAACCAAAACACAAAAGGGTGGTTTTGGCAAAACCAAGCCAAAACCAAAACACGAAAGTGGAATTAGAACCAAAACACAAAACATGAAAAGTGCCAGCCGCACATCTCTACTGTACACTGCAATATCAGCAGCCCTGAAGGATCTGCAGACATGGAGCTGCTGTGTAATTTTTAAAAGCTACCAAGTGGAATGGAGCACGTGAAGCGTTGCCATTGGCAAATTAGGTTATATAAAATAATGGGATATAGGTAGAGCAGGATGTTCTAAAGGAAAATTGCGGCCAAAATCCCGAAAACCTCAGTTTTTGGACTTTGCCCAGATTTCTCATATGTACTAAGCTCTGGAATGCAATTAATTCTGGGTCTTAGATGCAGAGGATAACGCCAGCATTTGCTGGCATTACCCTATAGATGCCTATGAGCTTCTTTCTGCAGTGTCCTCTGAGAGCGATCCAATCTCTACCAGCACCCCCTACGGCCGCTAAGTCACTCTGCGATTAGTATCTGTGCGGTAAGTAGCGGGATCTACTGCATCATGGAAGCGAGGCTTAGTACATCCCACCCATATTGTTTTACCAGACTTCTATGTAGAAGAAGACTGCATAATGGGTGACATTCAATTTTCAGTGAATGATGTGTGTAGAAAATGTTATACTGGTAAGGAGGGAGTGTGTTGAGCATGTTATAATACAGTGGGGGCACTGTACTATGGCATAATCTGAAGTAGAGGCACTGTAGTGTGGCATAATGCGAACTGGGGCACTAATGTTTAGCATAATATGAACTGGGAGCACTACAATGTGGCATAATATGAACAGGAAGCCCTGTGTGATATACATAAAATTGGACGAAGTACTTCTATTGGACATAAAACGTACTAAGGCAACTCTCTGGGGGCATACCATGAATAAGTCCACTACTACAGGGCATAAAATGAACTGATGCACAGATATGTGTCTCTCTAGAAGCATTAGGATGGGGGCCCCTTCAAAATGTTGCTGTGGGGCCCACATAGTTATGGTTGCACGACTGCTTGTGTGTGTTGGGGTGAATAATTTGGATGAGTTGGCAGCCCTCTTCCAGTCAGAGTTAGCTAGATCAGTTATTTAAAGGACCATCTGTTTCTCTATCTAGTGCCAAAAATAACTAGTCCTGCCACCGGTGAAAGGCAAAGGTGGAACACTTGTCCTTCAAGTGCTTAATGTTTATTTATTGCTACCTTTGTTGACAAGTCATATTTTAAATAGCAAAATGAAACTTTAAAGTTATAAAGTACATTGCTTTAGATCTGCAGATGAGAATGCTTGCTATTCTTAAGTGAGCATTAGCGTAATCATGTTTGAATATTGCAGCTATGCACGTAATGTAGAAACCTAACACTGCTTAAAATAAATGTTTCTTATGACTCAGTCCTACTAAAAAGAGTAAAACAAATAAACCACATTACTAAGTTGGTTACTTATTATTGAAAGATATTCCTGCTTATCATGCAAATAGATGGTAAAACCCCTAGACCAGTGATGGGGAAGCTTTGGCACTCCAGCTGTTGTTGAACTATACATCCCAGCATGGCCTGCTACAGTTTTGCTATTTGTCCATGCTAAAACTGGGCATGCTGGGATGTGTAGTTCAACAACAGCTGGAGTACCAAAGATTCCCCATCACTGCCCTAGACCAAGAATGCTTTCGCTCCCGCCAAGTAGCTCCCTGCCTGTGCAGCCTAGCTGCGCTGGCAGGTGGCTACCTGCCATGTTCTGGAACGCAGCGGCTGCGTTCTAACGCCATTGGTATGCCCCTCCTACCAGCGACCACCTCTGCCTGTCAATAAGGCAGAGACGATCGTACCAGTGAGATGCTTTTGCATCTCACTGTGCGCGCATGTGCATTGCGGCCACTGCGCGTGTGCACAACCCAAAGGGCTTCAGGTTGCGATTGCTGCCATTGCAACGATCGGGTCTGAATGAGGCCCTATGACTACAAGTGTCAGTGTGTCGTTGGAATAAGACCACAATTGTCAGTATGTCATTCTACTAAGATCGCAAGTGTTAGTGGACTGGGGTCCGATTCAGAGAAATTCACAAAGCCACTGTTCCATGGAACTGAGCGATTATTGGTAGACTGCACATGTTCTGTGTTCACATTGCGCATGCGTCAAGGTGCCGCTGATAACCCGCATGCAATGAGGATTCCTTTGCAAAGAGATTTACAGGAAGTGACAATTTGGGGTGTTAACATGGTGTTAGTGGGGGAGATCGGTACATGA
The DNA here is from genome assembly GCF_028390025.1 of Pseudophryne corroboree. Classification (NCBI taxonomy): domain Eukaryota; kingdom Metazoa; phylum Chordata; class Amphibia; order Anura; family Myobatrachidae; genus Pseudophryne; species Pseudophryne corroboree. The sequence continues at coordinate 618,422,753 of NC_086449.1, read as the reverse complement.
GCCCGCCACACCAAATGCCGAATGTCAGTATACCGACATCGGCATCCTGGGCGCTAGAATGCCGGCAGAGGGGTGAGGGCAACATAGCCCCTTGCGGGCTCGGTGTGTTCACCATGCTGCAGGCTCGGTGGCGAGCTGCGCTCACCACAGGATCTATTCTCTCTCTATGGGTGTTGTGGAATCACCTACCTCGTCGGTTTTCCCGTCGGGATCCCAGCATCGGTATTGAGACCTCCAGGATCCTGACAGGTGGTATGTTAACCGCATACCTTAGTGGGGAGGGGTTGTTAAAACACAGGTGCATCATGGACATTTTTGGGGCGTGTATTTGATGTCAGCTGTGTGCCTTAACATGCAAAACATGGCACCTGCGTGACTACTGTCGGGTCCAGTTTATGTACGTCTATTCTTCAGCCCGATGTTCCTTGTTATTATGTACGCAATTACGAATGAGTTGCAGTAGCATATGTGTACGCAATTACGAATGAGTTGCAGTAGCATATGTGTACGCAATTACGAATGAGTTGCAGCAGCTCCGGAGGGTGTTTCTTTTCATTTTTGGGCGGCAGCTTCACTTGCTGATATCAGCAGTTGCATTGCAGAGAAAATGGCACTTGCAGCTGCATTAGTGTTCTTCTCTGAACCAGGCCCTAAGACCACAAGTGTCAGTCTGCCGTTGTTTGGGGATGGGGACTACTATATAAGTTTGGACGTGCTATCATTCTGGGGCCCAAAGTGTCAATGTACTGTTGTTATTTAACCCCCAAACTTCACAAAGGCTATAATTAAGGATAAGCCTACTCTTAGGCAGTGCCAGGAGTGCCATTGTTCTAGCTTCCATAAGTGCTAGTGTACCATTATGCTGTGATTACAAATGTCTTCGTCTGTGTCAGAACCACAAGTGTCAATGTGTCATTGGAATAAGACCTCAATTGTCTCAGTGTGCCATTTGTCTGGGACCACAGTTGTCAGTAGCCATTGTTCTGAGATCACAAGTGAGTGTACCACGATTTTCAAAGTTTCATTGTTCTAAGACCCCCAAAAGGGATGTTTCCTAGTAAAATGTATTATATTTCTACCCAAAATCAAAATACCCACCATCACCATGATATATGAATTTTTCTGCTGGTTATATTTAAAATCGGACATCAATTTAAGTACATGGCATCTAATGCTATAAAACAATAAAATAGTGAGAAAATGTTGTTTTTTTCAAATGCGACCAAGGTTTGCTCAACCAGAATAATGCCTCCAACGAGATGCAAAGGGAATGTTTGTTGAAAATCAGAGACCTGCAAACAAATAAATGACAGCACTTGACACATTTTTAATTGAGTCAATACTAGCATAATAAATTGGATAAGCACATATCTGCAGTACTGCATAAGAATCGGTCTTCTATGCGTGTGTGTGTCTGTAGTTGAACCATGAATTCTTCCTAGATGAAAGCAGCAACTAAGGCGCTGAACTAAAACAAGATCCACTAAGTGTTGTCCTAGAATATAACAGATTTATGGTTTGTTGAAATCGCACATTACCATTGCTGCTCAAAGTCACTTTGACCACTGGGTTAATGTAATTCATCGCCTTGTAAATTCCTATTTGGGATGCTGCAACAGCTGGTAATGGTCCAGTTCCATAAACCATATGTAATGTAATGTCTGCTTTTGCAATGTATCACTGAGCAGCCACTGCGCTGTTTAACAATGCATCTCGATCTGGACTGGCTCAAGACTGTTTTTCCAGGGTATGCGCCAAGTTTTTCACTACAATGGAGCAGACAAATCTAACATCAAAGTGATCTAGAATGGGTTGTGAATTAGGTACTCATCTCATCGTTAAATGTACCGAAGTATCCAAAGGAAATAATGATCTGAAAAAGGGAAAAGCATCTAAATTGAAAGATATATATATATACAGGTTGAGTATCCCATATCCAAATATTCCGAAATACGGAATATTCCGAAATACGGACTTTTTTGAGTGGGAGTGAGATAGTGAAACCTTTGTTTTCTGATGACTCAATGTACACAAACTTTTTTTGATACACAAAGTTATTAAAAATATTGTATTAAATGTCCTTCAGGCTGTGTGTATAAGGTGTATATGAAACATAAATGAATTGTGTGAATGTACACACACTTTGTTTAATGCACAAAGTTATAAAAAATATTGGCTAAAATGAACTTCAGGCTGTGTGTATATGGTGTATATGAAACATAAATGCATTCTGTGCTTATATTTAGGTCCCATCACCATGATATCTCATTATGGTAGGCAATTATTCCAAAATACGGAAAAATCCCATATCCAAAATACCTCTGGTCCCAAGCATTTTGGATAAGGGAGACTCAACCTGTATATATATATATATATATATATATATATATAATTATTATTATTATTTTATTTATTTTTTTCATTTTAAAAATATCAAGTACATGGTCATGTAAAAATCCACTATGCATGTCTGAGGCTTACCACATAAAGGACACCTCTTTCATATTGTATGATTGGCATGTACAGTGCTGAGTACCTTTAGGCACAGGCACTTAGCTGTTAATATATTTTTCTTCCGTCAATAACAGAAATTAATGGAAATCATGTTAAAAATGTGATGGTATCTTAGCAGTTATTCCACTTTTCACCATTATATTTAAATAATTGAACATCATGTTAAAAATTTTACTACACAGCATAACCTATTTACTTATTTTACGGAAGTTATCATCACATTAAAAACTTGTTAACCTGGTATTACTAAAACTGTTGTAAAGTTTCTCTGAGCATGTTAGCAAACTCTGACAGAGTATGATATAGGAAGGACAGACTTATCTTCGGATTGAGCAGTGATTTAGACATGGGCGTTATTATGCATCTCACACTGAGGGGGTAATTCCAAGTTGATCACAGCAGGAAATTTTTTAGCAGTTGGGCAAAACCATGTGCACTGCAGGGGGGCAGATATAACATGTGCAGATAGAGTTAGATTTGGGTGGGTTATTTTGTTTCTGTGCAGGGTAAATACTGGCTGCTTTATTTTTACACTGCAATTTAGATTGCAGATTGAACACACCACACCCAAATCTAACTCTCTCTGCACATGTTATATCTGCCTCCCCTGCAGTGCACATGGTTTTGCCCAACTGCTAACAAAATTCCTGCTGCGATCAACTTGGAATTACCCCCTGAATCTGTAGTGCTACACATGGGGCCTGATTGAGAGATGTATGCTAATGCTACCAAAGCTGGGACTGTGTACGCAGCTAATAGGCCTGATTCGTATGCAGTCAATACTTTGATGGTGTCACAACTGTGCGATTATCAGCAGACTGTGCATGCACCAATGTGCCTTTGTGATGCCGCTCACAGCGAGGAATCAGTTGCAGAGTGAGTGACAGGGAGAGGCTGTATGGGCGAGGTAACAGGGTATGTCAGCTATGGAGACACTCAGTGAGTCAATGTTCCATGCATCTGCATCGCGGTTGTGACAGAGTTGCTGAACTTGTGGCGATGGCTTAGGTGGGCATCTCAGTAAACTTGTGGGTGACTGCTACACTTGCATTGCCTAGCAGTAACGTCACTGAGAAGGATCGCTGCTGCGTCGGCATTGTGACCACGTCTGAATCTGACCCAGTGTGCATATGCGAATGCTGCATCAGCCAGGAAATGTATTAACCACCCACTGGCAGCTGTGCAAATCTCAGCATCTGCGTAGTAGTATGCTGCATCACTCACAAGTCAGTCCATTACTGGGCATCTGAGTAGCCTAATGAACGGGCAACAGGGCTGCAGGAAGTGAGATGCCTGAGCCACTGTTACTGCATACGGAATTGCACACACAGGTTGAGACATGCACCAAATAAGCTTGTAAGACTGTGGCTTAGAAGTGTAGCCCGGCTAAGTAGCTATTATTATTATTAATATACAAATGATATATTTAATATAGAGCAGGTACTGATAAGTGTGTATATAGTAGTTTAATTTCACACTGTTACAAGTCAGAAGAGGAGTGAGTACGGATGAATTTAACCTACAACGATGGATGGCTAAAGAAGTTTCTGGAGCCCTTTGCGGGAGAGAAGGGAGCCACGCGCCGGGCAAAGGGGGACTGGTGAGCGAGAACAAGGGAAGAGGATCCACGAGCCGCAGGAGGAGCAGCTATAAGAGGCACCCGCAGGCGGTGAGTAGGGGGAGAGAGCCGTTGGACGTTGGTGGAGAGGAAATCGAGAGACGGAGCGGGTAAGAGCCGAGCCCTGTTCATCCCCGCCATCATCCAGAAGGCACTGAAGAAGGAGGCAGCCGCCCGTCAGAGACCTGTGACAGAGGTCTCTGCCACACAGCTCCGCCAATACCGCCGGGGAGAAGGAGAGACAGAGAGCGAGCGGAGACAAAGCAGATTACAGAGCAGTGCGGCAGCCCAGCCTGAATTGCCGGTGTGAAAGAGAGAGCCGTGACCACAGGAGGACGAGAGGAAGCGAGTGTACACTACGCTACGGACGGCAAGAAGAAGAGGACGGAGTACTGGAGAGCGGACGGTGATTCCGGAGACGGTGGTGCTGACGACACAGCGCTTTGGCAGTGCGGTGGTAAGAAAACCAGTACTCAGTAATTACCACTGTAGAGAGAGACCCACTCACCGAGGAAGAAACGGCTGGGGGACACAGGGCTTTTGATGGAGAGCATTAACACTGCTCCAGAGGGACAATCAATAATTAGGTAATAATTGTCCGACCCATCATTCAAGGAGCAACTGATATTGAAAATCCCATTAAATACCAGAGGGATGTCAGAAAGAGAAAATGACGCATCATCTTATTCCCCTCCTAGCACATTGATAGGATCAGGAGTTTGTAACTGAAAAGGGGGAGTGCCCCATAACCTGTACTGAAGAGTAGGGGGAGCATAGGAAGAGCACAGTATTTCATTCAGTATTAATAAGAAGATAACGCACAAAAGTGAACTCTCACTGCAGACTTTTGATACAATTGATATGTTACAGTAGAGAGAGAGAAAGATATTAAGTTGCAACTTATAGTAAAATCACACAAAGCTAGTTCATTCAGCCTTTGAAGGAGATTTAATGGACACAAGAAAGTGTTATTGAAAGGAAAGATTAACTACTTTGTTCATACTATTGAAAAACTCTATATTACCCAAAGACTCAGCCATTTCAGTTATGTCTAAATAAGGAAGACTCATTAGATTTAGAAAATAGACCAAAGATGAGTTTACCTTATCCTCATTCCAAATAAGCCTATATGAACAGAAGGGAAAAGGATACTGATAACCCTTGAATTGTTAAATAAAGACTAACATCCCATTACAAGGAGGAGTACTATCACCCATTTGTGACTCAAAATCAAAAGTATATATTCTACTACTATTTAACAAGCTGATATTGGGACAGGAAAGAGAGAGACCAGTTCCCCCTAACCGCCCGAAAGACTCTAGGAATAGTAAAAGTATAATTGCAGTATTGCAATAATCTGAACTTTGTGTCTTTTTCACTACCTCAATGGATAGGGAGTGTTATTATTACTAAACTAAAAGTATATTACATATGCATGATCAGAAAAGTGCACTAAAGTATATAGTATAATATAGCAAGAGTACCCGGGTCACTCAGGCACCTCAGGTGCCCCTTTTTGAAAGGAGTGTTTTTGTATATTGCATGCAAGATACAGTATTTGTAAAGTAGAGTTTAAGTAATATAAATTATTCAATTTAACTGTTATGTTTACACTACATTAAAGTATCCTACATATAATACTTACCGTCTATGTTGGGTCATATTGAAGATACCAATCCGAAGACTCTGGAAGATAGAAGGAACAGGTACTTGATTAAAGGTATTTGCATATTTCATATTATTCCAAAAGCAACAACACTAACTATATACAAGGTTTAGGCTTACTCAAGCGAGCCTTACATATATACTATCTAATCAGAGAAAGCTTGAGTGGAGGCACAACTATAGCACATAATTACCCTTTGATACTATAGGAGATCAACTCCAACACACTCGGTGTTGAAGGAAGGGTTACAGAATTATGGACGGTAAAGGCAGAGGCGTCACAAGTTGGGTGCGTATGGCACCCCAAGAGGGAAAATAGTTGTCGGCATACCTCCCTACTTTTGCCCCTTTGGAAGAGGGACACGCCACGCCGAAAAAGTGGTGGGGCTTCGAGTAGAGTGGCGGGGTATCTCAGTAAGGGGGCATGACCTATTGCCACGTCCCCCGTTTTCATCATTTTGGGGGCATGTCCAGTGCTCCATGAGCTGCTGGACAGCCCCCGGCTCTCCTCCTTGTGCTGATAGATGGCGTGCGCTTGCGCACGGTATCTATTCAGAGTGTGATCATCGGCTGCTTTGCAAAGCAGAGCAGCGGTGATCACTACCTCTCCCAACTGCGCCCCCGCCCATGGGACACTGCGACCCGCGGGAGGGACAGCGGGACAGTGTCCAATTAGTGGGACTGTCCCGCTGAAATCGGGACAGTTGGGAGGTATGTGTCGGTATGCCGACTGTAGGGATTCTGGCGTGGTATGCTGAGTGCCGGGATCCCGACAGCCGGGATATCAAGTGCCACCCGTATAAAACATGTAGTAAATAGATAATCATGTGTTAAAAAGAAATTAGAGCTAAAAACCTTATATTTGCCATTATTATTGTAAAATGTGTAAATGCTTTTAAGAGATGTAATCTAAAAAATATTGGATTTACAATTATAATCACCCTTACCTGGATTGAAATGTGTTCTACTGTACACATAATATTCTAAACCTCATGTGATACAGAACAATTTCTGATCTAGGTATGAAATTATTACATGGAAAAGTTGTGACTAGTTGTAAGTGCTAAATTAAAATGCTTCTATTAGTTGACCTACATGATGAATAAGAAAGTCGCGGAAATGAACAGTTCTGACTTATTGGTAGCAGTTTATGTTTAGCTTACCCATTAAAAAAAAAACCAGTTTTTAATACACAGGGATATTCAATTCAAGTCGGAATTGCCGTCTTGTCAGAAAGACGGCAGTTTCCGACTTTTTTAGGACCGATAGTGTTCCGACCTATTCAATTGGGCTCCCGTTTTTCCGACAGGTCGTCAGTTTCACGTGGATCGGCGAATTAGCCGCGGATCCACGTGTTTTGTCGAATTTGTGGCCAAATCCAACAGGTTTTAGCCCCGTTTCCGACAATGTTAATCCGACTTTAAAAAAAGTCGGGTTGACATTGTCGAGAACGGCCAAATCTTGTTGGATTTGACCGCTAAAAGAATACTGAAATGTCGGAACCTTTCCGTTGGAAAGGATCCAACATCAATTGCTTACACCACATAGAGGCCTATTTACCAAATAATATTTGCGGAACGTCCCCCGAAACACCCGTAAACATTAAGGATCCCTAGGATGCAAGAAGGATATCTGGTATAGCGCTGTCTGGTTCAGCCTATGCTGGTTAGTGAAAAATAGAGAGGGGACACCACGCCACACCCCACCCCATTTTTTCTACCAGCTTAGTGTTAGAGGCCTAGGGCTGATTAGCATTTTGGGAGAACCCCCATGCCCTGTTTTTTAAGAAAAATAGTTGCAATTTTCACATTTTTGTTAATAGCCTGACTTTCAGAAAATGTACTCCTGAGTATTATGGATCTTCAATGTTCTTTTTCTATCCCATTGCTCAGGTGAGGCCCCTAAAAAGTTTAATACAAAATGTAAAGTAATAACGAATAAAATGGAGTCAGTTTTTATGGACTGTGGAGCATAGCCATAGTGTCATACATCTTACACTTCTGGATAACCAACGGCACTGAGCTCTGAAGGCTAAGGGATGTTCCAACTCTTTGCAATGATCATATACTACCCCGATGTGTGCCTGTCTATAATCACACCTCTTACTTGTTTGGTTAGCTCTTTGTCTTCATTTTAAATATATGTTTTGGAAGGTTTCACCTCACATATATAGGGCCAGAGCCGGATTAAGTGGGGAGCCCTGGGGACACATTACCCTGGCCCCCCCCAAATCTAAGGGCCCCCCGTGCCTGCCGTCAAGCACTGGCAGGTTGCATGTTTTTTTTTATAAAGTTCAGACGAATTTGTAACCGGCGGCTAGCGCACGCAGGGGGGGTTATGACTACCTACAAACCCCCATGCCGCGATCCATCGCAGGTGGTGACCGATTTTTTTTTTTTTTTGGGGGGGGGAGACGGAGGAGCTGTGATGGTGACGCGGCAGCTGTCTCCGTCGTCTGTCCTCATATTAACAGAGCCGGACGGCTGGGTTGGCAGGCTAGGGGGAGCTGTAGCAGTAGCGCACAGTTGCTCCCAGATAGTTTCAAGTTGAGACCTGGCGGGGTGACACAACTCTCGTCCTCTGTCCCGGCCGCCTTGACAGCCGCAGGTAAGGTGGCGACTGCATCAAGCTGTACATTCTTTGGTTTTTCATATTGAGTTGGAGTTTCCTCATGAAACATTAAAAAATTGTGATTTTTGTGCTGGATTGGTGAGTGTCCTGTTTTATGAACTGATTGCATATGGTCACAGTTGTTATGCTGTGACACTTCAGGCAGCACCCCTGTGGATGTATACCTCCATGGAGGAGTGCATACAGCTTTATATGATTTCATATATATATATATATTTATAGTGTGTCTGTATGTATGTATATATATATATATATACACACACACACACACACACACACACACACACACACACACACACACACACACACACACACACACTGTGGGTGTATATAGATAGCTATATATACAGTATATGAGTATAGAAATGGTGGCACTCACGGACTCTTCATCACCAAGAAATGAAGACTCGCAGATGCCCGCAGGCTACTCCAATGTTTTGCTTTATTATAACATTCAGGATACCATGACGTAGGTTATTATAAACATTACATTGGTGTATCCTGCGGGCGTCCGTGAGTCTTCATTTCTGGGTGATGAACAGTCCATGAGTGCCACCATTTCTACACTGCATATTACATGACTGTTGGAAGGCACTGCGTTAGGTTACAGAGTGCATAATGCCTCAGTCTCCGCCTCCTATACTTCGCTCCACCCCCTCTAGAAATCCCTCTTCACCCACAGGCACTAACGAACGGCCGTGAATGCTCCTCACAGAGCGCTCTGATCAACAGAGCTCTCTGTACTGGACACATAACTCACAGTGGAAGGAGCTGCTGAGCATGTGTAGCAGCAGCTTCTGTGCTTAACTATATAATGGGCGGGATTCAAATCTTCCCTGCCCCCTCCCGCCCCCATCGCGCCCGCCAGCAGTATTCAAATATTACTGCCGATGGGCGCGATATCAGCATTTCAGCTTTCCACCCCTTGGGGTGGTGAGCTAAAATGCACGAAAACTGACCCGTTTGGATGCCCAAACGAGACTTTTCGCGATCGCGCCCATGACTTTAGTTGCGTTTAGCTGCTTTACGCCGCTAAACCCGTCTCTTGTGGGCGCGATCAGCGTGAAAACGGGGGTCATTAGAATATCGCCCCGCGATCTCCCGTCACTTTAGACGGGAGATCGGTGGCGATAAAAGATTTGAATCCCACCCAATGTATATGTGTGTGTGTGTATGCTATGTGTGTTGACTGATATTGTTTTTCTACAGTGTATACTTACGCTAATTGTCTATTCAATAACATGTGCTATATTCTGTTACTGCCTCCAACAGTTTTCTGCTTATACTTTTATCTATCTATCTATCTATCTATCTATCTATCTATCTATCTATCTATCTATCTATCTATCTATCTAGCTATCTATCTATCTATCTATCTATCTATCTATCTATCTATCTATCTTATATATATGTGTGTGTGTGTGTGTGTGTGTGTGTGTGTGTGTGTGTGTGTGTGTGTGTGTGTAAGGAACCTCCCCTTCCTAAATTCACTATATTTAGTCCTGAGGGGCCCCCCGAGTCTAAAGTACCCCGGGCCCCCTGGAGCCTTAATCCGGCACTGTATAGGGCAGTTTATATTTGTGAAAAAATTGACAGAAGGTGATCCTCTTAGGGTTATTTCACACTCACCGGTTTTCACCGGATGGCAAAAAAGCTGCACGGATTTTTGGTCATGATCAGTGGCTTTCACATGCAACGGCTTTGTGCCGTGCTGAATGTTGCGGGCATGCGCAGCAGCAGCCACTGCCACCGCAGTAGTAGCAGCAGCCAGATCGCAGCCGTCCTAGTCAGTGGAAATTGACGACTGTAGCACGGAGAACGTGCTGTGACTGTCTGAAAGTTACAATACTTCATTTAAAAAAAGTACACGGCAAAAATCAGGGAGGCTTTTCCTTTCCAGTGAAAAACGGTGAATGTGAAATAGCCCTTATTTCTTACAGAAGTGAACAAATTCAATGACTATTAAGGTAATAGTGCACATGTGCGGATGGGAGATAGCAACTACAAAGCATTTAAATACATTTTAATTTCACCAATGGAAAATCTAAGTAATAGAAATTATAATAAAATTATCCTGCGCTTGAGGAGTTTAAACAGCAGCTCCCATTAAATGATACAGGTTATAAAATTAAAATTGGGGCGCTTAAAGTGTAAAAAGTAATAAGAAATAAAATGGCAAACACCTGAAAGAAAAAAGGATTAGTAATGTTTACAGCACTTTTCTGTGCATGTGGAGGTGTCCATAGGCGGGTTCCGCAAGTGAGCCGTATTCCGCAAAAGCAGCGGTGGTGTGGCTGGCTGGCTAACTTTCCCTATTCCTGCCTACCTTACACAGAGAACGCCTATGGACACCTCCACATGCACAGAAAAGTGCTGTAAACATTACTAATCCTTTTTTCTCTTACGTCCTAGAGGATGCTGGGGACTCCGTAAGGACCATGGGGATAGACGGGCTCCGCAGGAGACATGGGCACTTTAAGAAAGAACTTTAGGTATGGGTGTGCACTGGCTCCTCCCTCTATGCCCCTCCTCCAGACCTCAGTTGTTTATTACTGTACCCAGAGGAGACTGGGTGCATTACAGGGAGCTCTCCTGAGTTTTCTGAAAAGAAAGTATTTTGTTAGGTTTTTTATTTTCAGGGAGCCTGCTGGCAACAGACTCCCTGCATCGAGGGACTGAGGGGAGAGAAACAGACCTACTTTAATGTTAAAAGAAAAAGAGAGTGCGCTGTCAACGGCAGCCTGCATAGGGAAGGTCAATTCCCTAATGTGGATATACAGATACAGAAAGAGTTATACTGGCGCCAGCTGTTGGTCAAATAATGAAATTACAATTAATATATATAAAATATGACACTCAATTTATTTATACATTCATAAAGGAGAAAAGAATACTCCCATTTCTCAAAGGAATAAAATATAGCAATTGCTAAAGTTCATATATCTAAAAAATGCAAGGTGCCACTGTTTCCCTTCCAAATAAATTGTCCACGGCTTCTGGCTAAGACTCTATTCCAAATTGCTCACAAGTCAATAGATGACACAATTGTTACCAGACTTGCTTCCGGATAAACGTCCCCCTAGGTATCTCGTACAAATAAATCCAGATGGCAGCAGGGAATGGTCCGGGTCTGTGATGAGCTTGTGCTGGAATTTTGTCCAGTGGATACAAGGAGTTCATAAATCGCCAGGGAATTGATAAAAGTAAATCCAATGCCAGTGGTCCTGCAGAGTGTGGCTCAACGCGTTTCGCTGGTCTAGTCACTACCAGCTTCCTCAGGAGCATATACCCAGTCTATCCCTGGCACACTATATATACCCTTATGATTAGGGAGCAGTTAGAAACAGCTGTTGTCAATAAATTAAACATCACAAAATCAAAATATAGTAACAACAGGAGGCAATCGTTTACATAATAATACTCAGTTATATCTTTATTTATAAAAACGAGATGCAGAAGGTTATGAAATGTTAAAAATAAAATCCGGAGTCTATGTCATGTGATCGTCTCCGATCACGTGTCAGTTAACATCCAATGAATACAGAGTGCAAGTTGTTTGTATATTCCCGCCATGGATCACGTGACCGTCCCCGATCACGTGATCCCGTTGACGGCTGACTTCCTTCCCTGTGCGTTTCACATGGTGAGGAAGTCACATCGAGCTCCGTGGAGCGCATCGTCCTCACCCGGAAATAGGCGCTGCGTTCCACTGGTCATGGAACGCGGCGCTGTATACATAATACAACAATCTATGGGTGACATTTTTATAGAAGGAAGGAGAGGGGAATATGTAAAATCAACAGCTGGACATCACAAAGAGAGACAAAGTAACTAAAAAGACGGAATATAATAAACTCCAATATTTATATATTTATATATTCACTGTCAGTATGGCCCCTATAGGCCCTAGAGAGTTTGGAGTGAACATACAGATGAAGTGTAGTAATATTTGTAAACATACAGTATATGATTCAATCTCATTCCTTATGTATATGGAACACACTTTGAAACATATTTACTGTTTATGTTAAATCTCTTTTTCCTATAGCGGAACCTTATCTTATTACTCACTTGAAAAATTACCCATAGAAATAAATATAAATCTAAATAAAACAAATAAGTAAATATGGGGAAGGGGGAGGGGGGGGGAGAGGGAGAGACCTCCATCTCCTCAGGGTAGTGGGGGAATAAACATGTATAATCCTAATACACGCACGTATACACTGAAATCTAATCGAAATGTAAACATGATCCCAGAGCCCAAAAGGGATATACCCAATTATAGGAAATATTAGATAGGATAGATCTCTATTGTATCGTGTTTAACTCGATACTCTCATTTAGTCAGTCTGGGTATAGGGAACCAAATTTTAATATCCAATATACTTCCCTAGAGCAAAGCTTATTAAACCTGTCACCCCCTCTAGGTGTGGGGGCAATATGTTCAACACAAACTAAGGATAAACTGCTTGGATCACCAGAATGAGTCTGTGTAAAGTGTCTAGATACACTATGTTTATCGAAATTCTTCAAAATATTTCTGCGATGTTCCATAAACCTGACATGTATTGGTCTTGTGGATCTCCCCACATAATGGAGGCCGCAACCGCAGGTTAATAAGTAGATGACAAAGTCCGTGTCACAATTCATAAATGACTTCAACTTATATTGCTCATTGTTGCCAGGTAAAGTGAGAGAGCATGTTTTCTTAGACATATATGTGCATGTGGTACAGTGGGTTTTCCCACATTTAAAGCACCCAGTGGGTTTGGTGGATAACCACCTGCACCCCACCGCTGTCTCTTGTTTCCTTACATTGTGATCCAAATAAGAAGGGGCTAGTATAGTCTTAAGAGATTTGTTTTTCCTAAAGACAACCATGGGTTTAGATGGTAATACTTGATTTAGAGTTCGATCCTGTTTCAGAATTCTATAGTTTTTAGAAACAATGGATTTTATTTTGCAGGCTACCGTTGATAGCGCACTCTCTTTTTCTTTTTTCTTTGTATTTATACCAGGTCATTGAGTGCTGCAGTTATGAGCTGTTTCTCAAATTTAAATGAACGTAACAACAAAGGGCAATCGTTTTGGTCTAATTTGGATGAGCCAATAATAGATAATCCTGTATCTGATGAAGGAGATATTTTCAAAAAATTATATAAATTGGAGGATCTGCTTAAAGCAGAAGCAAGGAATTGGATGGATAGTATTAACCTCCAACAATATCTAGACAAAAAAATTATCCCTAGGGGTCTTCGTTTATTTAAACCTTCGATATTCCAAAACGATGTGGAATATCAGAAAGAATGGGATCAATTATTAGATAATTGCTCATTTGCATTGATCAGCTTAATCATAATCAGCTTAATGACAGGACCTCAAGGGTTCATACAATAGGGAAGGAAATAGAGGATATTAAGAAAACTATGGACAAATTTAGTAATGATGAAAGAGTGAAGGAAAAGGATAAGGTAATTAATGACAGAGTCATTAAATATGAACATAATATTATGGAAACAAAACAGAAAAAATTCAGGAGGGATCTGTCAGATTATGAAAATGACAAAGTAAGGACATATAGAGATAAAGGGAAACAGGGTGATAGAGAGATTGAGGAAGTTTACATTTCGATTAGATTTCAGTGTATACGTGCGTGTATTAGGATTATACATGTTTATTCCCCCACTACCCTGAGGAGACGGAGGTCTCTCCCTCTCCTCCCCTCCCCCTTCCCCATATTTACTTATTTGTTTTATTTATATTTATATTTATTTCTATGTGTAATTTTTCAAGTGAGTAGTAAGATAAGGTTCCGCTATAGGAAAAAGAGATTTAACATAAACAGTAAATATGTTTCAAAGTGTGTTCCATATACATAAGGAATGAGATTGAATCATATACTGTATGTTTACAAATATTACTACACTTCATCTGTATGTACACTCCAAACTCTCTAGGGCCTATAGGGGCCATACTGACAGTGAATATATAAATATATAAATATTGGAGTTTATTATATTCCGTCTTTTTAGTTACTTTGCCTCTCTTTGTGATGTCCAGCTGTTGATTTTACATATTCCCCTCTCCTTTCTTCTATAAAAATGTCACCCATAGATTGTTGTATTATGTATACAGCGCCTCGTTCCATGACCAGTGGAACGCAGCGCCTATTTCCGGGTGAGGACGATGCGCTCCACGGAGCTCGATGTGACTTCCTCACCATGTGAAACGCACAGGGAAGGAAGTCAGCCGTCAACGGGATCACGTGATCGGGGACGGTCACGTGATCCATGGCGGGAATATACAAACAACTTGCACTCTGTATTCATTGGATGTTAACTGACACGTGATCGGAGACGATCACATGACATAGACTCCGGATTTTATTTTTAACATTTCATAACCTTCTGCATCTCGTTTTTATAAATAAAGATATAACTGAGTATTATTATGTAAACGATTGCCTCCTGTTGTTACTATATTTTGATTTTGTGATGTTAAATTTATTGACACAACAGCTGTTTCTAACTGCTCCCTAATCATAAGGGTATATATAGTGTGCCAGGGATAGACTGGGTATATGCTCCTGAGGAAGCTGGAAGTGACTAGACCAGCGAAACGCGTTGAGCCACACTCTGCAGGACCACTGGCATTGGATTTACTTTTATCAATTCCCTGGCGATTTATGGACTCCTTGTATCCACTGGACAAAATTCCAGCACAAGCTCATCACAGACCCGGTCCTTTCCCTGCTGCCATCTGGATCTTATTCGTTTATCCGGAAGCAAGTCTGGTAACAATTGTGTCATCTATTGACTTGTGAGCAATTTGGAATAGAGTCTTAGCCAGAAGCCGTGGACAATTTATTTGGAAGGGAAACAGTGGCACCTTGCATTTTTTAGATATATGAACTTTAGCAATTGCTATATTTTATTCCTTTGAGAAATGGGAGTATTCTTTTCTCTTTTATGAATGTATAAATAAATTGAGTGTCATATTTTATATATATTAATTGTAATTTCATTATTTGACCAACAGCCGGCGCCTTTATAACTCTTTCTGTATCTGTATATCTACTTTAATGTTAGGCTCTGTTTCTTAGGCTACTGGACACCATTAGCTCCAGAGGGATCGGTACGCAGGTCTCACCCTCGCCGTCCATTCCAGAGCCGTGCCACCGTCCTCCTCGCAGAGCCGGAAGATAGAAGCCGGGTGAGTATGAGAAGAAAGAAGACTTCAGAGGTGGCAGAAGACTTCAGATCTTCAGTGAGGTAAGGCACAGTGGTAGCGCTGTGCGCCATTGCTCCCACACAGACACACACAGGCAGACACTGTAAGGGTGCAGGGCGCAGGGGGGGGGGCGCCCTAAGCAGCAATATGAACCTCAATCTCCGGCAAAAATGTATATATACGGGCTGGGCCGTGTATATTTAAGAGCCCCCGCCAGTTTATTTCAATATTTTAGCGGGACCAAAGCCCGCCGCAGAGGGGGCGGAGCTTGTTCCTCAGCACTCACAGGCGCCATTTTCTCCACAGCACAACGCTGAGAGGAAGCTCCCCGGACTCTCCCCTGCTTACACAGTGAAAGAGGGTTTTAAAGAAGGGGGGGGGGCACATAATTTGGCGCAAAATACATGATTATAGCGCTATCTGGGTAAACATATTGTGTGTTTTTCCTGGGTCTTTGGCGCTGGGTGTGTGCTAGCATACTCTCTCTCTGTCTCTCCAAAGGGCCTTGTGGGGGAACTGTCTTCAGATAAGACGATTCCCAGAGTATGTGGTGTGTCGGTACGCGTGTGTCGACATGTCGGAGGTAGAAGGCTCTCCTATGGAGGAGGTGGAGCAAATGAATGGGGTGTCTCCGTCGACAACGCCGACACCTGACTGGATGTATATGTGGAATGTTTTAAGTGCTAATGTGAATTTATTGCACAAAAGATTGGACAAAGCTGAGGCTAGGGAACAGGCAGGGAATCAACACCTGCCTGTCCCTATGTCGCAGGGACCTTCGGGGTGTCAAAAGCGCCCACTATCCCAAATAGTAGACACTGATACCGACACGGATTCTGACTCCAGTGTCGACTACGATGATGCAAAGTTACAGCCAAAACTGGCTAAAAGTATTCGATATATGATTATTGCAATAAAGGATGTACTGCATATCACTGATGACCCCTCTGTCCCTGACACGAGGGTACACATGAAAGCTGAGGTAACCTTTCCCCCCTCTCATGAGCTGAACGAGTTATGTGAACAAGCGTGGGAATCTCCAGACAAGAAACTGCAGATTCCCAAAAGGATTCTTATGACGTATCCTTTCCCGGCAAAGTACAGGATACGGTGGGAATCCTCCCCTAGGGTGGACAAACCGTTGACACGCCTATCCAAAAAGGTAGCGCTGCCATCCCAAGATACGGCTACCCTCAGGGATCCTGCTGATCGTGCTGATCCTGCTGATCGCAAGCAGGAGGTTACCTTGAAGTCCATTTACGCACATTCTGGTACCTTACTCAGACCGGCGATAGCATCGGCTTGGGTTTGTAGCGCTGTAATAGCGTGGACAGATACCTTATCGACGGAGATTGATACCCTGGATAAGGATACCATTTTATTGACCCTAGGACATATTAAAGATGCTGTCTTTATATATATGAGAGATGCTCAAAGAGACATTGGCCTACTGGGTTCTAGAGTCAACGCTATGGCGATTTCTGCTAGACAAATCCTATGGACCCGGCAATGGACAGGTGATGCCGACTCAAAGAGGCATATGGAGGTTTTACCTTACAGGGGTGAGGAATTGTTTGGGGAAGGTCTCTCGGACCTGGTCTCCACAGCTATGGCAGGTAAATCAAATTTTTTGCCTTATATTCCCTCACAACCTAAGAAAGCGCCACATTATCAAATGCAGTCCTTTCGGTCACAGAGAAACGAGAGTACGAGGTGCGTCCTTTCTTGCCAGAGGAAAGTGCAGAGGAAAAAAGCTGCAAAACACAGCTAGTTCCCAGGAACAGAAGTCCTCCCCGGCCTCTACTTAATCCACCGCATGACGCTGGGGCTCCGCTAAGGGAATCCGCCCCAGTGGGGGCACGTCTTTGAGTTTTCAGCCACATCTGGGTTCACTCGCAGGTGGATCCCTGGGCAATAGAAATTGTTTCCCAGGGTTACAAGCTGGAATTCGAAGAGGTGCCTCCTCGCCGATTTTTCAAATCGGCCCTACCGGCTTCTCCCCCAGAAAGGGAGATAGCGTTAAATGCAATTCACAAATTGTATCTTCAACAGGTGGTGGTCAAAGTTCCCCTACTTCAACAAGGGAGGGGATATTACTCAACCCTGTTTGTAGTCCCGAAACCGGACGGTTCGGTCAGACCCATTTAAAATTTAAAATCCCTGAACCTATACTTGAAAAGGTTCAAGTTCAAGATGGAATCGCTCAGAGCGGTCATCGCCAGCCTAGAAGGGGGGGATTTTATGGTATCCCTGAACATAAAGGATGCATACCTTCATGTTCCCATATATCCACCTCATCAGACGTACCTGAGATTTGCGGTACAGGATTGTCATTACCAATTTCAGACGATGCCGTTTAGGCTTTCCACGGCCCCGAGGATTTTCACGAAGGTAATGGCAGAAATGATGGTGCTCCTGCGCAAGCAGGGTGTCACAATTATCCCGTACTTGGACAATCTCCTCATAAAAGCGAGATCACGAGAGCAGTTGCTAAACAGCGTGTCACTTTCACTGAAGGTGTTACAGCAACACGGCTGGATTCTCAATATCCCGAAGTCACAGTTGGTTCCTACGACTCGTCGGACCTTTTTAGGCATGATTCTGGATACGGACCAGCAAAGGGTTTATCTTCCAATAGAAAAGGCCCAGGAACTCATGACTCTGGTCAAGAACCTATTGAAGCCAAAACAGGTGTCAGTGCATCACTGCACTCGGGTCCTGGGGAAGATGGTGGCATCTTAGGAGGCCATTCCCTTCGGCAGGTTCCATGCGAGGACTTTCCAATGGGACATACTAGACAAATGGTCCGGGTCACATCTACAGATTCATCAGCTGATCACCCTGTCCCCCAGGGCCAGGGTATCTCTCCTGTGGTGGTTACAAAGTGCTCACCTTCTAGAGGGTCGCAGGTTCAGCATTCAGGACTGGATTCTGGTAACCACGGACGCGAGCCTCTGAGGTTGGGGAGCAGTCACACAGGGAAGAAACTTCCAAGGTCTTTGGTAAAGTCAAGAGACTTGTCTTCACATCAACGTCCTGGAGCTGAGGGCCATATACAACGCCCTTAGTCAAGCAGAGACCTTGCTTCGCGACCTACCGGTTCTGATCCAGTCAGACAACATTACCGCAGTGGCTCATGTAAACCGCCAAGGCGGCACAAGTAGCAGAGTGGCAATGTCGGAAGCCACCAGGATTCTTCGCTGGGCGGAAAATCATGTAAGCGCATTGTCAGCAGTGTTCATTCCGGGAGTGGACAACTGGGAAGCAGACTTCCTCAGCAGACACGACCTGCATCCAGGAGAGTGGGGACTTCATCAGGAAGTCTTCGCACAGATTGCAAGTCAGTGGGGACTGCCACAGATAGACATGATGGCGTCCCGCCTCAACAAAAAGCTACAGAGGTATTGCGCCAGGTCAAGAGACCCTCAGGCAGTGGCTGTGGACGCGCTAGTGACACCGTGGGTGTTCCCGTCAGTCTATGTGTTTCCTCCTCTCCCTCTCATCCCAAAGGTGTTGAGAATAATAAGAAAAAGAGGAGTACAGACAATTCTCATTGTTCCAGATTGGCCGCGAAGGGCCTGGTATCCGGATCTGCAGGAGATGCTCACAGAAAATCCGTGGCCTCTTCCTCTAAGACAGGACCTGCTGCAACAGGGGCCCTGTCTGTTCCAAGACTTACCGCGGCTGCCTTTGACGGCATGGCGGTTGAACGCAGGATCCTAGCGGAAAAGGGCATTCCGGATGAGGTCATTCCTACTCTGATAAAGGCTAGGAAGGACGTGACAGCTAAACATTATCACCGTATATGGAGAAAGTATGTTTCTTGGTGTGAGGCCAGGAATGCTCCTATGGAAGAATTCCATCTGGGCCGTTTCCTTCACTTCCTACAAACTGGAGTGAATTTGGGCCTAAAGTTAGGCTCCATTAAGGTTCAGATTTCGGCCTTATCCATTTTCTTTCAGTAGGAATTGGCTTCTCTCCCAGAAGTACAGACTTTTGTGAAGGGAGTGCTGCATATTCAGCCTCCTTATGTACCTCCGGTGGCGCCTTGGGACCTTAATGTGGTGTTGGGTTTCCTTAAGTCGCACTGGTTTGAACCACTTAAAATGGTGGAGTTCAAATATTTCACTTGGAAGGTGGTCATGTTGTTAGCCTTGGCTTCGGCTAGGCGAGTTTCAGAATTGGCAGCTTTGTCTCATAAAAGCCCCTATCTGGTTTTCCATATGGATAGAGCGGAATTGCAGACCCGTCCTCAATTTTTGCCTAAGGCGGTGTCCTCTTTTCATATGAACCAACCTATTGTGGTGCCTGTGGCTACGCGAGATTTGGAGGATTCCGAGTCCCTTGATGTGGTCAGGGCTTTGAAAATTTACGTGGCCAGAACGGCTAGGGTCAGAAAAACAGAAGCACTGTTTGTTCTGTATGCAGCCAACAAGGTTGGCGCTCCTGCTTCAAAACAGACTATTGCTCGCTGGATCTGTAACACGATTCAGCAGGCTTATTCTACGGCTGGATTGCCGTTACCAACATCGGTTAAGGCCCATTCCACTAGGAAGGTGGGCTCTTCTTGGGCGGCTGCCCGAGGCGTCTCGGCATTACAACTTTGTCGAGCTGCTACTTGGTCGGGTTCAAACACCTTTGCAAAGTTCTATAAGTTTGATACCCTGGCTGAGGAGGACCTCCCATTTGCTCAATCGGTGCTGCAGAGTCATCCGCACTCTCCCGCCCGTTTGGGAGCTTTGGTATAATCCCCATGGTCCTTACGGAGTCCCCAGCATCCTCTAGGACGTAAGAGAAAATAAGATTTTAAACCTACCGGTAAATCTTTTTCTCGTAGTCCGTAGAGGATGCTGGGTGCCCGTCCCAAGTGCGGACTACTTCTGCAAGACTTGTATATAGTTTTGTTTACATAAGGGTTATGTTATAGTTTTCATCGGTCTCGAACTGATGCTGTGTTGTTTCATACTGTTAACTGGTTCGTATATAACACAAGTTATACGGTGTGAATGGTGTGGGCTGGTATGAATCTTGCCCTTGGATTAACAAAAATCCTTTCCTCGTGCTGTCCGTCTCCTCTGGCAGGGCCGAAACTTGGATTTTCGGCACCCGGGGCAAGGCAGTCATTTAGCGCACCCCACCTCCCCCCCCCAAAAAAAAAAACACACAAAAAAAACCAAAACAAAGAGAAACATAACATTAAAAATTAAGAAATGAAATGAGAGAAAATCCAACCTACGCCGCACAGTAGTGCATCATTATTCACATTAGATAGTAGTACCCCTCATTAACATTATACAGTATATATATATATATATATATATATATAGGGGATGCAGTTATGTGATTGGCAGTCGGGAGGCCGCCAGTCACTATACCAACGTCGGGACCCCAAACAGTGAACAGCCCGCCCCTCGGCATGCCAACCAACAGGCACTATTCCACGAAACCCATAGAGTGGGAATAGAATCCAGCAAGGAGCTTTTTGTGCTCGCCCCCGCCAGCCATCTAATAACCGGGTTCTCGGCGTCGGTATGGTGACCGGCTGTCTCCCAACCACCGGTCACATGAACCCAACCCATAAAATATATTTCAGCAAATGAGATACGGCACTCACGGGTCCTAATGTAAGCCGTACGCAGCAGGTTTTCCTGGCTGGTCAACGTTTCATTAATTCAAATAAACAAAATTTATATGAAATTAAATAGTGACAAGCCAGGAAAACCTGCTGCGCACAGCTAACATTAGAACCCGTGAGAGCCGCATCTCGTTTGCTGGACATTTTACTTGATTGCACCCGGGCACACTGCCACCCTTGTGCCGGCTCTCCATGTACAGGTATATATATATATATATATATATATAGAATTCCTTAAAGAACGGCACTGGAGACTTTCAGCAAATGACGAAATTTGTATTAAAGGTAGATGTTTCGGAGCTTACACTCCGTCCTCAGTACCAAACACAATCAATTGGTACTGAGGACGGAGTGTAAGCTCCGAAACGTCTACCTTTAATACAAATTTCGTCATTTGCTGAAAGTCTCCAGTGCCGTTCTTTAAGGAATTTTATGTTTGATTATACTCTGGCAAGGAGAGGCGCTGCGCTATCTGTAGAGGAGTGCCGGCTGCCATGGACTGTATATATATATATATATATATATATATATATAGAATCTTACACACAGTATAAACTCACAGTATGTATACACATATATATGCACATTATACATAAACACAGTATAATATTAGCGCCCTATGAAATCCGGCGCCTGGGGCACGTGACCCCTTAGCCCCCCCCCCCCCCCCCCCCCTAGTTACGGCCGTGCCTCTGGGTACAGTTTCTCTAACTGAGGTCTGGAGGAGGGGCATAGAGGGAGGAGCCAGTGCACACCCATACCTAAAGTTCTTTCTTAAAGTGCCCATGTCTCCTGCGGAGCCCGTCTATCCCCATGGTCCTTACGGAGTCCCCAGCATCCTCTACGGACTACGAGAAAAAGATTTACCGGTAGGTTTAAAATCTTATTTTCTTTCAGGTGTTTGTCATTTTATTTCTTATTACACTTTAAGCGCCCAAATTTTCATTTTACAAATGGAAAATCTAAGACCTGCTTGCATGCAGTGTAACATTGTGACAATAAATTATATTGTTTGTGTTCCAAAAAAAAAGGGACTGTTCCGCAAAAATTGGGACAGTTGGGAGGTATGTGCATTGTGCTGTCACAGTGGTACTGTCTAGCTACCTACAGTAAAATGCATTGTGATATCACAGAGGTACTGTCTAGCTGCCTGCAGCAAAATGCATTGTGATGTCACAGTTTTTCTGTCTAGCTGCCTGTGGCTGAATGCATTGTGATGTCACAGTTTTTCTGTCTAGCTGCCTGTGGCTGAATGCATTGTGATGTCAGTTGAAAATAAACTATCATGAGTGAAATTATATATAATCCAATATGCTATGAATATTCTGATGTACTAAGCCTGCTTTGGAGAGAAATAAAGTGGACAGAGATAAAGTAATAACCAACCAGCTCCTGTTATTTTTCAAACACAGCCTGTAACATGACAATTAGGAGCAGTTGTACTTTATCTCCATCCACTTTATCTCTCTCAAAGGTTTAGTACATAGAGCCCTATGTGATAAAAAATTCCATATATGAATATTAACCACTTGCCTGGCATGGTCGCATTAGATGTAACCATGCCTGCAAGTGCTTTATCTGACCTGGTCGCACAGGATGCGACCAGTCAGATAAACTGTGTTAGCAGCAGCAGGGAAGAGAAACTTCCCTCCGCTGCTGCTCTCAGAGGGACCGGAAGGTCCCTCTGCCTTCCAGCCCCCAGTGTTGCCGTGCTGCTGATCATTGCTGTTCGGTCAGCACGGCAGGGTCCCCCAGCGGCTGCAGACAATTGGAGACGCTAATAAGTGTAAATCATCACCCCCAAGCCCACCCCCCAGACCTGTGTACCTGCCAGCTGTCTGGCCTCTAAAAACTAAAGTTGTGATGGTTGTGATGTTACCGATGTTCCGATGGTCGCGATGTTCCCGATTGATGTTCCTATGTTTGTAAAACAATGGAAAAAAATGTTTAATTTTTCTTCATTTTTTTTTTTACTAAAATCGTTTTGGATAGGGTTAAATTCATGTTCTTCACCTAATTCACTCATAAAACCCCCCAACAATTTCTGAGCGTTTTTTTGGGGGAAAAATAGTCAGTTAAGTGGTTAAAGACATACCTAATATTTTCTTTATAATAACAATTGTATATTGTAGCTATCTATCTATCTATCTATCTATCTATCTATCTATCTATCTATCTATCTATCTATCTATCTATCTATCTTCTTCCAGTGTTGTTTCCATAAGTCAGCATTGAATACTGGAGAAGATTTGTATCTGGGAACCTGTAACGGACACCCCTCACCAAGATGGTCACCCAAAACAAGAGGCACAAACAACCAAACAGGACTCTGCCACTTCCATTCACAGCCAGAATCTCTCAGGATCCATTCTGTGAGTTTTACTGAGGAGGTTTTCATTGCGTTGTGATTGTCAAATCAGCTTTATACTTTTTGAAGTATTTTTTCCTAGAAGTATTCTATATACGGGATAATACCTGAATCAGAAATACTCCTGATTGTAAGATCTGGATATCTTGTTCAGGCAGTGCGTCAAAATCTGACTGCCAGTATTTTCAAAGGGAACCTCAATCAATAGTCCCTTTAAGGAGTTCCACAAAGGAGTCTCGAATAATTATCTTTAAGGCAGAATTTTATATCTAGGACCATTAGGATTCCTAAAAGGAACCACCAAGAAAGCTCCTATCAGGAGCGAACTTAAGAGAATCCCTTTTTATCACTATATCCAAGGTTGTGATTCTCCACACACAAATCTATTAATGGCAAATAAGCCTGTTTTATATATTTGTTACCCCTGATGAAGTTGATAAGACAAAACGCGTTGGGTTTGTCAGTCAGGAGTTTCCAGCATAGTTTCTGAAGATACTTCCTCTTAAGCTCGCACCTTGAAAAAGGTGAGGGAGTATCTAGAGTTAAAGACCACACAATGAACATACTGGTTATCCTTTATTGTCATCATTTTAAACACATCTTTGTGAGCACTATATGAGGAATTTTATGTGAAAACTGTATTTGTTTTAACATGCGTTATTAAAACAATTTTTTACTAATTGGCCTTGGGCCTCTTGTTTGGGTGACCATCTTGGTGAGGGGTGTCCGTTACAGGTTCCCAGATACAAATCTTCTCCAGTATTCAATTCTGACTTATGGAAACAACACTGGAAGAATCATTGTAGATACAGTCTAATTTAGCGCACTTGGGAAACTGTTTATTATTCTGTATGCTATTGAGGTCCTCCAACAGGGACCTCTCCCGTTGTGCTGCTTTGAACTTGGCGCAAGATAAAGATACTGTTGTGTTTTTATACATATATATATATATATATATATATATATATATATATGTATTTATATACAGATTGAGGTGGCTCCGTTGCATACGAGCACTCCCGGCGTGAGTAGGCGTTCCGTCCACCTAGTGATGCTGGGAGCGCACTGAGACACTCCCATTCTAGTAAATGGGGCGCGCACGCGCCCGAACCCTGTGGTAGGTACGCCCGTGCAGGTGCGCCCAGGCACATACGGAGCCACGATTGGTGTGGCTCCATCTATATATATATATATATATCTATCTATATCTATATATCTATATATATATCTATATATATATATATATATATATATATATCAGGGCCGTAACTAGGTGTGTGCCGATGGTGCCTTGCCCACAGCACAAATGCACTGCAGGCGCACCATCTTGCAACACACCCGCACGGCCGCTATCTCCATTCTGCACAGCCCACAGCCAGACTCACTGCTGTGTCCCTTGTGCAGCGCCGCCTGTGTCCACTACAGCGTGCGGCGCTGCGTGTGTCCCTACTCCTGCTGGCAGCGCCGTTTGTGTTCCGCTGGCGGCGGCGCCGCCTGTGTCCCGCTGGTGGCATAGGCACCGCCGCCTGTGTCCCGCTGGCAGCCGGCGCAGCCTGTGTTCCTACTCCCGCTGGCGGCGGCAGAGTCTGTGTCCCCTCACCCACCGCCGCTGCTGCTGCTGATTGGTCTGCCTGCAGGGGACTGTGAAGCTGCTGCTGCTGTACCTGGCGGTGGGTCAGTCTGCAGGAAGATGGAGTGGCTGTGCGTTCATGGAGGAGCAGGACACTACCAAGAGGACTCGGGAGCTGGCGGCAGCACTGAGAAAACTGCCTGTCAGGCTCTGCCTAAGCGCTGCACTGAATGGTAAGTATCTCTCTCTCTCTTCTCTCTCTCTCTCTCTCTCTTCTCTCTCTCTATCTATTCTATCTGCCACAATGTGTAATAATGGGGACCCTGTCTGCCACAATGTGTAAAAAGGGGTCGCTGTCTGCCACAATGTGTAAAAAGGGGTCGCTGTCTGCCATAATGTGTAAAAAGGGGGACGCGGTCTGCCGTACTGTGTAAAAAGGGGCCACTGTCTGCCGTACTGTGTAAAAAGGGGCCGCTGTCTGCCATACTGTGTAAAAAGGGGTCGCTGTCTGCCGTACTGTGTAAAAAGGGGTCGCTGTCTGCCATACTGTGTAAAAAGGGGTCGCTGTCTGCCATACTGTGTAAAAAGGGGTCGCTGTCTGCCATACTGTGTAAAAAGGGGTCGCTGTCTGCCGTACTGTGTAAAAAGGGGTCGCTGTCTGCCGTACTGTGTAAAAAGGGGTCGCTGTCTGCAGCGTAATTTGAATAATGGAGACTACTGTGCACCGTAGTATGTATTGGTATTATTTTGTGACCACGCCCCTTCCCATGAAGCCACGCCCCTATATATTTTTTGCGCGCCTGAGGCGCGCACTGCCCCTGTCTTACATGGGGGAGGGGGCGCTAATGCCGTTTCTTGCACACAGCGCTAAAATGCCTAGTTACGGCACTGATATACACACACACACACACACACACACACACACACACACACACACACACACACACAGCTCAAAAAAATAAAGGGAACCCTTAAACAACACAATGTAACTCCAAGTCAATCACACTTCTGTGAAATCAAACTGTCCACTTAGGAAGCAACACTTATTGACTATCAATTTCACATGCTGTTGTGCAAATGGAATAGACAACAGGTGGAAATTATAGGCAATTAGCAAGACACCCCCAATAAAGGAGTTGTTCTGCAGGTGGTGACCACAGACCACTTCTCAGCTCCTATGCTTTCTGGCTGATGTTTTGGTCACTTTTGAAAGCTAGCTGTGCTTTCACTCTAGTGGTAGCATGAGACGGAGTCTACAACCCACACAAGTGGCTCAGGTAGTGCAGCTCATCCAGGATGGCACATCAATGCGAGCTGTGGCAAGAAGATTTGCTGTGTCTGTCTTCTTAGTGTCCAGAGCATGGAGGCGCTACCAGGAGATAGGCCAGTACATCAGGAGACGTGGAGGAGGCTGTAGGAGGGCAACAACCCAGCAGCAGGACCGCTACCTCCGCCTTTGTGCAAGGAGGAACAGGAGGAGCACTGCCAGAGCCCTGCAAAATGAACTCCAGCAAGCCACAAATGTGCAAGTGTCTACTCAAACGATCAGAAACAGACTCCATGAGGGTGGTATGAGGGCCCGACGTCCACAGGTGGGGGTTGTGCTTACAGCCCAACACCGTGCAGAACGTTTGGCATTTGCCAGAGAACACCAAGATTGGCAAATTCGCCACTGGTGCCCTGTGCGCTTCACAGATGAAAGCAGGTTCTCACTGAGCACATGTGACAGGCGTGACAGAGTCTGGAGACGCCAAGGAGAACGTTCTGCTGCCTGCAACATCCTCCAGCATGACCAGTTTGGCAGTGGGGTGGCATTTCTTTGGGGGGGCCGCACAGCCCTCCATGTGCTCGCCAGAGGTATCCTGCCTGCCATTAGGTACCGAGATGAGATCCTCAGACCCCGTGTGAGACCATATGCTGGTGCGGTTGGCCCTGGGTTCCTCCTAATGCAAGACAATGCTAGACCTCATGTGGCTGGAGTGTGTCAGCAGTTCCTGCAAGACGAAGGCATTGATGCTATGGACTGGCCCGCCCATTCCCCAGACCTGAATCCAATTGAGCACATCTGGGACATCATTATCTCGCTCCATCCACCAACGCCACGTTGCACCACAGACTGTCCAGGAGTTGGAGGATGCTTTAGTCCAGATCTGGGAGGAGATCCCTCAGGAGACCATCCGCCACCTCATCAGGAGCATGCCCAGGCGTTGTAGGGAGGTCATACAGGCACGTGGAGGCCACACACACTACTGAGCCTCATTTTGACTTGTTTTAAAGGACATTACATCAAAGTTGGATCAGCCTGTAGTGTGTTTTTCCACTTTAATTTTGAGTGTGACTCCAAATCCAGACCTCCATGGGTTAATAAATTTGATTTCCATTGATAATTTGTGTGATTTTGTTGTCAGCACATTCAACTATGTAAAGAACAAAGTATTTAATAAGAATATTTCATTCATTCAGATCTAGGATGTGTTATTTTAGTGTTCCCTTTATTTTTTTGAGCAGTTATATATATATAGATATATCAGAAATGGTGGATAAGATACTTTAGAGCGACCAATGGTGTCAATAAATATTAGGAGGGTAAAAGTTAAAAAAGGTAAATTTTAATCACAATAACATTTGCACCAATAAAAGATAAAGAAAAACCACAATAAAAATATGTATAAAAATGTCACGGTCAGAGTTAAAAAAAGGGGGGTCAGTACAAAAATATCACCAGCATATATAAAAATAAGTTAAAAAAGTATATATATGGTAAGGGTTATGAGGACTCAATTCAAAAAAGAATATATTAATATAGCACCATGCTTGATGCCAATATATGAAGTAACCAAAATGTGTCATTGAGACTATTTATTTTCTTTAGCATAGCACTATGATTCTCGCTAATACATTAGTAATCAAAGTCTGCCATAGTGATCACTGACTTTCTAACTAAACACTAAAAACTATATGCTATTTAAAATATCTTAACTATATACTATTCCAACATATGGTAGCATGATGACAACTGTGTTGTATATACTAATGTTATGTAAATGGTGATTATCTACTGTACAGTCACTGCGCTATGTTAACATGTAGTTACTAACGATGTTTTGTTCTGTTATGTTATTCTGGTAGCCATGGTGATGGGGAGCACAGTGATGACGCATCGGCTGATGACGTCACACATTACGCGCCACCCGTACGGGAACCGGTCCCGCCAACGGAGCAGCGCTTTCACACTGGTGGACAGGGGTATATAGGTAAGTGACTGTTTTTATTTCTTTGTTAAACCTGACGAAAGTGCCACAATAAACGGCACTGAAACGTTGCCATATGATAGTGCAATAGTCGTGTGATTTGTCAAGACGCCAGGAGTGCTGCATACCAACATTTGTATATATATATATATATATATATATATAGTTAATACGTTCTACCAGTTAATTAAAGAGATGTGCTTAAAATTATCTATAATCAACATGCAATAACAGAATTGAAGCCATAAGTAATATTGCACAATGAATGCACAATAGAAAACATATACATCTGACCATCCATTCATTACTTAGCTAATCCATTAAATTAAGGATAGCTATAAATATAGTATGAGTATATCAAATGCATGGACACATGATAAATAAACATGTAGGAATATATTAATGTACATAACAGTGCATCTTTAAAGTATTAGATATTTTAAAGACTATTCAAAGCTATATTCCTCTAATGTACAGAAATAAAAATAATTTGCAAACCAAAATATTTCAATGCTTTAGAATAATTATAAAAATCTAGGTATTCGTTATGATTTATAATTACATTTGGTTCCACAGAAAATGCTTTTTAAGGAAAATGTTTTTCTTCAGTATGTAGTTCTTGTATCATAACCAGAGATGTTTTAGAATAAATCAATATGTTTATTATAATAATTAGCAAACCGCTAAAAAATATTGTCTCTACCTGCTATAGTACATGGGGTCTAAGCCAGTAAAGGCATTCTCCGGAGCCCGTTGGCAGGATGGATTTGGCTATAGTAGGTTATTGGCGAGAAGTAGCATAAAGGATGCAAGATGTTAAATGCAATACAATAGCACAATGCAACATGACAAAACAATATACAGAAGTGTACACAGTTAACACTAAAGCTAGGTACACACCTATACAATTATCAAGCTGATCATCCGATGATCGACTTTTTGGATTGATAATTGTATAGGTGTGTATGTAGGAGTATTATCCAATAAATGTCTTAAAATGCTTCTGCAAATGGTCGGATTGGGAGCTTGAATCTTATGAGTAGTTTAATATTTAAGATGACCGACCTCCTGTTCTGAAGAATGTACACACTGAGCTAGAAATAGCTCGGTGTGTACGAGGTACACTGATAGGATGTTTGCTCTGAGGATTGGATCGTACATCAGATCTGCTCAGTGACAAGCATAGTCTAAAGGCCAGTGCTGACGGGAGAGATGTGTGCTGAGCGATCTTAACACAAACCGCTCAGCACACATCTCTCCCCCCGCTCAGAACAGCGCGATGTGTGCTGAGCGACGGGGACAGACGGGGGGGGGGGGGGGGGCGCTCATTTCACCTGCATGTAGGCCAATCTAGCACCAGTGATAGCGACGCACGGGGCCACGCATCACTATCGCTGTGGGGGGGGGGGGGGTACAAACAGAGATCAGACCTTAACTTCTAAGCAATCTAGTCAGATTGCTTAGAATTTAAGCACTGATCTCTCTGTGTGTACCCCCTTAAAATCAGATTACCTTCTGAAAGGCAGTTTAAAGCTGTTTAGTTCAGATTAGTTTAGCCTCTGCTGGCTAATAGGATTAGATAGGGCTATTTGTTAAGCCAGGTACCTACAGTATATCAGAACAGCAATGCTGATTAACAATAGAACAAATGCTAAATCACAGAATACTAATGCAATACCAAAGTAGTATAATAACA
This sequence comes from Pseudophryne corroboree, assembly GCF_028390025.1. Taxonomy (NCBI): domain Eukaryota; kingdom Metazoa; phylum Chordata; class Amphibia; order Anura; family Myobatrachidae; genus Pseudophryne; species Pseudophryne corroboree. The sequence continues at coordinate 618,392,575 of NC_086449.1, read as the reverse complement.
AAAAGACATGTGAAATGCAGACTAGGTAAGCTAAGTACACAGGATCTCTGTAATGTCCAATTGTCTAGGGAAGCTCCGGACAGAGTAAGATGCAGAACAACCACCAGCGGGTAATGGTGTAAGGCTCGATTACGTTCATGTTTTGGTGAGTATCAGAGGCAGATTTCGAACTCATGGGGCCCTAGGCAAGACAATGATTTGGGGCCCCCTTCCTTAAACAATTCTCAGTGTGCAGCCCCCCCAATTGTAGCAGACAGGCCCCCACTCATTGTGCCACCCCCCAGTATGATGCACAATCTGCTCCCCGCCCAATTATAGCAGACAGATGGTACTAGAGTACTTAAAATCAAACTTTGATCAGCAGGGCCCCCTGGGACCAACAGGACCCTAAGCAGCCGCTTTGGTCACCTTGTGGTAAATCCCCCTCTGGTGAGCATACTGTATATTATATTGAGTGAATGGTTTTGGACTCACACAGTATACACTATATTTGTTTTCCTCTTATTTGGGGGGGGGTAAAATAACCCACTTCTCTTGAGAAAAAAAAAGTTGGAGAACTGCTAACTCTCTCTCTTCCCCCCCCCCCCCCCTCCACCTCTCCATCATTTGATCCCATTGTCTTCTAGGAATTGATTGGTTGAGTTCCAAAACTTTGAGTTGCATTGCATACTCCTGACCTTGGTTGGTCCTTTTACATTGGCGCAAATTATCTTCACTTCTTAAATAGTTATAGGGAGTCAGGTGTGAACTAATCCATTCAGGGCACCAAACCCTTCATGTACTTAGAGCACCTAGCATGAACAGAACACCTAAACCATACCCCAGAACCAGGCACACAAGTCCAGAGTGTGACATCCTGCATTCTCACAAAAGCATCAGATTGGCTGTGTAATGCTCTCAAATTTTCCCAGTATTCTAATCAACTGAATTCCAGAATCCAAGACAAAAATACCATATGATCCCACTGTGAGTGCTTCATTTAATGTTAAGTTTTGTTATTTTTTGTGTCCTGTGCAATTCCTGAGTGGATGGTTAGAAACGGGTTGGGTATGCGTGACCGGCGTTCAGGAGACCGCTGGTCAGCACACCTCCGCCGGTGTCTCAGCAGCGGAATACCGGCGGGGTAGGGGAGTGAGCGCAGCAAGCCCATTGCGGCTTGTTGCGCTCGCTGGGCTCGGTAGCAATTGCCACAGGTTCTATTCCCAGTGGGCTCGGTGGCGGTCGCCACAGGTTCTATTCCCAATCTATGGGTGTCGTGGACACCCACAAGTGGAAATAGTCCCTGCTAGACGGCACGGCGACTGTTGGGATTCTCAGGGGGCTGTATGTAGAGGGGGTTGTTGTGAGCGGCGGTCTCCTGACCGCCGATCACATAACTACATCCCATTAGAAACATACACTGATCTTATATATTCATCAACTCTATTTACATGTACTTTTTGTGAATAAAAAATAAGACAACTAATAGTTTATTTCAAAGTATGTAAAAAATGTAATATATAAATAAATATTGCTTACTTGAACTGTGTACTTTGTGTTATTCCCCTCAGTTATACTAAATTAAAATATCAAACAAACCGCTGCAGCAACAAAATGCAGATAATGTATCATCTACTCTGTCTACAGTTTTTCCTTTTACCATTAAGATCAAAGACCAAGGCTTGAAATTCAGTTTTAACTTTGTTCTCTCCACAGTGAATAATAGAATGCAGCTGATATAGAGCTACATACACCCAGATGTCACTAAGGGTCATCTTTAAATGCTGAAACATGGTGGAGGTATTGTACAGGGGGGGGTCATTCCGAGTTGATCACACGTAGCAACTTTTTGCTGCCAGTGCGATCAACTAGACGCCTCATATGGGGGAGGGCTTTTTTGCATAGCAAGGCTGCGAACACTTGTGCAGCCCTGCTATGCAAAAAAGTTTTGTGTGGAACTAGATCAGGGTAACAGTTACTTATCCTGTGCGATCGATCCAGCGATGCAGGTCCCGGAATTGACGTCAGACATCCACCCTCCAAATGCCTGGACACGCCTGCGTTGGACTCACCACTCCCAGAAAACGTTGAGTTGCCACCACGGAACGCCTTCCTGCTGTCAATATTCTTGCAGTCGCGCAAGCGATCACTTTCTACGTTCTTCTGGTCGTTGCCCAGCGACGGCCGTTGTCGGGCAATGATGCGTGTGCGCATTGCGGCCACAGTGCAGGCGAAGAACCGACCCGTTCGCACCGCTGCGTCAAACAGCAGCGTGCAAATGGGTCGGAATGACCCCAGGGTTTCTTCCTTTTGTGATGTCCAGTGTCTGCCAGAGTAGTAGAGAGCCTGGCTGGGCCCAGGTACTTTCCAGGGGGTGTGGCCTAATCACAGGAGGCATGACCATGCACCCTTAGAAAAAAAATACAGAAAAAAAAATGATTTTAAGCACCTCCCTAGCCACAATGCAGCACAATACACAGCAGTGTGTGCTGGGCTGAGGAGAAGAGCTGCAGCTGCTGCTGCCAGGTTAGGGGGAAGGACCTGGGAAACCAATGCGCCCCTCTATCAGACATGGGCTCGGGAAATTCGTACCCCCCCCCCCCCCCTCTTAGCACCACTGGTGTCTACATTTGCTTTACTCTCACAGGTAAGTGCATTACTCAAGGTAGCAACAATGACAGTTGGGTTAGTAAAAATGACAGTTGGGGTAGCAGCAATGACAGTTGGGGTAGTAGCAATGACAGCTGGGGTAGTAGCAATGACAGTTGAGGTTATAGCAATGACAGTTGAGGTAGTAGCAATGACAGTTGGGGTAGTAGCAATGACAGTTGGGGTAGCAGCAATGACAGTTGGGGTAGCAGCAATGAGGGCAGGGGTAGAAGCAATGATGGCTGGGGAAGCATCAACTATGACTGGGGTAGCAGCAATGATGGATGGGTAGCAACAACGACAGTTGGGGTAGCAGCCACGACAGTTGGGGTAGCAGTACTGACAGTTGGAGTAGAAGCAATGACAGTTGGGTCAGTAGCAATGACAATTGGTGTAGCATCAAGGACAACTGAGGTAGCAGCAATAACAGCTGGGGTAGCAACAATGACAGTTGGGGTAGCAACAATGGCAGCTGAGGTAGAAGCAATGACAGCTGTGGTAGAAGCATTGACAGCTGGGGTAGCATCAATGGCAGCTGGGGTAGCATCAATAACAGCTGGGGTAGCAGCAATGATAGCTGGGATAGCATCAATGACAGCTGGGGTAGCAATAATGACAGCTGGGGTAGCAATAATGACAGCTGGGGTAGCAATAATGACAGCTGGGGTAGCAGCACTGATGGCTGGGGTAGCAGCAATAACAGCTGGGGTAGCAGCAATGACAGTTGGGTTAGCATCAATGACAGCTGGGGTAGCAGTAATGACAGCTGGGGTAGCAGCAATGACAGCTGGGGTAGCAGCAATGACAGCTGGGGTAGCAGCAATACAGCTGGGGTAGCATCAGTGACAACTGGGGTAGCAGTAATAACAGCTGGGGTAGCAGTATTAACAGCTGGGGTAGCAGCACTGATGGCTGGGGTATCAACAGTAACAGCTGGGATAGCAGCAATGACAGCTGGGGTAGCAGCAATGATGGCTGAGGTAAAAGCAATAATGGCTGGAGTAGCAGCAATCACGGTTGGGGTAGCAGCAATCACGGTTGGGGTAGCAGAAATGATGGTTGCGGAAGCAGCAATGACAGCTGGGGTAGAAGCAATGACAGCTGGGGTAGAAGCAATGATTGCTGGGGTAGCAGCAATGACAGTTGGGGTAGAAGCAATGACAGTTGGGGTAGAAGCAATGTCAGTTGGGGTAGAAGCAATGACAGTTGGGGCATAAGCAATGACAGCTGGAGTAGCAGCAATGATGGTTGGGGTAGCAGCAATGATTATTGGGGTAGCAGCTATGACAGTTGGCAGCAATGACTGCTGGGGTAGAAGCAATGAAAACTGGGGTTGCACCGACAGCTGGAGTAGCAGCAATGATTGCTGGGGTAGCAGCAATGACAGTTGGGGTAGAAGCAATGACAGTTGGGGTAGAAGCAATGTCAGTTGGGGTAGAAGCAATGACAGTTTGGGCATAAGCAATGACAGCTGGAGTAGCAGCAATGATGGTTGGGGTAGCAGCAATGATGATTGTGGTAGCAGCTATGACAGTTGGCAGCAATGACTGCTGGGGTAGAAGCAATGAAAACTGGGGTAGCACCAACGACAGCTGGAGTAGCAGCAATGATGGTTGGGGTAGCAGCAATGACGGTTGGAGTAGAAGCAATAACAGTTGGGGTATAAGCAATGACAGCTGGGGTAGAATCAATGACAGCTGGAGTAGCATCAATGATAGCTGGGTAGCATCAATGATAACTAGGGTAGCAGCAATGATAGCTAGGATAGCAGCAATGATAGCTAGGGTAGCAGCAATGATAGCTAGGGTAGCAGCAATGATGGCTGGGGTAGCAGCAATGGTGGCTGGGGTAGCAGCAATGATAGCTGGGGTAGAAGCAATGACAGCTGGGGTAGAAGCATTGAAAGCTGAGGTAGCAGCAATGACAGCTGGGATAGCAGTAATGCCAGCTGGGGTAGCAGCACTGAAGGCTGGGGCAGCAGCAATGACAGTTGGGGTAGAAGCAAAGACAGTTTTGGTAGCAGCAATGATGGTCGGGGTAGTAGCAATTATGATTGGGGTAGCAGCAATGACGGTTGTCTGCAATGACTGTTGCGATAGAAGCAATGACAGCTGGGGTAGCAGCAATGACAGCTAGGGTAGCAGCAATGACAGCCGGGGTAGCAGCAATGACAGCTGGGGTAGCAGCAATGACAGCTGGGGTAGCAGCAATCACGGTTGGGGTAGCAGCAATCACGGTTGGGGTAGCAGAAATGATGGTTGCGGAAGCAGCAATGACAGCTGGGGTAGAAGCAATGACAGCTGGGGTAGAAGCTAGTATTTTGGTGTTTGTGGGAATTTTTTAAAAGATATTAGAAGAGACCCACAAATATGGAAGCCAGTTGCTCAAGTAAGAGACGTTTAGACAGGGTTCAGGCAGAATCGTGGCCAAAAGGCTCCGCAAGGTTTATCATGTGTGAAAAATATGGTTCACACACAGAAGGTTTATGCAATGAGTGGATATGTATGACCAACAATGATAGGGTACCATTCCCTAGAGTGGGCAGCATTGAACCAGAGGTATTACAGAACTTAAGGTTAAGGATATGTCTGATAAAATCCAAGAAACAAAGGATTAAACATACAGACTGTTTAAATTTATGGCAACCGGAGGGGGATATGCAAAAGGAATTAGCTTGCGCAGCAGGTTCCAAACCTAGCGGGAAAACAATGGCGACGGCACCACCACCATAAATTGTTGGGGAGAAAATGGCTACAGGCAATGATACATTGGTACAGAATAAGAGTGTAATTGCAAAATGTACTAACCCTAACCCTTGCCAGTTGTATCCTGTTTTAAATTTTCCCCAGGATTGCGAACAAGAAGATGAGCCCAGCACGATATCGGCACTCTCTCTAGCAGCCACCATACAAGACACTCAGGTGGGCACGGCCCAACCAACAAGAGCAGTAGTCAGGCCCCCTAGCGGAGGGATAAGTGAGGTCGTGTCTAGGGTGGCCAATCCCGGGATCGGGATCGGCGGGATTCCGGGATTTGGGCCCAAAAATGCCGGGATTTGAATCCCGGGATTGGAGCTTTCAATCCCGGGATTCACGTGCGAATGCGCACTACTGATTCTTGACCGGGCAGCGCCGCTGAGCACTAGCGCTTGGCTCAGCCTCAGACGCTGCCTGGCCCCGGCTGCCCTGCTGTGTGCGGCGTGACGTCAGCGAGGTCACGCTGCACAGCCCCTTCAGCCATGGCCGCTCCTTCCGCCCTCCAATGCGCATGCCTGCCAGCCAGCCAGCCAGCCAGCCAGCCCTCCTGCCCGCCACAATTTGAAAGTAAAGAGGAGGACTCTAAAGCAGGTGCACTGTCTGTGAGTGATACTCACGCTGCGCTGCCCGCTGGGTTTCTGGCATTCGGGGAAAGGGGACCCATGTGAAAACATGGGTCCCCTTTCAGTGCGTGGCTCGGGTCTCCGTTTTAAGTACGTGGATTACAAAAGGATTATCCGAGGAGCCTGGTACCCTGGATCTGGTGAGTATAATTTATTCAACAGGTACCCCATGGATTCTACTGGAGAAGAGGACCGACCCTCGTGTGAACATAAGGTAAGTATGTATGTATGTTTGTGTGGATGGATGTAATAAAACTTTACTTTCAAGGTGTGTGTGTATTGTCTTTTTTTGGGTATTTTTTTAGTAGTAGTACTACAGGTACCAGCGGGCCCGTTTTTCCGCCGCATGCTGGTACTTGTGGTTCTCCAAGTACCAGCATGCGGGGGAGGCTTGCTGGGCCTTGTAGTACTGCTACTAAAAACAATATCAATCACTTTTACAAAAAGGCTATCAGCCCCCCATCCGCAGCCTATTGGATGGGGGGGACAGCCTCGGGCTTCACCCCTGGCCCTTGGGTGGCTGGGGGGGGACCCCTTGATTGAAGGGGTCCCCACTCCCCCAGGGTACCCCGGCCAGGGGTGACTAGTTAGATATTTGATGCCACGGCCGCAAGGCACTGTATAAAAGTGACCCCCGGCTGTGGCCTTATCTGTCCAGCTAGTGGAGCCCGGTGCTGGTTTCAAAAATACGGGGGACCCCTACTCTTTTTGTCCCCCGTATTTTTGGAACCAGGACCAGGCGCAGAGCCCGATGCTGGTTGCTTAAATATGGGGGAACCCCTGTCATTTTTTTCCCATATTTCTGCAACCAGGATCGGCTCAAAGAGCCCGAGGCTGGTTATGCTTAGGAGGGGAAACCCCACGCAATTTTTTTTCAATAAATTAACACTTTCCCACCCCTTCCCACTGATATACATGCACGGATCTCATGGATCCGTGCATGCCTATCCAAACACGGCTCAAAAAATCAGGTCTGTTTTTTTTTAGCACTTTTTTACGAGTTGTATTTTTTCACGGCAGTGATTTTTTTTTTGGGCTTTGCACTGCTTAGTAAATGACCGAGATTCATACTTAAACAGCCGCGTTTTGACCGATGGTGTATTCATTCGTATTTTTTTTGTTGGACTTCAAAAAAAATACGAATGCCCTCATCACTGCCGAGATTTGAGTTTAGTAAATTCCCGAGATGACACTTTGAAGAAAAAACGGCATCTCGGTCAAAATTGGGACCTTAGTAAATATACCCCAGAGAATACGAACCACACTACTACTCACATAATTGGGATCAAGGACCACATAGGAAATGTTACGAGCCACATGCAGGGGAAACAAGGAGGTACCCCCCAAGGAGAGATGGGCAGACCTCCGGAAATTCTCAGCTACCTCCCCCACATATCGTAGCTGCCAACGCGCTGCGGGAGGGTATCATCACACCATAGGGGTTGGGCCACACCTGTAGTCTGCAGTCAGTGAAGTTGATTGCTAGCCTTGGTAGTGAACCTGAGGTCACAGTTGATGTAGCTGGTGTATCATTACCTTTTCTTGTAGATACAGGGGCAGCCAGGTTAGTGTTAAATTCAACTGTGGGTATGAAAACCACGGGTAAAACAATTTCGGCAATGGGAGTAACAGGAATAGTGCAACACTACCCTTAGAGTAGACCTGCAGAGATTACGATAGGGCCTTTGCAAACCAAGCATTCTTTTTTGCTGGCTGCAGCGGCTCCGACTAACCTGCTTGGAAGATATTTATTGTGTAAAATGCGGTGTGTCAAATACTGTACTCCTGAGGGTGTCTTCTTGGATATACCTGAGAATCACGTTCAGGAAGTGCAAGATACATTAGACACCCCTCAAAGGCTAATGTCACATTCTGCTGTTATAGACAAGTGTCCATCAATGGTAGAGGAAATGATCTCACAAATACCGGGTTCCCTTTGGACCAAAGATGGACAAGACACTGGATTGATGGCGAATGTAGCTCCGGTAGTAGTGCAAGTAAAAGACGGTAGGATAGCTCCAAAAATCCCTCAGTATCCTCTGAAACCAGAGGTACAATTAGGAGTGTACCCCGTCATACAGCGATTGCTACAACAGGGCATACTAGTCAGGACGTCCAGCACTGCCAATAGTCCCATCTTCCCTGTGAAAAAGAGTGGGGGGAGGGGTTACAGGCTAGTGCAGGATCTAAGGGGGATAAACAAGATAGTTGAGAGCCAATTCCCCGTAGTGCCCAATCCAGCTGTCATCCTCATGCAAGTTCCCCCTACTGCTAAATTTTTCACTGTCATTGACCTCTGATCTGCCTTCTTTTCTGTCCCTCTGCACCCTGACAGCCAATACCTCTTTGCATTTACATACAGGGGAGTACAGTACACCTGGACTCGTCTCCCCCTAGGTTTCATTGACAGCCCAAGTATTTTCTCCTAGGCTTTGCATGACTGTTTACAATCCTTTCAACCTGAGAGCGGGTCAGTATTAATACAGTATGTCGATGACTTATTGCTGTGTTCTGATTCACTCGAATCGTCCTTGAAAGACACGAAACAGCTTCTGTTTCACCTTTCTAATATGGGACACAAGGTTTCAAAGGAAAAGTTGCAGCTGTGCCAGACCAGGGTAAAATATTTGGGACATTGCTTGACTCAAGGACTTAGACATTTCACCGCTGATAGAATACAGGCGATTCGCGACATGACCCTGCCACAAACCCAGCAATTGATCCGCACTTTCCTTGGAATGTGTGGGTACTGCCGAAACTGGATCCCAGGATTCTCCATACTGGTTTTACCTTTGCAAGAAATGGTCTCCTCGAACAAATCAGATCGGATCTCGCACACAGATGAGTCCGAATTGGCCTTTGAAAGACTCAAACAGTGCCTATCACAGGCACCTGCATTAGGTATGCCAGATTTTGGGAAGCCCTTTAAATTATACGGTACAGAAAGTGCAGGGTGCGCAGCAGGAGTTTTAACCCAGAGACATGGTGATGCCAGCAGGCCGGTAGCTTATTACAGTGCACAGTTGGACACCGTAGCACGGTCTCTCCCCACATGCTTGCAAAGTGTTGCAGCAATAGCTTTGCTAGTAAGTAAAAGCGAAGACGTAGTGTTAAGACACAACCTGACCATCCATACACCTCATGCAGTATCAGCCTTACTGAACTCCGCCCAAACCAGACATGTCTCATCGGCACGGTTTACAAAGTGGGAATTAGCACTAATGGCCCCTGTAAACATCACCATAAAGAGATGCAGCGCACTAAATCCTGCAACTTATCTGCCAAGTATGCCTGGACAGGCACAAAGGGTGGAGGATGAGAATGATGGTGAAGGAGGATTTAGTACAGATACTGATACGCATGATTGTATGGAATACCTGAATCAGACTTTCACTGCGAGACCTGACATCAGTGACAACCCACTGGAAGGCGTAGATTTTACTTTTTACACTGACGGTAGTTGCCACAGACAGACGGACTCGGGAGACCTGTGTACTGGATACGGAGTCGTAGATGACAGAGGTATCATAGAAGCTGAACCCCTGGGCCCACCGCACTCAGCACAAATTGCTGAGCTGGTCGCCCTAACCAGAGCATGTGAATTGGCCAAGGGTAAGTCAGCCAATATATACACAGATTCTAGGTATGCCTTTGGAGTAGTGAATGATTTCGGGGCCGTATGGCGCCTCAGAAATTTCATGACGGCAGCTGGCACACCGGTAGCGCATGCATCCCACATAAAAAGGCTTTTAACAGCGATACAAGAACCAGACAGAGTGGCTGTTATCAAGTGCAAAGCACACACAACCAAGACCCAATCTCACTTGGTAACAGCCGGGCAGACAAAGCTGCTAAATCAGCAGCCAGCACCCCCATACAAACGAACATCACATCACTGATGACATTCAACACAATCAACACACAAAAATTAATTGAAATGCAAAATTTGTGTTCTCCACAGGAAAAGGCGGTCTGGAGGTCAAAGGGGTATGGCCAGGAGTCCTCAGGACTCTGGACAGGTGGACAGGGTAAGCCAGTGGCCCCCAGAGCATATCTTCCAAGCTTAGCTGAGGCGGCACACGGTCTGACTCATCTGGGTAAAGAGGGTATGTGTAAGCTGGTTAGAGCCTACTGGTGTGTGCCAGGATTCTCTTCTCATGCGGGTAAGAGAGCAATGACATGTTTTACTTGCTTGAGGAAGAATATTGGAAAGTCATTACCAACAGAACCATCCCATATCCCTCCGACAGACGGCCCTTTTCAAGTAATACAAAATGACTTCATACAGTTACCACCCTGTAGGAATTTAAAATATGTGTTAGTATGTATTGATGTATTTTCCAATTGGGTAGAAGCGTTCCCTGCTGCCACAAATACTGCTACGTTCACTGCAAAGAAAATTGTGCAGGAATTTGTGTGTAGATATGGTATCCCTAGAATAATTGAAAGCGATAGGGGTACCCATTTTACAGGTGAAGTTTTTCAGGTAATGTGCAAACTGATGGGAATTAATAGCAAGCTGCATACTCCGTACCGACCACAGGCGAGTGCGAAGGTGGAGAGAATGAACAGCACTATTAAGAACAAGCTGAGCAAAGTGATGGCTGAGACTGGATTGTTGTGGCCAGAAGCTTTGCCACTAGTATTGTACAGCATCAGAACCACTCCCAGGTCCCCCCTTAACCTATCACCCTTTGAGATTCTTTTTGGCCGACAACCCCATGTAATGATAGACCCCCAGGATGATTTGAAATGCAATAACGAAGTGACTGTAAAATATTTGGTTAGGATGAGACAGCAGCTGAGGAATCAAAATAGAAATCTAAAGCTGGTGATTCCTGACCTACCGAACAGTAATTGTCATGACATTGAACCTGGGGATTATGTAATGATTCTAAATTTTCTACGCTCAGGTTGCCTCATTGACAGGTGGGAAGGACCGTACCAAGTCTTGCTAACCAACACGACAGCATTAAAGGTTGCCGAAAGAGAGACTTGGGTCCACTCGTCCCACTGTAAGAAGGTCGCTGACCCAGAGAGAACCCGTGACAAAGAGCAGAGTGTAGAGAACATCGTATCACTGGAGTGTCTGTTCCGGGAAGGTTGAGAGGCAGGACTGTTGAGACGGCACCTGAGCGCGGAGAACAACAAGACCAGAGGCGGTTGTCGCACCAGTTTTTTTTTTTTTTTTCCATTCCCCACTACCCTCCTTCTCTTCTTCTTTTTCCCCACCTCTTCTTGTTTCCTTTCTATTCCCTTAACAAGATGGACTTACCCCAAGAGACTGCATTCCGGGTTTTCCTGTTAATCCTGTTGTTGACCAGGACAGTCTGTTTCGGTGAGGGTCCCAGAGAGGTCAAGAAAGGATCTGGAATGGGTTCTGATGGCGGGGATGGATTTGTAGAATCTCAGGAGCAACACATCACTCGAGCAAAGGCGAGTATCAGAAAGCGATCTGGTAGTCAGGGAGCTCGGAGGCACTGTGAAGGGTTATTAGCGGAGGAAAATTGCATTTGTAAGAATTGTGAGAACATAGTCGAGGATGAGAGCATCCAGAGATGTCAGTCCAGCCTTAATATCAACATGGACCGTCATCCATTGAGTGATTACCACTCACTAGTGGGTAAGGTCTTAAACCAGACAGAATGCTGGGTGTGCTCACAAGTACCTCAAGGTCAGAGCAAGTCAGAATTAGTACCTTACCCTTTAGCAATAGATGAGGTACTCGAATTACGGGGTGGGAGACCGGTGGACAAGAAATTCAATATTTCTAGGCCCCCTAGTTTGAAGCTCCACCAGTATCATGTAGATAGATCCTTATTATGTTTCAATATTTCCAATTACCGAAAACCGGGAAATTGGGAAGTGACATGGAATAACCAGACAATGGCCTTTGCACACAGAGCTGATAGGATACCCATAGACTCTAAACTTGTACGCCAAATAGCCAACAGTGGAAGGTATTTTCGGTATAGGTATACTCGAGGAAGCAAGACCATGTGGGTTGGAGAAGTATCACCAGGGTACTGTGCTCATATCATCCAGCCTGATACTTGTACTGAGCAGATGGAAGAACTAGGGATGGGGTTTTTCACTTGGAAAGTTTGTAATATGGTAATGTCATATTCTGTCCCCTATGTTCTCCCCGATGATGTCTATTTCATATGTGGGAGGAAGGCGTATAAGTGGCTTGCCCCGAACTCAGAGGGATTGTGTTATGTTGGAAGAGTGTTGCCAGAGGTCATGACCATAACCCATGATAAGATGAAAGATGTTCACCGCAGTGCTCAGGCTCCTTATACTCATACTCACTATGAACACATCGTCAAGAGATACCTCATAGAGAGGACAGAGCACGTAGCCTCTGATTTGATCCACGAATCCACCGGGATTCAATTCCTTCTCGCATTAGACATCATCCGTACTGCCAGAGGAATTATAAATTATAGGTATATCTATGCGCTAGCGAACTTGATAGATAATATCACTGAGATGTATGACGACACCTTCAGGTATATGGGAAGGGAGTTGCAAGCTTACAAAACGGAACTGATCCAGCACAGGATGGTCCTTAATTATAACACAGCTGTGACGGGTGGGTACTGTGTCACTTTGGCAACTCAGTATGGTGTGAAGTGCTGTACGTATATTACAAACAGCACTGACGACCCCACAGAGATTATCGATCAAAAGATGGATGATATATTGCAGTTGAAGTGGGAGTCACAACCTTACCCTGACCGCTGTGGGTAATGAGCTGACCGGCTGGGTCTCATGGTTGAACCCACGAAATTGGTTCTCAGGATTAGGAGAGTGGGCTCAAAATGTTATTATGAGTGTAGGAAAGTTTCTCCTTTGTATCCTGGGAGTCGTCATAATTATTGGCTTGATATTTTGGTGTGTTCGAATTCTGACGCGGCGCAAGCACAGCACAAATTTGATGAGTTTAAGGAGCGAGGGCATTGTTATAGCAGCAGATTTAATTTACAACCCATCCATAGAGACAGTGTTATGATAAGGATTGCAAATGAATTCCATGGCCTGTTTCTTTCACCCGTTTTTCCTTTGTCTCCCCCTCTGCCCAGATACACCCATCCGGAAAAGACATCAGCCCTACCCAAGAATGTTTATGAAAATGTTATGTGAATGTATTTTAGATATGTGTCTTATCTTCATCTCTACAACCTCCAGTTAATGACACACATAGTCGACAGGTGATATCCACATATACTAGCACTCACATATGTTCCCCCTCCATGTATCATCAACTAAATGTGCACCCCATTTGTTGGAACAAGAAGCTGAAAAGAGCTCGGTAGTGTTTGTCAGCCCACTTACAGACCCTTAATATGGGATAAGAAGGATTTAATGTATACTTCGCAATACCTCGAAGCTTATCTAAAACAAATACGGCACGATGATACATGCCCCTCAGACATGGATTCATACATACATGCTTTTTACTATCCCACTAGGTCATACATTTCCCGCCTACAACTCTCCTCCGACCATCCAATCGTCTGTAGATATTGTATTGATATTTTTCTGTTTAGTGATTAGATAGTGGCAGTTATTGGTGACTGCCAAAGGGTGGACTGTCAAAGTCGAAAAATATTGAAGAACACACAGCACGTATAAACTGCACACACATGCCGATGCGACACTTGTTCTGCCGTGCGTGCACATGTCCGCAATTTGCGTATGGTGGCTCCCGCGTGACCTGCTCATCGGCGCGTGGTATGGGTATTTACGGCAGAGTTTGTGTATGCATGGAGAGCCATCAAAACACATTACATATTTAATACAAATAGTGCACAATGCACACATAGTCTCCTTGCACCACATCAGAAAGTTATAGCTGTTTGCAGAACAAGGGGATTCGCCTTTACAGGATAGGAGGGGACAGACTAAGGTTATAAGGAGATATTTGGTATCCAGCTGTAGGGTATTTTAAGGGTAACATTCCGGTGGTGGTCTGCGGAAGATCGCATGTTCCTGCGGATAGTTATGTGCAGAAGCAGAACATAGTTATAAATTGTATCTACTGTATATTATGTATGCGGCGGGAATCCAGAGGAGACCACCCACAAGAACAGTTGAGAAAGACATTGCCTACCTTTTCAAATCAACCTATGACCTCTCCTGTACTGTAAAAGTGCATCCCTGTGTCCAATGGACAAAGGGATTACAGTATCCATTGTATTGCTTTTGGAAGACTTGTATAAATAAAGCCTGCTGCAGAGCGGCCAGTCACAAGACTCACAACGTTATCTATTTGATTACGGAGGACTGGAGCGGGAAGCGCACGCGAATATTCTCACGTATGTACATTGACCTGTAGCCATTATTCTGTTATATATATTGTTTGTATTGTAGTGTATAATTTGTATTGTAAACCCCTGTCAAAGTCGAAAAATATTGTAATGCATATGCCTTGTACTAACCCCATGCACATGCCCGCTGCTCGTGCACTCAGTCCTCCGTGCATGCACATATCCGCAATTTGCGTAGGATCGCTCCGGCGATCATGCGCGTGATATGGGTATTTACGGCGGAGTTTGTGAGCGCGTAGAGGGTTATTAGAACATTACATATTTAACCCAAATAGTGCATTTTGTACCCATAGTTCCCTTGCACCACATCAGCGACTATCAATAGTTTAAACAGTTCCAGGACTAAGAGATTCGCCTTTGCATGATAGGAAGGGTCAGATAAAGGTTGGAAGGTGATGTCTAGTATCCAGCTGTAGGGTATTTTGAGGGTAACATTCCGGTGTTGGTTAGAGAAAGATTGCATGTTCCTGCGTATAGTTATGTGCAAAAGTAGAATATAGATATTCACTGTATTTACTGTATATTATGTATGCGGCGGGAATCCAGAGGATACCACCCACAAGAGCAGTTGGGGAAAGACATCGCCCATCTATTCAAATCAACCTATGACCTCTTCTGTAATGAAAAGACACATCTCTGTGTCCAATGGACAATGAGATTACAGTGACCATTGTATTGTGTATGTATGTTGTGTATAAAAAGCCCATTGTTGCCTGGCCGGCCAGAAGACTCAAACGCTTTCTATCTGACTAGCGGAGGACCGGCCGGGTTGCGCTTGCGAACATTCTCACGTATGTACATTCTCTGTAGCCATTATTCTGTTTAGATTTATCTTGTTAGCCAGTAGTGTATGATTTGTACTGTTTTATCTTTTGGGATAATCCACGGTGGCCTTAGAACCCTGTGGTTTCAACTACAAATCGGTGTTGTGTCTTCACTATCCTGCAAGGGTCTTAAAGTGTATTTATCTGTATAAGGTGTATAAGCATTGATAAGGTGTACGCACTGCGGGTACTTTATACCGTCAGCGCTACTTAAGGTTTAAGGTATAACATCATTGCAGTACTTTGCTGCTAAGGGTTTAAAGTGTAATCATATCATTGCATTGTATTATTATCAAGGTTTAAAGGTTAACAATTATGTGTGCGTGCGCTGTGTGTACTCTGTACACTCAGCGCGGCGTGTGTACGCCAAGTACGTACCACGTGCAGGACTCTGTACGCAAATAGCGTACAAAGTGCGTAGCACGTGTATTCAGGCTAGCGGCCATAGCAGCTCCACGGTAATAGTGTATCTAGAGGTATAGCTTTTAGGTCTAAGATAATATCGACATTATCACCCCCTTTCAGAAATAATTCACTGTGGTGTCGGAACCCAGCAGTTAATCACAATTGGTGTCGTGTGCTCATTGCCCTGCTAAGGTTTAGAGTGTATTAGTATTGTTATTATCGCATTGCATTGCTGTAGAAGATTTTAAGTGTATCTCTGGGTGTGTACGCGCTGAGAGTACTTTGTATCGTCAGCGCAGCGTGTGTACGCAAAGTCCGTACACTGTGCGGGACTCTGTCCGCAAATAGCGTAAGAGGTGCGTAGAGTGTGAACTAAGTATAGCGGCCGCAGCGGCTAAAGGTATAAAGTGTATTGACATTGTGTTTAAGGTATAGCTTTTATTCCTGTAAAGATAATCGACATTATCAAATGACAGCTGGGGTAGCAGCAATGACAGCTGGAGTAGCAGCAATGACGGTTGGGGTAGCAGCAATGACGGTTGGGGTAGCAGCAATGACAGTTGGGGTAGAAGCAATGACAGTTGGGGCAGAAGCAATGATGGTTGGTGTAGCAGCAATGATGGTTGGGGTAGCAGCAATGATGGTTGGGGTAGCAGCAATCACCATTGGGGTAGCAGCAATGATGGTTGGGGTAGCAGCAATCACCATTGGGGTAGCAGCAATGATGGTTGGGGTAGCAGCAATGACGGTTGGGGTAGAAGCAATGACAGTTGGGGTAGAAGCAATGACAGTTGGGGTAGAAGCAATGACAGTTGGGGTAGCAGCAATGATGGTTGGCAGCAATGACAGTTGAGGTAGTAGCAATGATGTTTGGCAGCAATGACAGTTGGGGTAACAGCAATGACAGTAGGGGTAGCAGCAATGACGGTTAGGGTAGCAGCAATGACATTTGGGGTAGCAGCAATGATGGTTGGCAGCAATGACAGTTGGGGTAGCAGCAACAACAATTGGGGTTGCTGCAATGAAGGTTGGGGTAGCAGCTATGACATTTGGGGTAGCAGCAATGAGGGTTTTGTGGTAGCAGCAATGACGGTTAGGGTAGCAGCAATGACATTTGGGGGTAGCAGCAATGATGGTTGGCAGCAATGACAGTTGGGGTAGCAGCAATGACAATGTTGTTTATCCTGATAGAAGGAGCAGGTCTTCCATACGGAATTTGGGGGAAAGCATCAGTAATGCATTTGATTCTGCCACAAAATACACAAATATTTTCTAATGGCTCTCTAAAGAACCTATTTGGACATGCAAAACAACTTAAACCTTCTATATTACTGAAGTGCATCGATTTGTTTTTCTAGGTTAATGTTTGTACAGGTTACATACATTACTATCCACAGTAAATAAAACATCCTAAATTACAAATGGAACACATGGTTAATACTGTCACAATGGTTTGAAACATAAATGAGTCCTCAACAAGCAGTAAAGAGGTTAAAATAATAAATTAAGGGGGTGATAGACAAATCACCAAAGAGATGATATAGCAGCTAGCTATCATTTTATCGAATGTACTTGACAAATGATATCACGCAGTTGATCAGTTGCTATGGGCAACTTCTCTTTAGAAGGTTTGGTACATTTTCCCTGGGAACCAACTTTTTCAAATATCTGAATGTTCTCTCATTTCACCTACCATATAACTCGGAAATGCTATGAATACTGTATATTTGAACTGGGGAAAACACAAATAATAAGAATTTACTCACCGGTAATTCTATTTCTCGTAGTCCGTAGTGGATGCTGGGGACTCCGTAAGGACCATGGGGAATAGCGGGCTCCGCAGGAGACTGGGCACTCTAAAGAAAGATTTAGTTCTATCTGGTGTGCACTGGCTCCTCCCTCTATGCCCCTCCTCCAGACCTCAGTTAAGGAAACTGTGCCCGGAAGAGCTGACATTACAAGGAAAGGATTTTGGAATCCAGGGTAAGACTCATACCAGCCACACCAATCACACCGTATAACTTGTGATACACTTACCCAGTTAACAGTATGAACAAACAACAGAGCATCAACCAATGGATGCCAACATAACATAACCCTTTATTAAGCAATAACTATATACACGTATTGCAGAAAGTCCGCACTAGGGACGGGCGCCCAGCATCCACTACGGACTACGAGAAATAGAATTACCGGTGAGTAAATTCTTATTTTCTCTAACGTCCTAGTGGATGCTGGGGACTCCGTAAGGACCATGGGGATTATACCAAAGCTCCCAAACGGGCGGGAGAGTGCGGATGACTATGCAGCACCGAATGGGCAAACACCAGGTCCTCCTCAGCCAGGGTATCAAACTTGTAGAACTTTGCAAATGTGTTTGAACCCGACCAAGTAGCAGCTCGGCAAAGCTGTAATACCGAGACCCCTCGGGCAGCCGCCCAAGAAGAGCCCACCTTCCTTGTGGAATGGGCTTTTACTGATTTTGGATGCGGCAATCCAGCCGCAGAATGAGCCTGCTGAATCGTGTTACAGATCCAGCGAGCAATGGTTTGCTTTGAAGCAGGAGCACCCAGCTTGTTGGATGCATACAGAATAAACAGCGAGTCAGTCTTCCTGACTCCAGCCGTCCTAGCAACATAGATCTTCAAAGCCCTGACTACATCAAGCAACTCGGAATCCTCCAAGTCACGAGTAGCCGCAGGCACCACAATAGCTTGGTTCAGATGAAAAGCTGACACCACCTTTGGCAGAAACTGCGGACGAGTTCGCAATTCTGCCCTGTCCATATGGAAAACCAGATAGGGGCTTTTATATGACAAAGCCGCCAATTCTGACACACGCCTAGCTGAGGCTAGGGCCAACAGCATGACCACTTTCCACGTGAGATACTTAAGTTCCACCGTCTTAAGTGGCTCAAACAAGTGGGATTTCAGGAAACTCAACACCACGTTAAGATCCCAAGGTGCCACTGGTGGCACAAAAGGAGGCTGAATATGCAGCACTCCCTTAACAAACGTCTGAACCTCAGGCAGTGAAGCCAGTTCTTTTTTAAAGAAAATGGATAGGGCCGAAATCTGGACCTTTATGGACCCTAATTTCATGCCCAAAGTCACTCCTGGCTGTAGGAAGTGCAGGAATCGACCCCGTTGGAATTCCTCTGTAGGGGCCATCCTGGCCTAACACCAAGCAACATATTTTCACCATATACAGTGATAATGTTTTGCGGTCACGTCCTTCCTAGCCTTTATCAGCGTAGGAATAACTGCTTCCGGATTGCCCTTTTCTGCTAGGATCCGGTGTTCAACCGCCATGCCGTCAAACGCAGCCGCGGTAAGTCTTGGAACAGACAGGGCCCTTGTTGTAACAGGTCCTGTCTGAGAGGCAGAGGCCACGGGTCCTCTGTGATTATTTCTTGCAATTCCGGGTACCAAGTTCTTCTTGGCCAATCCGGAACAATGAGTATTGTTCACACTTCTCTTCTTCTTACAATTCTCAGCACCTTTGGTATGAGAGGAAGAGGAGGAAACACATAGACCGACTGGAACACCCACGGTGTTACTAGTGCATCCACAGCTATCGCCTGAGGGTCCCTTGACCTGGCGCAATATCTTTTTAGCTTTTTGTTGAGACGGGACGCCATCATGTCCATCTGTGGCAGTTCCCATCGATTTGCAATCTGCGTGAAGACTTCCTGATGAAGTCCCCACTCTCCCGGGTGGAGGTCGTGTCTGCTGAGGAAGTATGCTTCCCAGTTGTCCACACCCGGAATTAACACTGCTGACAGTGCTAGTACGTGATTCTCCACCCACCAAAGAATCCTGGTGGCTTCTGCCATTGCCACCCTGCTTCTTGTGCCGCCCTGGCGGTTCACATGGGCCACTGCCGTGATGTTGTCTGACTGAATCAGCACTGGTTGGTTTCGAAGCAGAGGCTCCGCTTGACTCAGGGCGTTGTATATGGCCCTTAGCTCCAGGATATTGATGTGCAGACAAGTCTCCTGACTTGACCACAACCCTTGGAAGTTTCTTCCTTGAGTGACTGCCCCCCACCCTCGGAGGCTTGCATCCGTGGTCACCAGGACCCAGTCCTGTATGCCGAATCTGCGGCCCTCGAGGAGGTGAGCACCTTGTAGCCACCACAGAAGAGATACCCTGGCCCTGGGGGACAGGGTGATCATCCGATGCATCTGAAGATGCGATCCGGACCACTTGTCCAGCAGGTCCCACTGAAAGATCCTCGCATGGAACCTACCGAAGGGAATGGCTTCGTAAGACGCCACCATCTTTCCCAGGACTCGTGTGCAGTGATGCACTGACACCTGTTTTGGCTTTAGGAGGTCTCTGACCAGAGTCCCGAGATCCTGAGCCTTCTCCTCCGGGAGAAACACCTTCTTCTGGTCTGTGTCCAGAATCATGCCCAGGAAGGGCAGATGCGTCGCAGGAATCAGCTGCGACTTTGGAATGTTCAGAATCCAGCCGTGCTGACGCAACACTTCCTGAGAGTGTGCTACACTGATCAGCAACTGCTCCCTGAACCTCGTCTTTATGAGGAGATCGTCTAAGTATGGGATAATTGTAACCCCTTGCTTCCGAAGGAGCACCATCATCTCCGCCATCACTTTGGTAAACACTCTCGGTGCCGTGGACAGGCCGAACGGCAACGTCTGGAATTGGTAATGACAGTCTCGTACCACAAACCTGAGGTACTCCTGATGAGGCGGATAAATGGGGACATGCAAGTAAGCATCCTTGATGTCCAGCGACACCATAAAATCCCCTTCCTCCAGGCTTGCAATGACCGCTCTGAGCGATTCCATTTTGAACTTGAATTTCTTCAGATAAAAGTTCAGGGATTTTAAATTTAAAATGGGTCTGACCGAACCGTCCGGTTTCGGTACCACAAACATAGTGGAATAGTAGCCCCTTCCCCGTTGAACGGGGGGGACCTCTACCACCACTTTCTGGAGAAAAAGTTTGTGAATTACCTCCACCACTATCTCCCTTTCCATGGGGGAAGCTGGTAAGGCCGATTTCAGGAAACGGTGAGGGGGCATCACCTCGAATTCCAGCTTGTATCCCTGAGACACAATTTGTATAGCCCAAGGATCCACCTGTGAGCGAACCCACTGGTGGCTGAAATGTCAGAGACGCGCCCCCACCGCTCCTGGCTCCGCCTGTGGAGCCCCAGCGTCATGCGGTGGACTTAGTGGAAGCGGGGGAAGACTTTTGTTCCTGGGAACTAGCTGCGTGGTGCAGCTTTTTTCCTCTACCCCTGCCTCTAGCAAGAAAGGACGCACCTCTGACCTTCTTGCTCCTCTGAGAATGAAAGGACTGCATTTGGTAATACGGTGCTTTCTTAGGTTGTGGAGGGACATAAGGCAAGAAATTTGACTTCCCAGCCATAGCTGTGGAAACGAGGTCCGAGAGACCGTCCCCAAACAATTCCTCACCCTTATAAGGTAAAACCTCCATGTGTTTTTTAGAGTCGGTATCCCCTGTCCATTGCCGAGTCCACAGGACCCTTCTGGCAGAAATGGACATAGCGTTAACTCTAGAGCCCAGCAGGCAAATGTCCCTCTGGGCATCCCGCATATATAGGACCGCTTCCTTGATATGTGCCAGGGTCAGTAGAACAGTGTCCCTGTCCAGGGTATCTAACTCCTCAGACAGAGAATCCGTCCATGCAGCTACTGCACTACACATCCAGGCAGAAGCAATTGCTGGTCTCAGCAGTGTGCCAGAATGTGTAGAAACTGACTTCAGGATAGCTTCCTGCTTTCTATCAGCAGGATCCTTTAGGGCGGCCGTATCCGGAGACGGCAGTGCCACCTTTTTAGACAAGCGTGTCAATGCCTTGTCTACCCTAGGGGATGATTCCCAGCGTAACCTGTCCGTTGGTGGGAAAGGATACGCCATGAGTAATCTCTTGGAAACTATCACCTTCCTGTCAGGGGAATCCCATGCTTTTCACATCATTCATTTAATTCATGGGAAGGGGGAAAAGTCACTTCATGCTTTTTCTCCCCATACATATAAATCCTCTTGTCAGGGACAGGATTTTCCTCAGAAATGTGTAATACATCCTTCATAGCTACAATCATGTAGCGGATGGCTTTAGTCATTTTAGGCTGCAACTTTGCCTCATCGTCATCGACACTGGAGTCAGACTCCGTGTCGACATCTGTGTCAACTATCTGGGATAGTGTGCGCTTTTGGGACCCTGAGGGCCTCTGCGCTGCAGGAGCAGGCATGGGTTGAGACCCTGCCTGTCCCCCGGTTACAGTTTTATCCAACCTGTTATGCAAGGAGTTTACATTATCATTTAACACCTTCCACATATCCATCCAATCAGGTGTCGGCACCGTCGGCGGCGACACCACACTCAGCTGCACTTGTTCTGCCTCCATGTATCCTTCCTCATCAAACATGTCGACACAGGCGTACCGACACACAGCACACACACAGGGAATGCTCTGACTGAGGACAGGACCCCACAAAGGGCTTTTGGGGAGACAGAGAGAGAGTATGCCAGCACACACCCCAGCGCTATATAACCCAGGGATTACACAGTTCCTTAGTGTTTACCCTGTAGCTGCTGTTAATATATGTATATATAATGCGCCTAAATTTATGTGCCCCCCCTCTCTTTTTTACCCTCTAATGCACCTGAATACTGCAGGGGAGAGCCTGGGGAGCGTCCTTCCAGCGGAGCTGTGAAGAGAAAATGGCGCTGGTGTGCTGAGGAAGAAGGCCCCGCCCCCTCAGCGGCGGGCTTCTGTCCCGCTTAAATGTATAAAAAATTGCGGGGGCTCTGGCATATATACAGTCCCAGACTGTATATATGCCTCTTTTTGCCAAAAAAGGTATTTAATTGCTGCCCAGGGCGCCCCGCCCCTGCGCCCTGCACCCTACAGTGACCGGAGTGTGCGGTGTGCTGTGGGAGCAATGGCGCACAGCTGCAGTGCTGTGCGCTACCTTAAGTGAAGACAGGAGTCTTCAGCCGCCGATTTCGATGTCTTCATGCTTCTGCTGCTTCTGTTATTCTGGCTCTGCGAGGGGGACGGCGGCGCGGCTCCGGGAACGGACGATCAAGGTTAGGAACCTGTGTTCGATCCCTCTGGAGCTAATGGTGTCCAGTAGCCTAAGAAGCGCTACCTAGCTGCTGTGA
Source organism: Pseudophryne corroboree (assembly GCF_028390025.1). NCBI lineage: Eukaryota > Metazoa > Chordata > Amphibia > Anura > Myobatrachidae > Pseudophryne > Pseudophryne corroboree. The sequence goes on along the minus strand of NC_086449.1, from coordinate 618,369,839 downwards.
GTAGGTTTGCTTCTCTCCCCTCAGTCCCTCGTAGCAGAGAGTCTGTTGCCAGCAGAAGCTCTCTGAAAACAAAAAACCTAACAAAATACTTTCTTATCTAGCAAGCTCAGGAGAGCCCACTAGGAGCACCCAGCTCGGCCGGGCACAGATTCTAACTGAGGTCTGGAGGAGGGGCATAGAGGGAGGAGCCAGTGCACACCAGATAGTACTAAATCTTTCTTTAGAGTGCCCAGTCTCCTGCGGAGCCTGCTATTCCCCATGGTCCTTACGGAGTCCCCAGCATCCACTAGGATGTTAGAGAAATTGGGGATGCTTCAACATCCAATGCACCCACACAGCTACCTCCTATGTATCTCACCTATTATGTGCAAAGGCCTGCAAGCATCATGCAATCCCCAGAGTCTGAGGGTCTAATTCAGACCGCTAGGCTGCGTTTTCGTACAGCCTGCGATCAGGTCTAAACTGTGCATGCATATGCATTGCAATGCGCAGGCGCGTCGCACGGGTACAAACGGATCACCGCTCAGCGATGGGTTTGTGCAAAGAATCCGCTCGCACGGCCGTTCACAAGGAGATTTACAGGAAGAAAGCGTTTGTGGGTGGCAACTGACCGTTTTCATGGATTGGTTGGAAAAACGCAGGCATTCCCAAGCATTTGCAGGGCGGGTGTCTGACGTCAATTCCGGTCCCGGACAGGCTGATGTGATCGCAGTGGCTGAGTAAGTCCTGGGCTGTGCAGGGACTGCACAAGGTCTGTTTGTACAGCTCTGCTACATATGCGATCACACACTTGCAAAGCTAAAATACACTCCCCCTGTAGGCGACGACTATCTGTTCGCAGCAGCGCAAAGCAAAAATCGCCTGCTAGCGATCAGGTCTGAATTAGGGCCCTCATTCCGAGTTGATCGGTCGCAAGGCGAATTTAGCAGAGTTACACACGCTAAGCCGCCGCCTACTGGGAGTGAATCTTAGCTTCTTAAAATTGCGACCGATGTATTCGCAATATTGCGATTACTAACTACTTAGCAGTTTCAGAGTAGCTCCAGACTTACTCTGCCTGTGCGATCAGTTCAGTGCTTGTCGTTCCTGGTTGACGTCACAAACACACCCAGCGTTCGCCCAGGCACTCCCACCGTTTCTCCGGCCACTCCTGCGTTTTTTCCGGAAACGGTAGCGTTTTCAGCCACACGCCCCTGAAACGCCGTGTTTCCGCCCAGTAACACCCATTTCCTGTCAATCACATTACGATCGCCGGAGCGAAGAAAAAGCCGTGAGTAAAAATACTTTCTTCATAGTAAAGTTACTTGGCGCAGTCGCAGTGCGAACTTTGCGCATGCGTACTAAGCGGATTTTCACTGCGATGCGATGAAAAAGAACGAGCGAACAACTCGGAATGAGGGCCAAGGTCCCAAATCTTGCTGTGGAACAGAGGCAAGGTTCTGACGTGTGAAGTCACAGTCTGGCTGTGTAAGGATGATTATCATGCAGTTTTAGGTTTAACTCCCTGGCTAAGCATCTATTTTCGGTACACATTGTACAGTTTATGAGCTGTTTTTAGACTTGACAGTATAGAAGGCTTCTTGTTTTCTATGTATGAAATTGACCTGAAAGTACAGTATGTTTATATCTACTCATTCATCCATATACAGTTCTGCTAAATAATAAAAAAAACTGGTTGTGTTCTACTAGCTTGGATAATTGTAAGAAGGTTAATGGCAAACTCAGGCTAAATGAACTAATGTTTATAACATGGTAATAAATTCAATATACTGCCCTGCAAACAGAAAAGATGCAGCTTTATGTGATACTTAGAAGACAAGCACAGGTGTTCACTAAGTGGGGAATGAGAACAATTGGAAAATCACATCTGTTCCACTAAGAAATGTTGAAAATAATCGTAACAATTACCACAAATCATTTCAGGAGATGACAGCCTTAGCTAGCTATGTACAGTACAAAATTAGACATCTGGAAATTGTAATAACAGTATTTGAATGATGTCCTGACTGTAGGTACTGTGGGGCTTATTCAGCTAACCAAAAAAGCACAAGGACAAAACCATGTTGTACTGCAGGTGGGGCAGAGAGAGTTAGATTTGGGTGGAGTGTGTTCAAACTGACATCTAAATTGCAGTGTAAAAATAAAGCAGCCATTATTTACCCTGCACAGAAACAATATGAATGACCCACCCAAATCTAAATCTCTCTGCATGTTACATCTGCCCCACCTGCAGTGCAGCATTGGGGGGGGGGGCGGTGTGTGTGTATTCTGACCCTCTCCATGAGGGAAAAAATGCTCTGTTCCTGGACTTTCCTGGTAATGTATGATTGCCATCACCTGTGGTGAGCTAGTTAATTGATAAGAAAGGTGTTTCACCACAGGTGATGGCAATCATACATTACCAGGAAAGTCCAGGAACAGAGCATTTTCTCCCTCATGAAGAGGGTCAGGTAGGCAAGTATGGTATAGTGTACATCAGGGGTATTCACCATACGGCCCTCCAACTGCTATAGAACTACATTTCCCAGCATGCCCTACCACAGTTTTAGCATGCCCTATATCAGGCCTGACCAACCTGTGGCTCTTCAGCTGTTTTGAAACTACGCATCCCAGCATGCCCTGCCACAGTTTAAGCTTTAAGGTATGATGGGACTTGCAGTTTTGCAGCAGCCACAGGTTAGCCAGGCCAGCTCTAAATTAAATTTGTTGTTGAATATCTGTTAGGAAATTGTAACTTTCTACTTAGATTTTGAGTGTTTTTATTTGATTGATGTCTACTTTCAGTTGTTCTACTGTGAGCAAAGTTCCAGCAGTTCGGTTATGGGGGCTAGGCTTGGACTGCACATTCTAATTTTAAACACAATGAGAGGTGCTACAAATGTACACTCTAAGGGGGTAATTCAGATCTGATCGCTGCTGTGCGTTTTCGCACAGCGGGCAATTAGATCCGAACTGCGCATGCACCACAATGCACAGGCGCGACGGACGGCTGCAAAGGGGAACGCCCGTCGGCGACGGGTTTGTGTGAAGGATCCATTCACACAGGCATTCGCAAGGAGATTGACAGGAAGAGGGCGTTTGTGGTTGTGAACTAACCATTTTCAGGGAGTGTCTTGAAAAACGCAGGCGTGTCCAAGCATTTGAAGTAAGGGTGTCTGACCTCAAATCCGGTCCCGAACAGGTTGATGTGAGATCGCAGCCAGTAACGTGCGGTGGGGTGAGGCAGGTGAGGCAGAGCCTTTCCTGTCATACTAACGTTTGTGCCAGAGTTTTGACTGTATAAAGTGTATGACAAATACAAAGAATATGTTTTAAATATCTTCTTTGCATTATTCTAATCATTTTTATAGCCAAAAACTAAAACGTCTATGTCAGGGGAGGCACTGTCTATCTTTTCCACACATCTCTGATCAAAACTCACCAAATTTCCAGGAGTTTATACTTCTGCACCTGTGTATAATGCCCACATGTACCCTTTGGCTCATATATTGCATGTAAATTTGGCTCAGGTGCAAGCTAGGGCCTCCTGAGCCATTTAGCTCACCGCACGTTCCTGATCGCAGCGGCTGAGTAAGTCCTGGGTTGCGCTGAGACTGCACAACATCAGTTTGTGCAGCTCTGTTACACATGCGTTCGCACACTTGCACAGTGAAAATACACTCCCCCTGGAGGCGGCGACTATCTTATCGCAGGACTGCAAAAATCGCTACCCAGCGATCAGGTCTGAATTACCCCCTAAATACTAATCACTGCTAACCAAAATAATTATAATAAAAGCTGCAATATAACAGAGTAAATTTGAGGTGCTTAGCATAATTTTGGCCAAAAATATGGTCCATCCAAATGCAAACAAGTGACCTCATCTCCTGGGTACCTAGTGCTAAGGTTCAGGTCCAGAGCATGGGACCCCCTTCCAGGCCAACACAAGCCAACCTCCCCAAGGCATCAAACTAGTGATAGGTTTAAGTCTTAAAAAGTGTTATATTAGTAGGAAGCAGCAGCTATGTGTTAACAGTGTTACATAGGTGTGAGGTAATAATTAGAGTGTTAAAAAGTATTCTACCAATGTCACACTTTTAACACTATTCTGATTAGCAGTGTTTAACATTTACAGTTTGCACATGCAATTTCTTTTCCCAGGAGAAGGTTCTCAGCCAGAACCGCGTTCAGTCCAGCCAGGTGCGGACCGTCACTGTGGAGGCCAGCTGTCCAACACAAGGATAATGCAAGCAGGAGAGAAGACAGCCCCAATGTACTGTATGCAGGTTAGTGTGCAAAAGTTGTGAGGGGAGCAGGGATTGGGTGTGGTGGGGGTGGAGTTTGGGCAGTGTGATCTGGAAGAGGACAGGTGAGAGGGCAGCGTGAATGGTAAGGGGGCAGTGTGGGCTGTGAGGGGGACTATGAGTTGTGAGTGGAGGTTGGCAGTGTGAAAACAGCAGCAAGCTCTGAGGAGGAGCTGTGACAGTGTTAGGAATGCAGTGTGAGTGGTGGTGGGGGGGGGGGGCAGTGTAAGCTGTTAGGGGGATAGTATGAGTAATGGTGTGACAGTGTGAGGGGAGCAGTGTGGATTGTAAGGGAGGTTAGTGATAGCCCCTCCTGACTGTATCCTCTTTCCATGCTACTGTAGTTCCTTGTTCATGTTAATTACTCCTGGACATTTCATGTATTGCTGCCTACAGGTGCTAACATCATCTCCAGCTCCCTGAAACTTGTGGTGTATTCTACCATTATTTCATTTATTCACTTCACCATCGTTATATTATTGCCATTTTATGCCACTGTGTTTTGTTCTGTTATTTTAGCAGTGTTCTCATACTGTAACATTATTGCTTATCAACTTTTACACTGCGTTACTTCCTGTGTCATTGCCCCCAATTTTTCAGAATCTTTTGCTCCTTCACCTTAGATCTTTCTGTCTCTGCCTAGGCTACAGTATACTTTCTTGACCTTTCTTTGTCCTCCCTTGCTTTAACTGTCATTACTTTCCTGCTCCCTCCATCCATTCATCCCAATCCCCAATACCTCACCCTTCTTTCCCTTTCACTACTGCTTTCCTCAACTTCTACCTCCAACCTCCATACCTGTGTGTCTCTTCTACCACCTGGTTAATTAGCTAGCCTGCTGTGCCTTGTATTTCTCACATACACTGTCCCTGCCTCCTATGTACCCACTGAATTGATTAGTTCACATTATTATTTAAATTACTAGGTACCATCTATGATTGGTTAATTATGTCTCTGACAAACTACTGCCTGACCATCCACCCCTTCAACTTGCTACTGTCTGATGCCTTTTCTCCCATTGAATGCACTGCCTGCTGGATGTACAGTAGCTATTTGATACAAACTATTGCATTCAGCCAATTGTGTACTACCCTGCAGGTTGTTACTGTGTAGCATCTCATATGCTACAATCTCTCAATATCTTCCTTCTCTTCCCCCAATCAACATCCTAGTACCAATGCACCTCTTTGCACACTCATTTGCTCATCCATCCATTCATCCCCTCCCCTTCTTTCTTCCCACTTTCTACACACTTACTCTGCCACCATGTCTCCTTATTCCCGTCCAATACCCATTCTCACCCCCTGCCTTCATATGCATCCTGGAGCCAGCCCACCCCTGCGCACCAGCAACCCTGCCAATCTCATCCATATCTCCCCACTTTCCTCTCTCCCTTGTTCCTGTGCCCCCTAGAATTCCAGATCTATCTGCGATAAGTCTGGATGAACTTGTCTTCCCAGCTGTGACCTCATTGGGCCAGTGGTGGATGCAGAGAAGTGAAACCTAGTGTTAGGCGCCGGGGTCCGCAATGTCCGCGCGGCCCGGCGCCTAGCAACTAGGGACGCCGTGCGCATTCAGCCGCCGGCTTCCTAGCAACGCTAGACGCCGGGCGCGCTGAGCCGCACGGACTCTAGCAACGGGGACGCCACGGGCGGACCGCGTTCCCCGTTGCAGGGTCTAGTTACACACACACGCACACACTTGTCTTCTGGCCGTGCAGCAAGGCAGCTGCACGGCATTAATACCAATCAGGCTCTGAACAGCTGATTGGAGGACTCCCTGCTAAATACCTGCTCAGTGCTGCACACAGACGCCGGTAATAGCTTCCTGCATGCTGCTTTGGTTTGCTGAACGTCTGTTCCTGTCCTGCTGTATCCGGTCATTCCTGTCCTCAGAAGTTCTGTATCTTGGAGTTGTCATCTCATCCCAAGAAGTCGTTTGGTCCCCTGTTGTCCTCAACGATCACCAGAGAATATCGTGTGGTGTTTGTGAGTTACGGCTCTGCCGTATGTTGCGGCTCAGCTGCTTTATCTTTATATTCTGTTTCGGAGCATTTGTGGAGGGTTCCGCTTCCACAAGTCCTCTCCGGAACTCGGCGGTGCTGGGTAGGAGAGTGGACAAGTGGATATTTTGGTTGTCCTTTTCCCTGGCGGTTTTTCCGCACATATTCTAGTTTTTAGTTTCTTGTAGCCCCTGGCCTGGTTGTTTAGTCAGAGGGCCCCTTGTTATCACCCTGTCTCGGATTTCCCTTTGTCTCCCATTAAGACCTGAGGGGGCATCGGAGTTGGGCAGACATAATCCGCCCTTCAAACGCGGCTGCCATGGGCTCAAGCAACCATAGTCTCGCAGGGGATTTCTGACAGCACGGGCAAGACAACGGAGTTAGGGCGCAAGGGGCTATTTTCCATTCCCGCTCCCTTCCCCAGCATTACGTTCCAGTGCTCCGGTCCTCGCATTAAGATCTCCTCAGACCAGAGTGCTGGAATCATAACATTATTACCGGCCAAACCAAAAAACTAAAATTAAACAGGGTTTAATTTTTTCTCATTCAGTTTTTGTTAAAGTTTTTTGGCCTCATGAATCCGACAGGTTTAGGGCCAGATCCTGGCCAGCTCTTAGTCAATCAGATTCAAGAACTTACTCAGATTGTTCAGGATCTTTCTCTTCGGGTGAGGTCGCAGGAAGATCTTTTGCGAGCCTCCCCAAAGGTAGTCCCTGAACCAAAGATGCATTTGCCCGACCGTTTTTCTGGTGATAGAAAAGATTTTTTTAATTTTAAAGAGTCCTGTAAACTTTATTTTCGTTTAAGACCTACTTCCTCTGGTACTGAATCTCAGCGGGTTGGGATTATTATTTCTTTACTCCAGGGGGATCCTCAGACCTGGGCATTCGGTTTAAGAGCAGAGGATCCTGCGTTGTTGTCAGTAGACGCTTTCTTTAAATCTTTAGGGCTTTTGTATGATGACCCAGATAGAGAGGCGTCCGCTGAAAGTCAGCTGCGCGCTCTCAAACAAGGTCGAAATCCTGCAGAGGTTTATTGTACTGAGTTTCGCCGTTGGTCGAACGACTGTGGCTGGAATGACCCAGCCCTGCGCAGTCAGTTTCGCCTCGGCTTATCAGAGTCTATTAAAGACAGTCTCCTTCAGTACCCCGCTCCTGAGACTCTCGATAAACTCATGGAGCTTTCTATTAAGATTGATCGTCGTCTCAGAGAGCGGAGAGCTGAAAGAGGAACATCTGTAAGGTCAAGTCCTTGTGTTTATTCCATTCCAGAAGACGTCGAGGAGCCCATGCAGATGGGTCTCTCCCGGCTGTCTCCTGAGGAAAGGACCAGAAGGCAAAATTCTGGTCTTTGTTTGTACTGTGGTGGTAAGGGACATTTTGCTCGTAACTGTCCGAACAAGTCGGGAAACGCTTTGACCAGGTGAATTGTGAGGGGGTTCACCTAGGTCTGCAGCTTATCTCCTCGAATAACTCTCTTTTAGTTCCAGTTAAGGTTTCCTTTGACAGCCTCAGTTCTTTGGTGTCGGCTTTTGTTGACAGTGGAGCTCCAGGAAACTTTATGGATTTAATTTGGGCTAAGGCCTTAGGCATTCCACAGTTACCATTGGATAGGTGTGTCACCATGCATGGCTTAGATGGGAGTCCGCTTTTCAATGGGGTTATTACCCACCGTACACCTCCCGTAGTACTTACAGTAGGAGCCTTACATTCCGAAAATATCGAATTCTATCTAACACATTGCCCAGCAGTTCCAGTTGTTCTGGGTCACCCTTGGCTGGCCTTTCATAATCCCACCATTGATTGGCGGTCCGGGGAGATTTCCCAATGGGGTACATTTTGTGCTAAGAAGTGTATTTCGTTTCCAGTCAGAGTCGCAGCTATCATTTCAGAACTCATTCCTGGGGAATACCAGGAGTTTGCCGATGTATTCTCCAAAGGCAATGCGACATTCAGCCTCCCCATCGGCCTTATGATTGTGCTATTGAGCTAGTTCCTGGTGCCGCATTGCCAAAGGGGAGATTATATGCATTGTCCGGGCCAGAAACTTCGGCTATGAATGACTATGTTCAGGAGAGCTTACAGAAAGGATTTATTAGACCATCAAAATCCCCTTTAAGTGCTGTTTTTTTCTTTGTGGAGAAGAAGGATGGCTCGCTTAGACCATGCATAGATTTTAGAGCCCTGAATAAGATCTCAGTTAAAAACACCTATCCTTTGCCGTTGATTTCTGTACTCTTTGATCAGTTACGTTCTGCTGTGATTTTTTCTAAAATTGACCTGAGAGGAGCTTACAACCTCATCCGAATTAAATCTGGAGATGAGTGGAAGACGGCTTTCAGTACTCATCGGGTCACTACGAATACCTGGTGATGCCGTTCGGCCTGTCTAATGCTCCAGCAGTTTTTCAAGACCTCATAAATGATGTGCTCCGTGACTTCTTAGGGAAATTCGTGGTCGTTTATTTAGACGACATCTTGATTTATTCTGAATCGATGGAACAACATATCACCCAGGTGCGTCTGGTTCTTCAAAAGTTACGTGAGAATCATTTATATGCCAAGCTGGAGAAGTGTGAATTTCACGTCACGGAAGTATCTTTTTTAGGGTACATAATTTCCCCTCAGGGATTTTCGATGGAACCTTAGAAGCTCCAGGCCATCCTTAATTGGGCGCAACCCACCAATTTAAAAGCAATTCAGCGCTTTTTAGGGTTTGCGAATTATTATAGGAGGTTCATTCATTCTTTTTCTGACCTGGTTGCTCCCATTGTAGCTCTGACAAAGAAAGGAGCGGATCCTACCAACTGGTCGCATGAAGCTGAGTTATCCTTCCGGGCCCTGAAACAAGCCTTTGTCTCAGCTCCAGTCCTAAGACATCCTAATCCGGAATTGCCCTTTGTTGTGGAGGTTGATGCCTCAGAAGTTGGAGTGGGGGCCGTCCTTTCTCAAAAGGATCCAGAGTCTCTGGAGTTATATCCTTGTGCCTTTATGTCCAGGAAATTCTCCTCTGCTGAATCCAATTACGACGTTGGTAATCGGGAGTTACTGGCGGTAAAGTGGGCTTTTGAGGAGTGGAGGCATTGGCTGGAAGGAGCGAAGCATACTATTTCGGTATTGACTGACCATAAGAACCTGCAATACATTGAATCAGCTAAACGGCTTAATGCCCGGCAGGCACGTTGGGCATTATTTTTTACTCGTTTCAAATTTATAATCACTTTCATACCTGGTTCCAAGAATACTAAAGCTGATGCCCTATCACGTAGCTTTCTTCCGGTTCACAATAACAATCCTGTTGTTACCCCAATACTTCCATCTTCGGTCATCCGGGCAGGCCTCACACAGGATTTATTTACCCAGTTAAACCAACTTCAACATCAAGCTCCTAGATTTACTCCTGCTGGTCGTCTTTACGTTCCTGAATTTTTGAGAGCTACTGTTTTAACTGAATTCCATGACAACAAAGTTTCAGGGCATCCGGGAATCACTAAAACATTGGAGTTAGTCTCTCGCTCAGTATGGTGGCCTAGTATTTCTAAAGACGTTAGGGAATTTGTTTATTCATGTCAGGTTTGTGCACAGCATAAGGTTCCCCGTTCCTTGCCTATAGGGCAACTTATGCCCTTAAGTGTCCCTCTCAGGCCATGGTCTCATATTTCCATGGATTTTGTGGTTTACCTTCCCCTTTCAGCTGGATTCCGAGTCATATGGGTGGTAGTGGACCGTTTTAGTAAAATGGCTCATTTTATTGCTCTTCCCCGATTGCCTTCTGCTCAAGGGTTGGCAGTTTTGTTCCTCCGCCATGTGTTCAGGCTTTATGGGTTGCCCACTGATATTGTTTCTGATCGGGGTCCACAATTCGTCACACAATTCTGGAAATGTTTTTGTGCTTCATTAAAGATGAAACTGTCGTTAACATCCGGTTACCACCCACAATCCAACGGGCAAACCGAACGAGTTAACCAGTCATTGAAACAATATCTGCCCTTGTATTCAGCCAAACTCCAGAATGATTGGTCCGAGTTTCTTCCTTTGGCTGAATTTGCTTACAATAATTCTTGTCATTCCTCCACTAAAGAGTCTCCTTTCTTTTCAGTTTTTGGTTTTCATCATTCTCCAGTCTCCTCGCTGGCATTGACCTCCCATCTCAGAGCAATTTGGAAAAAAGTGCACCTTGCTCTCAGAAAAGCGGCCTTTCGAGAGAAGAAATTTTCTGACAGGCTCCGACGTCCTTGCACTTTTAAGGTGGGAGATAAGGTGTGGTTGTCAACTCGCAACATCAGGCTTCGACAATCCTCGGCTAGACTGGGACCCAAATTTATTGGACCATTTCTTATTATTAAAAGAGTCAACCCAGTTGCCTTTCGGCTACGTTTACCAAGATCTCTCAAGATTGGAAATACGTTTCACTGTTCCCTGTTGAAACAATACGTTTCTTCCAGTAGATTTCCTCGGAGGATCTCTCAGGGTAGATCTCCAGTGGATGTACAGGGACAACAGGAGTTCTTGGTAGAGAAAGTTCTTGATTCCAAATTGTCCCGGGGTCGGCTTTATTTTTTAGTTCACTGGAAAGGCTATGGTCCGGAGGAAAGGTCTTGGGTCCTAGATAAGGATCTTCATGCCCCTAGGCTCAAGAGGGCATTTTTTCAGGAATTTCCTCAGAAACCTGGCTTTAGGGGTTCCTTGACCCCTCCTCAAGGGGGGGGGGTACTGTTAGGCGCCGGGGTCCGCAATGTCCGCGCGGCCCGGCGCCTAGCAACTAGGGACGCCGTGCGCGTTCAGCCGCCGGCTTCCTAGCAACGCTAGACGCCGGGCGCGCTGATCCGCACAGACCCTAGCAACGGGGACGCCACGGGCGGACCGCGTTCCCCGTTGCAGGGTCTAGTTACACACACACACGCACACACTTGTCTTCTGGCCGTGCAGCAAGGCAGCTGCACGGCATTAATACCAATCAGGCTCTGAACAGCTGATTGGAGGACTCCCTGCTAAATACCTGCTCAGTGCTGCACACAGACGCCGGTAATAGCTTCCTGCATGCTGCTTTGGTTTGCTGAACGTCTGTTCCTGTCCTGCTGTATCCGGTCATTCCTGTCCTCAGAAGTTCTGTATCTTGGAGTTGTCATCTCATCCCAAGAAGTCGTTTGGTCCCCTGTTGTCCTCAACGATCACCAGAGAATATCGTGTGGTGTTCGTGAGTTACGGCTCTGCCGTATGTTGCGGCTCAGCTGCTTTATCTTTATATTCTGTTTCGGAGCATTTGCGGAGGGTTCCGCTTCCACTAGTCCTCTCCGGAACTCGGCGGTGCTGGGTAGGAGAGTGGACAAGTGGATATTTTGGTTGTCCTTTTCCCTGGCGGTTTTTCCGCACATATTCTAGTTTTTAGTTTCTTGTAGCCCCTGGCCTGGTTGTTTAGTCAGAGGGCCCCTTGTTATCACCCTGTCTCGGATTTCCCTTTGTCTCCCATTAAGACCTGAGGGGGCATCGGAGTTGGGCAGACATAATCCGCCCTTCAAACATGGCTGCCATGGGCTCAAGCAACCATAGTCTCGCAGGGGATTTCTGACAGCACGGGCGAGACAACGGAGTTAGGGCGCAAGGGGCTATTTTCCATTCCCGCTCCCTTCCCCAGCATTACGTTCCAGTGCTCCGGTCCTCGCAATAAGATCTCCTCAGACCAGAGTGCTGGAATCATAACACCTAGGTGGCTTCAGGCAGTTCTTGCGCATGAGCAGGATGAAGGACTACTGATTGAGTGGAGTCTGCAGAACTGAATATGCTGATGAGTCACAGGTGGGCACTTGGCAATTGGCAAATGCCCTGAGCAGAGGTGCAGAGTCTAATCGGCTGCTGGTCTTCTCCAGTGACCCTACAAGGGGATTTGGGTTCTGCTGCAACCGACGAGAATGTCGCGGTCCACTTCTTGGGTTTCCCAGTGGGAAACCCAAGAAGTGAACCACAGATGACTTGAAAGTTGCTGGTTCTAGACGGAGAAGGTGAAACTGATGATACAATTTTATTATTCTGGAACTGATAATGCAACTTTATTAGACTGGAATTGTTGGTACAAATAACAGAGGAGAACCGATCATCCAAAAAATTGGATTGGAACTGATGATTGGATTATCAGGCTGGAATGAATGGTTAGGATATTGGACTGGAAATGATGGTCAAGCTATCAGACTGCAACTGATGATCAGCATATTGGAATGTAACCGATGGTTAGAGTATTGGACTGGAATAGGTGGAAAGTGTATCGGACTGGAAACAATGGATAGAGTATCGGACTGGAACCAATGGTTAAACAAAGTACTACCACAAGCTGCAGGAGTCTGGAGCCCAGAGATGTAGCCCAGTGAAGTGACTTTGTTCAAGGCCCTGGTAACTTGTCTGTGCAATCCTTAAATTCTCCCAGGAGAACAGTGATTGGAGGATCTGGTCAGATGTCCATTGCTAGTCCAGAGATTGGCCAGACAGAATACTGCAGCAGATAGGTGCATAGAGGTGACTGCTGCTGAGCATGTGGCTGGAGAATCTGTGATCAGCTGATCACAGGTGTCATGGTGGCACCCCACATTGCGTGGATCACCCACCGACATTGGGGACCCAGCCAGCTGACCTCAACAGCAGAACATACTAGCGCGCAGGTAAATTGTGCTGTGTCACATTGCGGTCCTTGACAGCTGTCCTCTATCCAAGATCACTTCATCTCCAACTCTCTTAAACTCCTTGCTATTGCTAAAACCTGGCTGTCTTCCACTGACATTGCTTCCCACGCTTCCCTCTTCTAAGGGGGGGAGGGGGGGAGGTCCGTCTGAGGGTAACAGCAAGTAATTACTGTACAGTGAAAAACACTTAAAATAAAATGGCGCACCACAGTCTATGATAAATATGTCAATTTATATTAACAGGCTATATCTTGGCAGGGTTTGACCCAACATGATTACCTTTCTGATAGTAGGTACATGTGTATATCTGTTTTGCATAAAGGACACTTTGGTCTAGGTACTGTAGAGGCGCACTCCTTAGAAAGTAGACAGAATAGCAAGGTGGCTTCTGCTTTCTACTGTTATATCATGGACAGTCAACGGTGGATGAGAGAGTCCCCTATGCAGCTATGCTACATTATAGTATGGGAATAGACACAGATGGGAAGGGGACAGACTCTTGTGCAACAATTCTGATTAGAGTGGGAGAAGACAGAGAGAGAGAGAGAAAAAATGTTAGAATTGAAAATAAAAATATAACAGCAAATTTGTAGAGGTTGCACTGTATATCAAATTAACAGATAATTAACAGATAACAGACGTTGGGGAAAAAAGCACACTGGATATTGTATATAATCAAACAGCAAATATAATCCAGACTGGATAAGTAGTAGCAGTGGTACAAATAAGAAATAACAAACATATTGACTAGCTAAATTAGTCTGATCTCAAAATAATTGTCAAGGTACACAGATATCAATATATCACTTAGAATTAAACATACTGTATATTTAGTCGCTGCTGTTAGCTGATTAAGAATACAGTAGTAGAGCATTTCTTTCTTCATTTCGAATATATTGGCCCGGTTACCACATACAGGCTGATCCTGCTGAGAGCAACATGACCACTGTCCAGTTAAGACAGGTCACTTCCAGCTGGAGCTGGGGCCCTAGCATTTGGAAGAACGTCATTGCTGGCACTGTGCTTATTTTGGGTACACACATTCCATGTTCTTGGGCCAGTTGCCAGGGAACGTCGCCAGATGTAGTCCATCACTGCAGAACACACAGAAGGCCTGATTCATGTTTGTAAGTAAAGCATACTTGCCTACCTGACCCTCTCCATGCATTTTCTCCCTCATGGAAAGGGTCAAGTATGCAAGTATGAAGTAAAGCAATAAAAAGCAAGCAAGTAAGTTTGTGTCTGGAACAAACCATGTTGCTATGCCAGGGAAACAAATACATTTATATTTTTTTATAAGCAGGCTATACTGTCTGCTTTTGCATGTAGCTGCTTGAATACACCCCGCCCAAAATCTAAATCTCTCTGCACGTGTTACATCTGCCACACCTGTAGTGCAGCATGGTTTTGCCCAGTTGCTTGGTTTTTAGCTGTACTTACAAACATGAATCAGAGCCAGGACATACTTGCCTACCTGACCCTCTCCATGAGGGAGAAAATGCTCTGTTCCTGGACTTTCCTGGTAATGTATGATTGCCATCACCTGTGGTGAAACACCTTTCTTATCAATTAACTAGCTCACCACAGGTGATGGCAATCATACATTACCAGGAAAGTCCAGGAACAGAGCATTTTCTCCCTCATGGAGAGGGTCAGGTAGGCAAGTATGCTTTGCTGTACACTTTGAACACCCCTAAGTACTGCTGATGTATGGATTTATATATAGTGAGGGGAGGGGGGATCCAAGCACAGGGTGCAAGTAGGCAAGTATGGAGCCAGGATCAGTTGCATTGTCAGAGGTTAGCATTGCTGCTCCGAAGGACACACAAGCTAATCAATGTGTAAAAAAAAAAAAAAAAAAAACTTGCCTGTCCAGGGAGCCAGTGTCCGCTGCTCCGGTGAGTGCTGCCGGGCGTCGGGTCCCCCATGTACTGCAATGTGACCCTGGTACAGTAAAGTGACACTGCAAAATGGCAGCGCACTTTACAGCGCCGGGGGTCACAGCATAGGAGGAGGACCCGGCACCCGGCAGCCTCCTGAAGCAGCTCGGACCGGCTCCATGGACAGGTGAGTACATTATCCTGATGGGAGGGGGGCGCAGCATGCGGGGGTAGTTGCGACGGAGGGGGGGGGGGTGTAGAACAGGCAGCGGTGGTAGCACCAATGATGGCTGGGGTGGCGCATGCGCAGCAGGACATCGGAGTATTTTTCACGAAAAATACCACAATGATGCTGCAAAGAGGCATCGCAGGGACAGAGCTTGACCGCAAGCTCTGTTCCTGCATGCGATAATTGATACATCCCTGCGATGTAATCAATTATCGCAGTGTGAGTTTGGGCGATTATATCACCTGTCATCCGCATCCTGGATGCGGATGGTGATAAATAGGCCCCTTAGACTGTAAGGGAGAACTTCAGATCAGCCCAGTCTGCTGCCTGGTTGTTTGCTTGCTCAAATTACCACTTAATAAATTGAGATACCCAAGCTTTATTAATTTTCCTGCACACTTCTATGGGAAATAAGGGAAAATAGCAATGTTACTGGACTGCAAGGGGTATATTTACTAAAGTGCAGGTGTTTAGAAGAACAAATGTTGCCCATAGCAGCCAGTGAGATTCTACTTATCATTTATCTAGCACCTCTAGAAAATAATAGCCAGAATCTGATTGGTTGCTATGGGCAACATCCCCCACTCCTAAAAACCTGCACTTTAGTAAATAAGCCCCCTAGTGCAGTGGCGTAACTACTGCCCCCGCAGCCCTCGCGGTGGCTTGGGGGCGAGGGGCTGCGGGGGCGCCACTGACAGAACAGATTGACATGCGGACGAGCGTCCGCATGTCAATCTGCGGTCTCCTCTCCCTCCTTCCCTCCGCTGCTGCCTACTGTGTACGGAGGGGCACGGAGCGCACATCGCGCGCCTCTCCTGTGTCCCTCCTGGCTCTCCCCCGGCCTGTCTAAT
Source organism: Pseudophryne corroboree (assembly GCF_028390025.1). Taxonomy (NCBI): domain Eukaryota; kingdom Metazoa; phylum Chordata; class Amphibia; order Anura; family Myobatrachidae; genus Pseudophryne; species Pseudophryne corroboree. The sequence continues at coordinate 618,353,925 of NC_086449.1, read as the reverse complement.
AAAGGAAGTGCCGTTCGTGAGCTCTGATTGGCTCACGAACCGGCACTTCCTTTATTAGACCGGCCGGGGGAGAGCCAGGAGGGACATTGGAGAGGCGCGCTATGCGCTCCGTGTCCCTCCAACACAAAGGAGGGGGAGGGGAAGCAGGCACTGGGGGGGCATATACCTGGCACTGGGGGCATATACCTGGCACTGGGGGGGCATATACCTGGCACTGGGGGGAAGCAGGCACTGTGGGGGAATATCTGGCACTGGGGGGGCATATACCTGGCACTGGGGGCATATACCTGGCACTGGGGGGGCATATACCTGGCACTGGGGGCATATACCTGGCACTGGGGGGGAAGCAGGCACTGTGGGGGAATATCTGGCACTGGGGGGGCATATACCTGGCACTGGGGGCATATACCTGGCACTGTGGGGGAATATCTGGCACTGGGGGCATATACCTGGCACTGGGGGGGAATATCTGGCACTGGGGGGCATATACCTGGCACGGGGGGGCATATACCTGGCACTGGGGGCATATACCTGGCACTGGGGGGGAATATCTGGCACTGGGGGCATATACCTGGCACTGGGGGGGAATATCTGGCACTGGGGGGGAAACAGGCACTGTGGGGGAATATCTGACACTGGGGGGGGGCATATACCTGGCACTGGGGGCATATACCTGGCACTGTGGGGGAAGATCTGGCACTGGGGGCATATACCTGGCACTGGGGGGAATATCTGGCACTGGGGGCATATACCTGGCACTGTGGGGGAAGATCTGGCACTGGGGGCATATACCTGGCACTGTGGGGGAAGATCTGGCACTGGGGGCATATACCTGGCACTGTGGGGGAATATCTGGCACTGGGGGCATATACCTGGCACTGTGGGGGAATATTTGGCACTGGGGGGAGCAGGCACTGAGGGGGAATATCTGGCACTGGGGGGGGGGGGGCATATACCTGGCACTGTGGGGGAAGATCTGGCACTGGGGGCATATACCTGGCACTGTGGGGGAATATCTGGCACTGGGAGCATATGTGGCACTGGGAGCACGGCCCTAGCAACAAGCACTACCCCCTAGCAACGAGCATGACACCCAGTGCATGAAACCCCTGGCAACGAGCATGACACCCTGAGCATGAAAACCCCTGGCACCGTGCATGGAACCAAGAGCATGAAACCCCTGGCAACGAGCAGGTAATTTAAAAGTAATTGGAAGCCTTACTGTATAACTTAATGTGTAATGGGCATTACGGTGTGGTATACTATATCACGGGCATTATGTGGTATAATGTCTCAGGGTCACTGCAGTGTTTGGCATAATGTATCACGGACATTGCGGTGTGTGTCATAATGTGTCAGGCATTACGGTGTGTTGTATACTATATCACGGGCATTGTGGTATGTGGTATAATGTCTCAGGATTATTGTGGTGTGTGTCATAATGTGTCACAGACATTGTATGTGCTATAATGTATCAGGGGCATTGCAGTCTGTAGCATAATGTATAACGGGCATTGCGATTCCTGTCATAATGTGTCACAGGCATTACGGTGTGTGGCATAATGTATCATGGACATCGCGGTGTGTGTCATAATGTGTCAGGCATTACGGTGTGTTGTATACTATATCACGGGCAGGGCCGGTTCTTTGCCTTGTGGCGCCCCGGGCAAAATATAGGGGCGTGGCTTCAAATGGGGGCGTGGCCACGGCGCTGAAAGAAAAAATAAAATAAAAAAAAGTATACTTACCATCCCCGTTCCTGATCCAGACCGCCTCCGCCGCCGCTCTTCTCCTCTCTTCGATCTATGGGAGAGACGTTATTACGTCTCTCCCATAGAACAGCATAGACACTAGAGGTCAATTATGACCCCTAGTGTCTGTGCCAGTATGTTGTGCGGTGCGCGATGACGTCATCGCGCATCGCACAGCAAAGGTCCTCTTCATGAAGGGAAACTAGACCGTAGCGTCTAGTTTCCCTTCATGGAGAGGACCTTTGCTGTGTGGTGCGCGATGACGTCATCGCGCACCGCACAACTAAGGTCCCCTCAATGAAGGGAAACTAGACGCTACGCGTCTGGTTCCCTTCAAAGCGGGGGGGCACAGCAGGGGGCACAGTGGCGGATCTTGCCCTAGTGCGGCGCCCTCCGGAAGGCGGCGCCCCGGGCAAAAGTACCGCTTGCCCGTGGCAAGAACCGCCACTGATCACGGGCATTGTGGTATGTGGTATAATGTCTCAGGATTATTGTGGTGTGTGTCATAATGTGTCACAGACATTGTATGTGCTATAATGTATCAGGGGCATTGCAGTGTGTAGCATAATGTATAACGGGCATTGCGATTCCTGTCATAATGTGTCACAGGCATTACGGTGTGTGGCATAATGTGTCGGGGGCATTACAGTGTGTGCATATTGGAGGTCATTCCGAGTTGTTCGCTCGCAAGGCGATTTTAGCAGAGTTGCTCACGCTAAGCCGCCGCCTACTGGGAGTGAATCTTAGCATCTTAAAATTGCGAACGATGTATTCGCAATATTGCGATTACACACCTCGTAGCAGTTTCTGAGTAGCTTCAGACTTACTTGGCATCTGCGATCAGTTCAGTGCTTGTCGTTCCTGGTTTGACGTCACAAACACAACCAGCGTTCGGCCAGACACTCCTCCGTTTCTCCGGCCACTCCTGCGTTTTTTCCGGAAACGGTAGCGTTTTTTCCCACACGCCCATAAAACGGCCTATTTCCGCCCAGTAACACCCATTTCCTGTCAATCACATTACGATCGCCAGAACGATGAAAAAGCCGTGAGTAAAATTACTAAGTGCATAGCAAATTTACTTGGCGCAGTCGCAGTGCGGACATTGCGCATGCGCATTAAGCGGAAAATCGCTGCGATGCGAAGATTTTTACCGAGCGAACAACTCGGAATGAGGGCCATTGTGTCATGTGCATTATTGTGTGTGGAATAATGTCTTAGGGCCATTGCAATATGTGGCATAATGTATACTGGGCATTACTATAAGGAGGAAAAATGACAAATAATGTAAGGGGCATGAATCAGGATTATTTTTCTTTCCTGTGGTGGCTAACGTCTGGGCGTGCAGGTTGCAAAACTGGGGTATAAGGTAGTCTTTTCCTGCAATGCCACGCCCCTTTACGGGAAGCCAAGCCCATGTTAACGAAGCCACACACCCTTTTTGCCGGCGCGCGCCTGCGGCGCGCGCATATTTGTCCCTTTACTAGGGCCAATTATGGTGGGTATGGGGGGGTAGGGGGGGCGCCGAATGATTTTTTGGCTTGGGGGAGAAAAATTTCTAGTTACGCCACTGCCCTAGTGTCTTTGTTCAACCCATTCCAGAAGCACTTTGCAGTCATCGTGTGGAATTCATCTCCACCCTAAGGTGCAAATTTGCAAAAGTTTTTTTTTTTTTTAAGGAAGTGGATATGACATGCATTGCAACCAATCAGAATCTAGCAATTGTGTTTCTGGTAAATTTTTAGAAAATAATGGCTACAATCTGACTGGTTGATAGGGGCTACTCTTCTACTTTCCCTTTTTAGAAACACAGATTGTACAATGGTTAGCATTACTACCTCACAGCACTGAGGTTGTGAGTTCAGTTACAACCATGGCTGTGTGGAGTTTGTATATTCTCCCTGTACTTGCATGGGTTTCTTCCGGATACTATAGTTTCCTTCCAAATATACTGGTAGGTTAATTGGCTCCCAACAAAAATTTACCCTAGTGTGTATTTTTGTGTGTGTACAGGTGACAGGGAATATAGATTGTAAGCTCCACTGGGACAGGGACTGATGTGAATGGGCAAATATATTCTGTAAAGCGCTGCGGAATATGTGTGCATTATATAAATAACTGGTAAGACAAATAATAAGTAATGATAATCTCCACTGATTTCAATGATTACACGTTCCCAGTAAAGTTTTGCATAATATGTTGACACTATATTCATTTTATTACTAATTAGAAGAATGATAACAATAGTTTGCAAAGTCTATGTAGACCTCAGTACAACCACATTATTGCACAATTCTCTGGTTCTCCAGAGATTTATTATCTGCTTTAGATTTATTATCACAGACAGTAATACAATGACATTAGTATGTTAGAACTGGGATCCGGTCTGAAGGTCGACAATGTTTAGGTCGACCACTATAGGTTGACAGCCACTAGGTCGATATGGATGGAAGGTCGACAGGGTTTCTAGGTCGACATGTGCTAGGTCGACAGGTCTAAAGGTCGACATGAGTTTTTCAATTTTTTTTCTTTTTTTTATTTTTTTCATACTTAACGATCCACGTGGACTACGATTGGAACGGTAATCTGTGCCGAGCGAAGCGAAGGCACCATGCCCGAAGCATGGCGAGCGAAGCGAGCCATGCGAGGGGACGCGGCGCACTAATTGGGATTCCCGGTCACTCTACGAAGAAAACGACACCCCAAAAAAAATTAAACCTCATGTCGACCTTTAGACCTGTCGACCTAGCACACGTCGACCTAGAAACCCTGTCGACCTTCCATCCATGTCGACCTAGTGACTGTCGACCTATAGTGGTCGACCTAAACATTGTCGACCTAGATACTGACGATTTGATGAACCACACCCGTTAGAACTATCCTTACGGGGACCATGTTTTCCACCTATTACATGTCATTGTATGCAATTAGTTGTAATGTAAACCTCACTGTACAGTGCTGTACAATATGTTGGCACTTTATAAATAATAAGCCTAATAAATCTACACCCTTAAATTACGACATCGGAGAATGCTTGCCTGCGTTTTGGAACTAGTCCCAAGGGGTTTAATTATGAAGAGTTGGGTTGTAAAGTAAACCCCGGTACTTCTGATGGCGCTTTGTGCCCATTATTTAAAAGGGCAATGCTTTTATTAGCCGCTTCGTACAGTAAATAAGCCTCCAAGTGATAAATGCTGAGAGCGTTGAGATACAATTCATATCACTATGGCCCCACAGCATGCTGCACAATGCAATGTGGCCATAATAATATGATTGCCAGGGAATTCATTCAATCCCCCGCCAAGGCCACTTCACTAGGGAAGTTGGCAGGATCTTGGAGGGGGACCTGTCTTGAAAGGAGTACAGAGAACTCACTGAAATGTAGGAGATTCCAGGTAATTCTGGGAGAGAAGATTAGTATGCACTGGAGGAGGTGACAAAAATAATAGCTCCAAAGTATAAGTATAGATTTCCAACATGGGGTCGGATGTAATGGCTTGTGATATGACCGGAGCCGAAATCTCAATTTACTGATTCAGTTTTTTTAAAGCAGCAAACATTTGCAAGGCAAAACCAACCAGGTTTTTTTAAACTCAATGCGTTTACACACTATCACGCCTTGACAAAGGGGCTTACGGGCCCCGAAACGTTGGAAAAGTCCATGTGATTTGTATATTTTAATACACTTCCATTTTTTGCACAAGACCTGGAATGACGGCGTTCTTTCTCGACTCTATATATATATATATATATATAGACGCCTTGCTGCCCCGGCACTCCCAGTATCCACTGCGGGATATGTCCTGCTCCGGTGCCCTCCTCCGCAGAGGGCTTTGCTAGGGCCCCCTGAAATATTTCAACCAAAGAAAAGGTGGCACTCGGAGACTGTGAAATAATCATATATTGGTGCAAAAAGCAATCATCAACGTTTCGGGGACCAGTTCCCCTTCTTCAGGATAAGTGTTAACAGTGCACTACAAACATTTAAATACTTAGAGGTAGTACTTACCCCCCAACACACACCCATTCACCTGGCGTCTCCAGCCGGTCACGCCGCCAGTCTCACCGCCCGACGCCTCCGGGCGCGTCAGTCGCAGCCGGCAGTGACGTCGCGGGAGTCAGCCGCGTAACCATGGAGACGCTGGCAACAAAAACAGAAAAAACACAGCCAATGTCATGCTAAAATAATGTGCAAAATACCAACTGGTTAAAGTGCTGATGCAGATATAAATGCAATACTAATACATATCTAAAAACGGTGCTTATTCACATTTTCTATCAGTGCATAAATAAACATGCAGCGTGCTGCTGCTATTACAAAATGTAGCTACTAGCTGTCCTGAATCTAATCCATATCACAAATAAATATAAATACAATGTAATACATATTCTTGAATATATTGTACTTAAAGGAAACTACTCTCTAACTATATGTCAGCACGGTCGTCCACTAACTTCATAAACCCAGACAGGTTGGTCTATACGGTCCCATATACCTGCAGCATAATCAGCTATGGTCATACTGATATGACTCCTCCTAACCTGACCGTGCTAAAAAACAGTCAAGGTATAGTAAACTCTGGACTCTGTGTCCAGCACACCACCGACCCCATTACTCATATACATTAGAGAAAATTAATGAGCCCCAAATTCTCATTAAGTCCCCCCGGTTTCAGGGTTTGCAGCCTATGTATCCACATGGATTCTAGCTTTCGGCTGCGACTGACGCGCCCGGAGGCGCCGGGCGGTGAGACTGGCGGGCGTGACCGGCTGGAGACGCCAGGTGAATGGGTGTGTGTTGGGGGGTAAGTAGTACTACCTCTAAGTATTTAAATGTTTGTAGTGCACTGTTAACACTTATCCTGAAGAAGGGGAACTGGTCCCCGAAACGTTGATGATTGCTTTTTGCACCAATATATGATTATTTCACAGTCTCCGAGTGCCGCCTTTTCTTTGGTTGATATATATATATATATATATATATATATATATAAAATAGAAATAGTGAAGGTGCTCATATACTTATGTACAGTTTCCAGTACAGCAACAACAACAGGAACACCTGAAGCATAAGTGCACCAATGTCCTAAAGGATTATGAAGGACCGCTGCTCCCCTTTCCAAGTAACAGTTCCCCAGGATCCTTGGGTCCATTACCTAGCAAAAACAAGAAAAAAGGGGGCGCTTCATGCATAAAAGCTTTAATTCAACAAGCAGGTAAAAACGCACTTCCCGTAAGATGAAACTTGTACCAGAATAATTAACACTGTGGGCTGGCTACCACACGACATAATATATAAACCACCAGGCAAAACTTGTCCCGCAGACTAGCATATACATTATACAACAAGCATATTCATACAAAAATATATAAAAATACATTTGAACATACATTTCAAAGTATATAAAATCTCTCGGGTGTTACACGGGATTACTACTGTGTACATAATAATCATTAAACCTTTAAATGACATGCAAAGATTTCGTTCAAAGAATACACAGAGAATACAGAATAATAAATAAAAAAATAGACTGTCAGAACACTAGATATGGATATATGATAAATTGAACCAGATCCATTGATCTGGTTATCATATAATCTATATAAACTGTATAGTCTATACCAACACAGTTGTTACATAACCCGAATACATAGGTAATATACCAGTATCAGTCTCACTAAATCAGAATCCAATAGTGATACAATAATAAAATCTCTAACATAGTGAGACATCTTTATAGTTTCTCAATCTTCAATAAAAGGGGTTATTTCATAACCTTCATTTAGCCCAGTCTGTACTAAAGTATTCAAGATCAATATCCAGTAGGTTTTCCTTTTGAGTAGTTGTTTTTCCCTATCGCCACCTCTCTTATTAGGGGTCACCACTTCAATACCTTTTATTTTCATTCCACTTGGATCCATATTATGGCATGCTTTAAAGTGTCTAGGGACACTGGGTGTAAGCACACCTTCTTTGTTATTTCTATAGTGTTCTAGTGCTCTTATTTTTAGTGGACGTTTAGTTTTTCCTATATAGTGTCAATTGCAGGGACATGTTAATAAAAAAACAACATACATCGTATTGCAGTTTATAAAACTTTTTACACTCAAAAGTGTATCACCTATGTGTAAATTAATATTAGGTCCCCTCTCTATGAAGGGGCAGATCTTACATTTGACACAAGGCAAACAGCCACCAGTGTTTAAGAAACCTTGATTAGTCATAGATGTTTGTGGAATTTTTTCTAATTGACTTTTGGACAGAAAATGTTTTCATATTTTTCGCTTTTCTATATACAATATTAGGGGTATTCGAAATTTTACCAGCCAACATGGGATATAGTTGTTAAGTTTCCTTTTTTTTTTTTTTTTTTTTATATTTTGGAAATTTCTTTTTCGTTCTCATTATATCATGTGGTAAACAAACAATCTGAATCTTTTTGATTTTTCACATAACAAATCATTTTCTTAGATGCCTCTATATTATATGTTTCGGATAGCCTCTCTCCTGAAAGTGTTTCTCATATATCTGTTATTGTTTATCATAAGTATCAATATCAGTACAATTACGGAGCAAACTAAGAAACTGTGAAAATTAAATGTTATCTTTCCACTAATTGGAGTGACAACTAGTAGCTATTGCTGTCAACATTCTTAAAGAATGTAGATGTTTCAATATGTTGGATCTTTGGAAAATTTTTGACACTTAAGGCCCGTACACACTGGTCGATGTATCGGCCGTTCTCTTGAACGGCCGATACATCGCGGGACCGTCGGCCAGTGTGTACGGGCGATACGTCTGTGAACTCCGTCGTTCACAGACGTATCGCGTCGGCAGCACAGCCGACAGCCAATATATCTAACGATATATTGGCCCGTCGCTGTGTGTGTACGGGGCGGTCGTCCGACCGCCCGTACACATGCTGCGGCGGCCGGCGGTGATTGACAGGTGAACTGGGCGGGCGCGAACGCCCGCCCGCCCAGTTAATGACGTCAGTCCCCCGACGGATCGGGCTGTGTGTATGCACAGCACACTGCCCGATCCGTACATAGATATATCTGCAGATCAATTGATCTGCAGATATATCTAATAGTGTGTACCCACCTTTAGTGTTTTAAGAATTCTATTTGTTTACACTGAAAATTGGACATACTGTAAATGAAAGGTAATAGTTATTAACATTAAGTCTCTCAACAAACTTGTTAAAACCTGTCTGATCTCTCTCCCTTCAAAATTACTATATATCATCGATGTATCGTTTAAACAATATGACATCATCAAGAACATTACGAGTGATAGTCTCTGATTCCCACTTGCACATATAAAGGTTCACCAGACTCTGTGCACAAATTGTCCCCATAGCGGTCCCCCATATATGGAGGAACCACTAGCCAAGAAATTCAAAATAATTATGCTTTGACACAAAATTAAGGCAGTCACACACACAATTTATCAGTGCAGGATCAAGTTCAACATCACGGTTGAGGACAGTTCTAATAGTTTCAATACCTTTATCATGAGGAATTGTATATAATGATTGTATATTGTTCACACCAAGTAATGTAACTCAATATTTGCAATGCATAAGTGGATTCTTTTATATAAGAAGTACATATTTCTTTATAAGCACATTAACATATTCTGACAATACGGAAGTTAATGAACCAATGCCTGCTACAATAGGCTGACCCAGTGGCTGTTTTAGATCCTTATGAATTTTAGGCAATTGATAAAAGGTATCCATGTTTGGTGTAGTATTATGGAGATATTTAAGCATTAGAAAGCATTATTTAATTCTTGAAATGGCTTCAGGCTTTCATAGAAAGAATAGCAGCATTTATAATCATCCGAAATTCAAGGATGTAGTAAGCATATAGGCCCTCATTCCGAGTTGTTCGCTCTGTAATTTTCTTCGCATCGCAGCGATTTTACGCTAATTGCGCATGCGCAATGTTCGCACTGCGACTGCGCCAAGTAAATTTGCTATGAAGATTGGTATTTTACTCACGGCATTACAAGGTTTTTTCTTCGTTCTGGAGATCGGAGTGTGATTGACAGGAAGTGGGTGTTTCTGGGCGGAAACTGGCCGTTTTATGGGAGTGTTTGAAAAAATGCTACCGTTTCTGGGAAAAACGCGGGAGTGGCTGGAGAAACGGAGGAGTGTCTGGGCGAACGCTGGGTGTGTTTGTGACGTCAAACCAGGAACGACAAGCACTGAACTGATCGCAGATGCCGAGTAAGTGTCGAGCTACTCAGAAACTGCTTAGAAATTTCTATTCGCAATTTTGAGAATCTTTCGTTCGCAATTTTGCTAAGCTAAGATTCACTCCCAGTAGGCGGCGGCTTAGCGTGTGCAAAGCTGCTAAAAGCAGCTTGCGAGCGAACAACTCGGAATGACCACCATAGACACATGGCCATCCCTACGGCCGGTTTCGGTTATTACACCTTCCTCATGGGGTCAGCCACCACATGAGGAAGGTGTAATAACCAAAACGGGCCGTAGGGATGGCCATGTGTCTATATGCAGACTACATCCTTGTTTTTTGTATGAGAATAAATGCTGCTATTTTTTCTATGAAAGCCTGAAGCCATTTCAAGAATTATATACTGTTAATCATGGATTTAACCCATACAAGTGTGTGCGATCTCATTCTGGAAGATATAAATATATATAGCGTGGATGTGCGGCGGCACTCAAGCAGACTCATCTATATGAATAATCAGGTCATTTATTTAGACCATTGCAATGGTCTAAATAAATGACCTGATTATTCATATAGATGAGTCTGCTTGAGTGCCGCCGCACATCCACGCTACATAATGTGACCTAGAGTCACCCGGAGGGCACTGCAGCAGCTACACTTCAGGCTCATAGGAGTGCCGGGCCACCCACAGCCAGTTTATATATATATATATATATATATACATACATACATACATACATACATACATACATACATACATACACACACACACACACACACACACACACACACACACACACACACACACATGCCCACACACACAATCAAATACGTACATGCACTAGATCTTATGCTCTTGCAGCTGCTAGATGCACTCCTCTGACTAATGCACAGAACACACACTACAGCTTCACAGTTTAGTGCAGTCGAGTGTCTGCCACTCTAGAGTCCAGTTCAGCCAACTTGCCGCCACCCCCACAATCCTGCCTGCATCTCTAGATGTCAATCTCACTGCCAGCCAGAGGTTAAAGTGAGCCGGAATGGGGCGGAACTGCGTTCCGCCAGTTCCATTTGGAGACGGAACGCAGTTCCGCCTCCTTCGGCTCACCTAACCTAGGGAAATGCCGGGCGCCCGCTGAGTTTGTTAGCAGTGGGCGCCAGCTCTTTCCCCCTACGCGCTGCCGGAAGCCAGAGCCGCTTCCGGCTCAGGCAGTGTGTGCGGCTGTGCACTATGGGAGAGACGTCATGACGTCTCTCCCATAGCTGCAAGGAGCGGGCGCCAGACGGAGGCTGTGGTCCGGAAGCAGGAGCGGGGCAGGTGAGTATTGTGGGGTTTTGTTCTTGATCTTTTGTATGTATAAGCAGCGCTACTAGAGGGGGGAACTGGGGGCATATCTACTGGGCAGCAAACAAACTGGGGGCACACCTACTGGGGGCATATCTACAGTGGGCATAACTACAGGGGGCACATCTACTGGGACATAACTATGGAGGCACACCAACAGGGGGCATAACTACTGGGGGCACACCAACTGGGGGCATAACTACTGGGGGCACAACTACGGTGGCAAACCTACTGTTGGAATATCTACAGCAGGCATAACTAAAGGGGGGCACATCTACTTGGGACATAACTACGGGGGCATAACTACTGGGGGCAAACCTACTGGGGGCATATCTACAGCGGGAATAACTACAGGGGGCATAACTACAGGGGCATTACTAATGGGGGCACACCAACTGGGGGCATAACTACTGGGGGCAAACCTACAGGGGGCATATCTACAGCGGGCATAACTACAGGGGGCACATCTACTGGGGACATAACTACAGGACATTACTACTGGGGGCATAATTACTGGGGGCACATCTACTGGGGACATAACTACGGGGGCATTACTACTGGAGGCACACCAATTTAGGGCATAACTACTGGGGGCACACCAACTGGGGGCATATCTACAATGGGTTTAACTACAGGGGGCATATCTACTGGGGACATAACTACAGGGGGCATAACTACAGGGGCATTACTACTGGGGGTAATACTAATGGGAACATTGCATAGGGGGCACTTAATAAGGGGCATCACTACTGGGGACATAAGGGGCACTACTACTGGGGGCACTGAATAAGGGGCACCAATACTATGGGCTCTACATAAGGGGCACTACTACTGTGGGCACTACCACTACAGTGGGTATTGCATAAGGGGCACTACTGACGTGGGCATTATGTGTATTAGGGGTGCTACTACTATGGGCTTTGTGTATAAGGGGCACTAATGTGTGTCATAACATGAATAAGGGACAATACTATGTGGTGTAATGTGAATAAGATTGTGCTACTGTGCGGTGTAATTTGAATTGGGGATACTACTGGGTGACCACGCCCCCCTTTTCGAGGCCACGCTCCTTTTCTACAGCGTGCGCAATCCCTTTCTTTCACAAGCATTGAGTTCCACCACCTCTCTAGGACCACTTTAAGCACTGCTGCCAGCCACTTGTCACCACTGCGGAATGTCTGCATCCTGCTTTCCTTGGCCATCTCACTCAATGCCGCTGTCAACCACTGCCTGAAGCTCTACCAGGCCATCTCCTGTGCTTTACAAAGCACAGAGAGCTGTCCTGAGTGCAACTACAGCTGTCACTATAGAGATTGAGGCAGAGCTGTCTCCATCTCAAAGAAAAAAAAAAAAGACTTGGCTCGTCAGGGGGGGTTTCCAGGTACTCGGAAACCCCCCTGCATGCGCCACTGCTAATGATGCAATGGACACCTTTCCAGGCAGCAGGATACCATTCAAGACACCCAGAGAGAGATGTACTAAGTCTTGGAGAGCAAAAAAATAGAGAGAGATAAAGTACCAGCCAATCAGCTCCCAACTGTCATGTCACAGAGTTTGAAAAACAATAAGCCAGAGACAGGTGCCATGTAGGTAGCGACAGTGCTGCTCCATTGGCCTTGCATCCTGATCACATAGTCCTAGTTACTGCCGTATTTAGGAATATGATCTAGGTACCTGTACTACCTGTAAACAAAGACAACAGTGTGTAATGTAAATGATTTTACACACATTTTTTATACCTAATACGGGCCATGGGCCTTTTTTCCCGTACACCAAATACTCCTATTATAATATGCCTTACTTTACAGTGTTTTTGTTTCATTATTACATTTTTAACAGGGTGGGGGAATGAACAATTAGACAGAGTGAGCTTTAATATATTTATGCAAATAATGTAGAGAAAGACTGAGATGTATCTGATGCATTATACATTAAAGGTTACATATTTCAGTTTATATTAGTCACAAATGAAATTACTGTATACTTGGCAGATGCCATGGCATTGTAATGGTCTGTCATTGAAATTAGAATAAAGGTGAAAGTTAAACATAGGAAGTCAAGGCAGAGCTCATAAATATTCTGGTGCAAATATCTGTGTAGCTGAGCCACACAACAGACTTGTGGGTGACATTCCTAGTGCCTGGTTCTCATGAGAAATGGTTATTATATGAATGGTTATTATATGAATCCTTTAAAGGATTTTGTGGAATTTTCTGTGCAGCCCTGATTCTAAGCATAGCCTTAAAAATCGAAGTAACATATATGGATACATGGTGTATATAAAAAAGTATCACAGCAATGCTAAGCTTCAGGAGAAATATAATTTCCGATAATAAACTATGTAATACAGTGAAATTACTGTTTTAACAGTGATTTAAACATATCTTCCATTTTAATTGATTTCCAATAAAAACTTTTATTGCGGTTACGAAACTGTTTGTGCCCAAAGAAAATAAAAAGTAATCATTTTCCATTGGTATATAAGGACTGCATGTGTATATCTTGCAAAATAATCAGGTGTGTCCAATACAAGCACAATACAGTGCATACCCTACCCGGTAAAATTATGAGTTATAGATATCTTTAAAAGTATGTTTCTTAGAAAGCATAAAATCTGTATCTCCAGAGTACAGGGACAGTTCTTCATCTCTGATTGCAGCAATTTTACGGTGGACGCATCTGTGTACAAATTTTAAGTCTGCACTATAACCCTCATACACATGTGGTTGGAGTAGCTGTTGGTGCTTCTTACATGGAATCAGAATTGATAGCTCTAATATGGTAATGCGGGTGTGATACACTTTACCGGAGGTCGGGATGCCTGCCGTCACATGACCGATAATGGCATCCCGACAATGAGAATGCCGACAGGGGACGGGGCAATTATTTTACCCCACCCCTGTCCCCATTGGAGTTTCTATCATGGATGCAATGCACCCGGAGTCTGCACTGGGGGGCTTCTGCTTCTCTTAAAATGGATAGGGCTAAGATTCGGGTGGTGTCGGCTAGGGCTAAGACTTTGGAGGTGGTGGCCAGGACTAAGATGCGGGGTGTGTGTGGCGGTTATTACTAATCCCCTTCTAGTACCTAACCCTAACCCCCCCTAACCCTTACCGAGACCCCAATACATACCTTGGGAATGTAGGTGGCTTGAGTTCCTGCATTGGTATTCCGTGTGGTGTCTGAATTCCGGCATCAGTCACATGACCGCCGGCATCCTGACTGCCAGGATGCTAACCAAATCCCGGTAATTCAGAAGTAGGCATCACTGGGGAATTACGGTTCCTCCAGGGAAATGTATCTGCAGGGGTCCACTGAAGGGGTGTTATCAATCACTGGTAGGTTTGGTCATCAACATGAGAAGTGTAACCATCCCACAAAGGACATTACGATTTCTCCGATTTTCCCAGAAACAGGACTGTGTCCAATTTAGTCTAATCCATTTTACCTGTGCCTGCCTTAGTCTATTATTAATAATAATCAGTGGCTGTGGCCGGAAACCCGACCCATGTGGAGAAGAGGGCCACTTTGGCACTGTAGGGGTTAACTCTTGTGCCATGGTGCCATCTTTAAATGGACCAATAGGCGCTAAGCAACCATTTTTAAATGTTACTGGTGCTAGGTGCCATATCTGAATCTACTGTAATGCTGGCTGCAGGCGCGGATTGTATAAAATTTTATTTTTAAAACTGTGTGATCTGCTCTCCAGTGGCCATAATGTGTTTTAATCCCTGGTGTGCTGCACAGGGGTACCCATTGTAGGAAGGCGTAGTCCAAGGGCTGCAGGGCTATGTGCCGGCCGCTGGGGGCAGGGAGCTTTAGAACGCAACAGGGCGGAGTCGCTGCATACTTGGGGGAATGGGAGAGCCAGCTCCCTGTAATCCTGGAGCTCAGGGGGATCTGTAGCAGATTGAAGCTCCCTACTAGTGAGACTGGAAAAGCCAGCTCCCAGTGCAGCGCTTCAAGCTGTTAACCCTCGGGGGGCTGCACTGCAGTTGGAGAGAGCCCAGAGAGGCGGTAGACGTGACACACTCAGTCAGACAGGTGGACAAGATGCAGGAAGAAGACTGGTAGGTGGATGTGACCCAGTCAGCAGACAGGCAGGTAGATGTGACACAGGTGGGCAGACAGGGAGGTGGATGTGATGCAGCTGAAGTGGTTCCAGGTGCTATTTGTAGGAGCCTGCTGGTGACAGGGAGTTACTCGCCCACTACGCTGTGGGTGGAGTCAGTAACAGGTGGTTACTGATGGTAAGAGGAAATCCCCTATTGGCCCAGATCCTGTGGGATCAAACGTGATCACTTGGCGCAGCGAGGCGCATCTGGTCACAATGGCAACATTTGTATACTACTACTACTACTACTACTACTATTACTACTACTACTAATAATAATAATAATAATATTAATCAGTGTCGTCTTCACTTAAATATAGTCTTGCCCTCTTTAGTCTACTACTAGTACTACTACTACTACTACTACTACTACTACTACTACTACTACTACTACTAATAATAATAATAATATTATTAATAACCTGTACACATTTTAGTCTAAAGATAATACAGTATGTACCTCTGACACACTCTCTGTGCCTGTCACACACACTGACATGCCCTTTATGCCTCTCACACACTGAGACACACTATGGGGCTGATTCTTGTTTGTAAGGAATTGCACAGAAGCTTCCTTGCGACTGTGCAATTCCATGTAAGTAAAATTCCAATGCAGCAGGAGACGTCTGTAGATGATAGATGCCTCCTGTTTGCATTAGAGAGGATCTGAGTGCTGCGTTTGAGGATGCAGCCTTGGATCACCATCGCAATCATCGATCATGAGTCCCGATGGTTTTAGGTACTGGCCAGCTTACATAAGATGAAGCTTATGCAGACTAGCCTTTGGATCCTGACACACGGGTCCAGGAAGTCTGTGTCCTACAATACAGACCCTGGACCTGTCACGCCTGTCAGGAAGTGGAATCAGTGCTGTATCACCCCGACAAAGCCCACCGCCACCTCTGTGCATGGACAGGTAGCAGCTGTAGCTGTTCTCCTCCCATGCTGACGTCATTCCGCATATTCCAGAAAAAAGAATCAGTGCAGATGCTGCTCCTGCAGTACACGCTGACAGCCTGCTGCCTCTAGCCATGTCAGCAAATGCAGCATGGCCCCTGATATAGTAAATGCTGCTGGCACCGTAGGCCCCACCTCTCGTTAAAGAGGGTGTGGCTAAGATTCGGTTGGGCACGCTAGTCATTTTCCTGGCTCCCCGGTGGCCCAGTCCGAGGCTGCACAGAAGAGAAAGCCAGGAGCAGGACGCTGGACACCTGTCCTTCTAGAAACCCTACTTGCTGGATGTAGCTGCCACTGGGGCAGCAACAGTTCCATCACCTCCACCTTGTACACTAGGTGGTGGCACTAGTCACACACCCCTAGTTATGGCCTTGTTGATAAAGCGTTTGCATTTACAGACATATGGGGGACATGTACTAAGCAGTGATAAAAGTGGAGAAGTGAGCCAGTGGAAAAGTTGTCCATGGCAACCAATCAGCTACTCTGTATATTTTTATAATGTGCAAATTATAAATGTTACATGAATGCTGATTGGTTGCCATGGGCAACTTCTCCACTGGCTCACCTCTTCACTTTTATCACTGCTTAGTACATCTCCCAAAGTGCTGTAGCATCCATGGTCATTTTTTTTTTTATCACTATGCGGCGACACAGATATTGCAGCAATTTATTAGTGACATACTGTACTGTATCAACGAGGCAGCAGTGCGGTGATAATCTGCCACTGCGATACTTCATATAAGTACAGTGGAACTTAATAAAAAAGGTAATATAATAAATATGTAAAAGAAAAATATTTTATAAGTACTGCTGATTGCACAAGTTCTGTATTCCCAGAATAAAGCATTTTTCCTTTTATTGTCTGTTATCATCAGTATTTTCGCCAGCAGTGAACCAAGGGGCGAAGCTTTCTGTCATAGGATCAATATGTCTCTGGAGCCCAAATGTAATAGTTCTCGGGACGCAGGCTTCGGCAATGTAGCCGCAAGATTTAGATTTTTCATTTTTTTATAATGTGTAACAAGTTTAATTTTGCCTTAAAACATATTGCTGCTTTATATCTAGCGGCTATACTGCTGAAATCTCACCATTGCCAGCTTCTTACAGAATATTTCATTTGGGCATATGTGTTAAATAACACAGCTTGATAAATTGTTTCTTACTTTCACCCTCATGGTTCTGCAGCAGAGGCATTATGAGAGATATAACATGACAGCTTCCAGCCCTCTGATTAATATTATTCTCCCATTGTGCGTATAATATATACACTGCTCTTGTCACTCACTCTCTTCATTACTGTGAAAGCTGGATTGATCTCTCCACTCTATTTATCACCCATTATCCCAGCCGAGGAAACGGAAGCACAATACTGTTCTTTACAGGAGCTAATCAAACACATTAAATTGGGAGTGAAGAGAGGTACTATCATTACTGTTGCCGTATACATGAGAACATTTCAAAAATTATTTATATAAGTCACATTTCAAGGCTAAAGATTATGTGACATAAGCAAAAGTGTTTTGTGAGGTCAGCTACTAACACAAGAAAATTCTTTAAGGCTGGAAAGCATGTAAGGACTGGCAACATTTTTCTTGAGAGGCCAGAACAGCTAGGTGACTTAACAATCATTGTCCTTGGCCCCGGTGGTGCCGAGAGAGGGGGGGGGGGGTACACATTACCCACGTCTGATGGAGAGGCCCAGTGAAGGGGTCCAGTAGGGGCCCAGGTTCCCTCCCCATTACCTGGCAGCAGCTGCAGCTCTTCTCCTCAGCCCAACACACTCTGCTGTGTACTGGGCTGCAGTGTGGCCATGGAGGTGCTTAAAATACATTTTTTCAGTATTTTTTCTAAGGGTAAATGGCCACACCTCCTGTGATTAGGCCATGCCCCCTGAAAAGTACCTGGGCCCGGCCCGGCTCTTGACTGCCCTGCTTGGCCCATACATTAGCATGAATACAAACATATATCCAGTTTCCAGACATTTGGAAAAATGGAGAAGAAAATAGAATGAATTGACTTTTACAATACAGTAGTAGTACTATTTCCCTCACAGTGTTACTGCATATGTGCCATATATTCGATGAAGCATTTTGCATTTTCATCTGTCTCAGATTCTATATAGATGTGTTTTTCATGCTCCCATGAGCCTAGGATGAAGACAGGAAATAGCCATGTCACCACACTATAAAGTGCAGTGCCAATTTTATAGCATACATTGCCAGTATTCCCTTGGCTGTCGGGATTCCAGCGTTGGTATCCTGACCGCCGGGATCCCGACAGCCTGGGAACTAACTGCTTCCCATTACCAGTCCCATCCCCTGCCCTCAGTATGTGGAGTCTCTTCTGCCTGCCCTGCTACTCACTCCTATCTCACAGCATCCCCTTGTCCCTTCCACCTTTCTTTCACCACTGTCCTCCACTTTCTCTCTCTTGCTCCCTCTGTCTTCCAGTCATCTTGCCTTATGGCTGCTCTTATCCTGTCAACCTCTTGCACTCCACGTTTCTTTTCCCCACTGTCCCCTTTCTTTTTTATTCTTTCTTTAAGAAAAAAAAAAAAATCAAGAAAAGGAAATATTTTGCTCCTTCTATTTTCTTATTCCACCATTTCTCCCACTTATCTGTCTCCCTGTTTATCCATTCTATCTAGCATGCCTTTATGTCTGTCTATTCTCATATTATATATCTGCTTAACATTACCTAATGTCTCTTGTGTGCACCTTATTTTGTTGTCTCAACCATAGTCCGTCCTCCTTTTCCTCCCAGGATCATTTGCTGTGTATACCTATTGCATATGTTTGTCTGCACAGTCACAGTAACCAATCAACATGTGGAAATTCAGAATGTTGATACCAGAATGTTGACATATGAAAGGTCAAGAGATACATTTATATCAGCCTTTAGAGTTAGCATTGGGGTTACCATTAGGGATATGGTTAATGTCAGCATCAGCAATAGAACTACACGAAAAATAAAATACACTGTTGACATTTCAACAATGCTGACATTACATCAATATTACATCAATATCGGTATGCTGAATGTCTAAATGGTTAACGGCAATATTATGAACATGTTGCATGTTTAATGTCAACATAGTGAGTATCTGAACATTATCATGATGACTTAATGAACATTATCATTTTGTACGTCTGCATAATATACCACACCTTCTGCACCTATGTTACCCTTTCATACTTTTTTCCTCCGTCTGTTCTTGATTCAACCATACTTTCTATATGTCCCCATTATTGCACTGCTTCCTGTGCCCTTATCTGCCTACATTATTTGCCCTCATGTTGCCTGCGCCCTGCCTTTAGGGGCATACACGCATACAGTATCAATGTTTGCTTAAAGAAGCACCCATCTCTCCATGTGTATGCCCCATAGTGATAGCGATGCACGGCCCCATGCAGCGCTATCGCCGGTTCTAGATTAGATCTAGTTAGATCGCTCACTTCACTGCAATCTAGTCAGATTACTTAGAATTTAAGCACACATCGCTACAGGTGTACCCCCCTTTACTCTCTTATCCTACCTCTAGGTGACTGTGATGAAGTCATGCTCCTGTACCTAGCAGGAGCTCTGCAGCATCATTATTCAAGGTAAGAGAAGAGGAAGGGAATGAAGAAGAGCAGCGTGAGCAACAATGAAAATGATGGGGTGGTTACCTGGGTGGTGATAGATAAATAAATAAATAAATAAATAAGAGAGGTGGTTGTGAGGATATGGTGGAGTACACAAAGTCACTCCTGTTCATATAGACCAGGCATGTCCAACCTGCGGCCCTCCAGCTGTTGCGAAACTACACATCCCAGCATGCCCAGACACAGCTTTAGCATTCTCTGACAGCAAAACAGTGTCAGGGCATGCTGGGATATGTAGTTTCACAACAGCTGGAGGGCCGCAGGTTGGACATGCCTGATATAGACTATTCCCTCCAGTCACCAAACGTACCATAATAGAGCCAAAATAATTAACACTCTTTCTTTACACATAAATAAAATAAATATGTTTTGTTTAATAAGATAAAGTGAAAAGAGAACTAAATTAAAAAATATTATAAAAAAGATGCTTTATTTTAATAATAGTACAGTATTTATTGTGAGAACCACTGGGTAATGCTAACCAGAGAGGACAGCATCCTTGATAAAGTGGTAGTATCCTCTGACGATGGCTGTGATAGCCGCAATAGGCTTTGGTGGGTGTGGATTATTAGATCTACACTAAAAAGGTCTACAGTCACTAGCAATATAGAAAATCGAAGTGGTTCTATTTGGGCACACCCTGCAGCTGAGAAATATATTGCTCTAGAGATCACCAATCTCTAATTAGACAGAAATAGGTACAGATGGGGGCAAACACATATCATCAAGTGCTGAGAAATTAATAGAAAATAATGAAAATTCAAACCTTCCCTTTTGAATATGAAGAGAGAGATTTCTGTGGAAGACACTTCCCTTTAGTTCTAAATTGGAGACTCCATTCACATTAGGAATGATAACATGTAAAAAAAAATACAATACAATAGTGTAATATGTCTTCACAGGATCACACTCCACCCCAGTGATGTTGATTAGGTAAAATATGAGTGTTGAACCTCCACCAGGTCTTCATGCAGTTAAATCTTTCAACTAAATGAAGGACAGAATGTACCCCAACTCACAATAGAAAGTGGGTGTTGCAAGCATGTAAAGGTATCTTTATATGGATATAAAACCAAAGAAAGCAGTCTGATGGGCGTACCCCAACTCACAGTGACTAGGGGTGGGTGAAACCTATAAAGGTTTCTTTTAGTGTGGTACTTCAAATCACAGCGTACCCCAACTCACAGTTCAACAGATGTTTATAAGCATATAACGGTTTCATTCATTCTTCAGAAAGCCAAACAATAAAGTTGACATCAACAAAAGGATTTATTCCATAAAATGAAAAAGTTCATAAAATATTCCCGCAAGGAATAAACATGTAAAAAACATAAAAAAAGGAGCAATAATGAACAATCACACCACCTGGCTTGGACACCTGGGGCAATATTTACTAATATTCGTGTTTTGGCCGTTTTGAAGGGTGTTTGAACTCGAATGGTATCGGGTGCATTTTACTGCAACTTTTTGAATCCTGATACGATCATTCACTAAGCTGCCGAGTTTTGCACATTAGTTTTTTCCGATGTCGATGTGATTCGTAATATCAGGCAGTGTTTTACGGGAGTGATGAGTAAAACACTGCCTGAAAAAACACAAGGAATCCCTGTGAGATCCGTGCAGGGCTTCATTGTGTACCTTAAAAAGTTGATTAAAGTCTTTAAAAATCTGATAAAAATTGCATGGGGTCCCCCCTCCTAAGCACAACCAGCCTCGGGCTCTTTGAGCCGGTCCTGGTTGAAAAAATATGGGGGGGAAAATGACAGGGGTCCCCCCATATTTAATCAACCAGCACCGGGCTCTGCGCCTGGTCCTGGTTCCAAAAATACGGGGGACAAAAAGCGTAGGGGTCCCCCGTATTTCTGAAACCAGCACCGGGATCCACTAGCTGGGGAGATAATGCCACAGCCGGGGGACACTTTGATATCGGTCCCTGCGGCCGTGCCATTAAAACCCCAACTAGTCACCCCTGGCCGGGGTATCCTGGAGGAGTGGGGACCCCTTCAATCAAGGGGTCCCCCCCCTCCAGCCACCCAAGGGCCAGGGGTGAAGCCCGAGGCTGTCCCCCCCATCCAAGGGCGGCGGATGGGGGGCTGATAGCCAAGTGTGAAATTGTGAATATTGTTTTTAGTAGCAGTACTACAAGTCCCAGCAAGCCTCCCCCGCAAGCTGGTACTTGGAGAACCACAAGTACCAGCATGCGGTGGAAAACCGGGCCCGCTGGTACCTGTAGTACTACTACTAAAAAAATACCCCAATAAAAACAGGACACACACACCGTGACAGTACAACTTTATTACATACATGCACACCAACATACACACATACTTACCTATGTTCCCACGAGGCTCGGTCCTCTTCTCCATGTAGAATCCTAGGGGTACCTGTGAAAAAAATTATACTCACAAAATCCAGTGAAGAATCCGGCCTTTGAATAATCCACGTACTTGGCAAAAAAAAAAAAAAAAAAAAAAAACGCAAACCCAACCATGCACTGAAAAGGGTCCCATGTTTACACATGGGACCCCTTTCCCCGACTGCCAGGACCCCCCTTGACTCCTGTCAAAGAGGGTCCCTTCAGCCAATCAGGGAGCGCCACGTCGTGGCACCCTCCTGATTGGCTGTGTGCTCCTGTAGTGTCTGTCAGGCAGCACACGGCAGTGATACAATGTAGTGCCTATGCTGTGATTTGAAGTACCACACTAAAAGAAACCTTTATAGGTTTCACCCACCCCTAGTCACTGTGACTGCTTTCTTTGGTTTTATATCCATATAAAGATACCTTTACATGCTTGCAACACCCACTTTCTATTGTGAGTTGGGGTACGTGGAGTCTCCAATTTAGAACTAAAGGGAAGTGTCTTCCACAGAAATCTCTCTCTTCATATTCAAAAGGGAAGGTTTGAATTTTCATTATTTTCTATTAATTTCTCAGCGCTTGATGATATGTGTTTGCCCCCATCTGTACCTATTTCTACAGTCACTATGTCTACCACTAATGGTAGACATGTATTAGCTCCACAGGGTCAAAAGGTCGACATAGAATAGGTAGACCGTAAGAAAGGTCGATAGGATCAAAAGGTCAATAGGCTCAAGATGTCGACATGGCAATGGTCGACACACATAAGGTAGACGCAAGTGACTGGGAACCCCAATTAGTGCACCGTGTCCCCTAGCATGGCTCGCCTTGCCCGCCATGCTTCGGGCAAGGTTCCTCGCTACGCTCAGCACAGGTTACCGTTCCCAGTTTGTAGTCCGCGTGGATCGTAAAGTATGAAAAAGTTAAAAAATGTAAAAAATTGTGAAAAAGTCATGTCGACCTAGAACATGTCAGCCTAGGGACCATGTTGACCAAGAAACCCTATCGACCTAATGCATGCCGACAAATAGTGGTCGACCTAATGACTGTTGACCTAAGTGTGGTCGACCTAATGACCATATACCGGTCACAATATGTAGCATAACTCTCAGAGGTCCAGAGCAGGAGGAGGAGGTCCGTTCTGCATATGAGCAGAATGAGTTTCCTCTACACAAACAGCCGGCCAAAGCATAGTGGCATCAACAACGTATAGGATGTGACCTGGCCAGGTAACGCACTCCTGGCTGCAATCACATTCCATATAGTACATTAGCGCCAGGCATGTGATTAAGTGTTATCACTCCCACCCCAACAGAATGATTTGCTCAGTGCCGTACTGCTCTATTAAAAGGCTATTATATTAAATGTGATTTAACAGTAAAAGTTAATTTGGGAAGGAGAAGCTAAAGCAAAACTTATCAGAACTTCACACCTCTGCAGAGCAACATGCTCTGACACCAAATTCAATCTGCACAACGTTTTGCACATTCTGTCTGAGCTGTAGGAGAGAACTCCGTTGCAAACAGAATTTAAAAACGTTAGACTTTCAGCTCACAATTAGATAACATTCCAACAACTTTCAGATGTTTTCTACCAGAACTCCACAAGAGTTAATAGTGATAATGGGGGTCATTCTGAGTTGATCGCTCGCTAGCTATTTTTTGCAGCGCTGCGATCAGATAGTCACCGCCTATAGGGGGAGTGTATTTTCGCTTTGCAAGTATGCGAACACTTGTGCAGCCGAGTGGTACAAAAAAGTTTTGTGCAGTTTCTGAGTAGGTCTGAACTTACTCAGGCGATGCGATCACTTCAGCCTGTCCAGTACCGGAATTGACGTCAGACACTCGCCCTGCAAATGCCTGGACACGCCTTTGTTTTTCCAACCACTCCCTGAAAACAGTCAGTTGACACCCATAAATGCCCTCTTCCTGTCAATCTCCTTGCAATCGGCTGTGCGAATGGATTATTCGTTAAATCCATCGCTCAGCACCGATCCGCTTTGTATCCGTACGACGCGCCTGTTTTGACCTGATCACAGCGCTGCAAAAAATAGCTAGCGTGGGATCAACTCGGAATGACCCCCAATGTTCAATGTATTTTTATCTGTTGTCAAAAATTTATTTTAAAAAACAAAAGACAGAGGAATTACCTTTAAGGCTTTACCTGACCACATTAAGTTTCTGATACCTGTCAGTACCTGTGTAACCACATTGTAATGCTATAAAAATGGATGGTACTCTGATGCTTAAATATTGAGTATTGTGATATTGTTAAATAAATGTTATATTTTGTGAGCATATGGAAAATAGGACAGGTCATGTTAGCAAAGCAGCTAATAAGCCATGTGTAAATAGGTGCTTCAAGCTAATTATTAAAATGTTTAACACAGTACAATGTAAAACTAAAGATGTAATTAACATTCTTGTGTCCATAAAGGAAAGGTTAACTGGTTCGCATAGGCAGACAATATGAACACAGTTTATACTACGAACATCTGGGCACCTGTTATTGGGCAATTATCATTCTTCTGAGTACAGTCACCAGAAGTGATGCAGGACAGGGAGAAAGAGGAAAGGCCATGAGAGCACTATAAAAACACAGATAGACATTGTTTTCTTTTTAATTATGAAATTATCCCAGTACTGAAAGAATTGTTAGTCCTGTCTGCATGTATAATTCCTCATGTTTGCTTTAGAACTCATTAGAGCTGTGTGAAACATTCTTGGCTTCTCTAACCCTGGGTTACTTGGGCACTAAAGCACATAAATCTAAATAATGTCCAGCTGACTTTAAGCCGCTATGCACTCTCATGGAAGAATAAAAATTTAACTGATGATTAAAAGAGTTGCTTGTATATCCTTTTATCTTACCTGTCTTGAGTTACTGAGAACTATGCATTTCACTATGAAACATATTACAACATACATCACACAAAGAAGTCAGACCGCTTTGATGTGACTAGCTGGTACTAAGCAGAAGTCTGCAAAGCTAGCGCTGGGAACCAGAAGATGCTGAAGGGTACCAAGGCAGAAGCCAAAGGAGACATCAGGAAAATTCAGAATTACATGGGGCTACATGTAATGGAATGTGATTTGGTCAAAAATGTGAGTTCAGCGCTAACCTTGCACGTTTTGACCATCTTGCAAATGTAATGGGGCGTGGGAACATGTAAACGTGCATGTTTCCTGCAATCGTAAAACCCGCAATGGCAAAACTTGCATTTAGATGTCTTGCTATTGCAAGCATACAACTCGGGCAATGTAATAGGATGGGCGTTTACAACTCGCACCTAAAACATTACCATAACCTCTCCTAAAAACAGACCAGCTTCTGGCTGGCAAGTTTGCCAGAAGCATGCACAGATGAGTGTGCTTCTGTCTGAAAACATGTTGAAACAGCTTAAAAAAAAAAATGTGCAAGAACCCCCCCCCCCCCCAAGTATAACCAGCTCCAGGATCTTTAAGCTGGTCCTGGTTGCTGGTTGATAAAATACAGGGGAAAGAAGTATTTTAACAACCAGCAACAGGCGCTTGGACCATTCCTGGTTCCAATAATACGGGGAGGGGGGGGGGGATTCTTGTGGGTGACCTCAATTAACCTTGCGGTCTGCAGTAGATCGCAGGTTCCCACCCATAGACTTCAATGGGGATTTCCCCCCCCCCCCATTAAAGTCTATGGGCTGTGCTTCAGTAACCAGTCAGGAGCTCATAGTAATCAGGAGCGCTATGATGTGGCACTCCCTGATTCAGTGGTGAGTCTCCAAGTGACGCAAGAGGATCCAAGTGTGTATACATGGGTGGTCATTCCGAGTTGTTCGCTCGTTGCCGATTTTCGCTATATTGCGATTAGTCGCTTACTGCGTATGCGCAAGGTTCGCAGAGCGCATGCGCTTAGTTATTTTACACAAAAGTTAGGTATTTAACTCACAGCATAACGAGGATTTTTCAACGTTCTGGTGATCGTACTGTCAAAGTCGAAAAATATCATGATTCACATGCCTGGTACTAACCCCAATGCACATGCCCGCTGCTCGTGCACCCCCCCCCCCCCGTACGTACACATCCCCGCAGGTTGCGTAAGGGACGCTCCAACGTCTCGTGCGCATGGAGATGTGTATTTACGGTGGAGTTTGTAAGCGTCTAGCGTGCGACTCGATCGTAACATATTTAACCCAAATAGCGTATATTATAGTTAATATTCCCCTAGACAACGTCAGCAAGTATGTTTAGTTTAAACTGTTCCTGGACAGAGAGATTCCTCTTTGCATGATAGGAAGGGTCAGACAAAGGTTGAACGGTGGTGTCTAGTATCCAGCTGTAGGGTATTTTAAGGGTAATATTCCTATTATAGTTAGGAAAGATTCGCATGTTCCTGCGCAGAAGTAGAAAATAGATATAAAATTGTATTTAAAATATATTACGAATGGGGAGAGGATGAGAATGGAATTCACACATAAATTTCCCACAGACTGAGATACAATGGCCTTATTTACACTAAGCTTTGAGATTCTATGAAGAGGGCATACACCTTTGTTTATGAATAGGGCCAGGTTTCTCCCCAGAATAATGAGTGCTGAGTTGCCATTGTCTCAACTGAAAGAGACATAAACAAGGGTGAACAATATCTAGGAACAGAGTTTGTTTGGAAGATCCAAAACAATAGCTTTCCACAACATAACCAGACAGAGAGGAATTTAGAATACTAACAAGTCCTAGCCATCGCCCACTTCTTGAGCTAACCAATGATCCCTGGTGCAGGACATGTCCCACCCCCTAACCAATGGAAGAAGAGCACATAGTGTCTATTGTATTATGTCTTGAGCTAGTGAATAAATATAGCTTGCAGCAGGCTTTGACACACAAGACTCTCTCCAAAAGGCTTTCTCTTTGAATGCTGAGGGCTGGAATCCAGGACGCACTTGCGAATCATCCCCACGTATGTATATTTCTCTGTAGCCATTTTATTATCCTTAGTGTTTGCCATTTATTCTCATTCTGTTTGCTTGTGTTTGTAATTGTATGCTATTGTTCATATTATTCCTTGTTATTCTGTTTAGATTTTGATGTTAGTTTTGTAGTGTATAAGCTGTACTGTTTTTCCCTTTTTACTCTAAAGAATCATCCACGAAGGTGTTAGAGCTGGAGTGGTTTTTAAATCCAAATCAGGTCTTGTGTTTTCACTAGTTACTGTAAAGGGTTTTCTTAGCGTCTCAATCGCTCAAACAGCTTTCATATTATCAAGGTTAATAAGCGTTACATCATTGTAGTATTACATTGCTAAGGTTTTGAGTATAAGCATACCCTTACTGTGTGTTGTTAACAAGGTTTACTGTGTGTCATTCTGTGAGCGTCTGCGCCGCTCGTGTCTCACTCGCACGGCGCAGCATCCGCTACGCCGATAGCGCAGCATTACGGTACTCGGGGCGCCTTTAGCGTGTTCGATACTAAGCGTGAGTCTTTGAGCGTATGTGTCGCTCGTGCGTCGCGCCCACGGCCTAGCGTCTGCTACGCTAAGTGCGTACCCTTACGGTACTCTGTGCGTCAATAGCGTACTTAGTCCGTAAATAGTATATAGCTTATGTTTAAAGGTAATATTTGACATTATCAATTGGGGGCAATCGTCCGGTTCTCCTCATATCCGCAGCCTAGCAGGACAAGGCAGACTTTTATCTATCAGCAAAGGCCGGAAAGGTAGTATCCCCTGTTAACCGTTTTGTGGACAGGGATAGATTGGTTCTGATTAGATAAGCGTCTGCTCTGCTTGGTTTGTAGGGATGCTGGTGGGATCCGGGATCCGAAAGGTAAGAACGTAAAGCTATTTTTTTTTTTTTTTAAATCTGTGAAATTTCTGTTTGGTGCCAACTGCGCACGCAACACATGTAACACACGCACACACCTGTACTCTGCATATCTGATTATATTGTCGCAAAACAAGGTTCAAATGAGTCATATTGTGTTTGATTCAGATTGGATTGCTTATCTGTTTAAGTAGGTTTAAAAGTATATTTAAAAGTTGCTGCAAAAGCCTTGATATAGTGTTGTTGTTTTTTTAACTCAGGCCTAAAATAACTTCAGGGGCTTGCATGGTGATTTTTTTTGTGACAAAGGAAGCCGCATGGTCTGTCCTCCATTTTGTGTAACCCTCATGGATGTGGAAGGGGGAGGAGCAGCGCCCATTTTGGGAATATAAATTTTCCCCCCTAAATGGCTGATTTTCAGTCTGCTCAGGAATAATCAGCCGTCCTTGGTCAAAAAGAAATCACCATTTATGAGTTACCAATGCATTTATTTAACCCATGCCATAGTCAATTACAAATAGATTCAGATGGGGCTTAATAAAAGTTAATAGTAAGATGAATATTTGATGTAAGAACCACATACAGATAAACAAAGTTTTTTTTTCTCTTTACCTCTAGGATTCAGTTAAACTCTGCTTGTTGTAAAATAGCCATTGAAATGCAAATTAACCTGTGTGGCTGCTTTTTCCTGGCAGTGAAAAATCACCTTCACAGACAGTCAAAAGCACATTCATATGCAAATTAGAAGCACTTAATGAGTAAATGAGTCTCAGGAGACCAGTGAATAGTACATGGATATAATATTATAATTATGTGTGTGTGTTTATATCAATGTATGTTCTGCAAGATAGCTATCCAATATGAATCATATTATCGGAAGCATTGATTACTAGATTCATTTAGAATTGTATTTTGTGTATTCTGCATATCTACGCGCTTGTTGCCATTAGCATTGATTATTAGATACATTTTGACCCGTGCTGAGAAATTTGTTGCTATTTAGTTAAAAATATAAAGTAATATTTAAGGGAGTACATGTAAAACACACACGCAGCCTGGCCCAGTTATGAAGGTTTATACAGGAGATACTGTGTGGTGTGGGTAAGCGATTATAGTTGAATATCGTTTACATTTATAGAAGAGTGTTATTTGTATTGCGGCGGACGTATCCGGCCTTTGCATACGTGTCTCGGACCACGTGCGAGATTGCGTACGCAACGCAAAGGCCTACACACGTGGCGTATATTACGCAACGTGCGTATGGATACGCCCACTAAATACAAATCACACGATAGCATTATTTTAGTTTAGGCGATACGGTAGCCACGCGATAATAGCACAAATTGATCAGTATCCAATATTTAGTTTAAAAACACCTTTTTTTCCGTATTACCTCTGGGGAAAGCTATCAGTTAACAAGAAATTATTTTTCTGATCAGAAAACTATAGTTTGATAGTGTGGGCTGAAAAAGGTATGAGTGTATTGAATCCCGCTTGGTGGTCTTGGTGATCTTGGTGAAGCTTGGTGATCTTGGTGAAGCTTGGTGAAGCACGGTCTAGGTGAAAACGTGCGAGCACGGTTTTGGTGAACATGTGCGACGGAGTGTGATAAAAGTTTTCGTGGTATTACGCTCCGGTTGTTGTGGAGCACAGACGGAAGAGACTCCAATGATCCTACCATTTATAGATAACAAGTGTCTATAAGTGGTACAATTGGACCACACGGTTGTATGTGTAAACAATTGACGCAACATGATATGAGGTTGCATATTCGTGCGTAAATCTTATCCTCATACGCGTTGTAGTGAGCACATGCAATCGTGATTTGTGTAAAATAGAGGTAGGGCCTGCAACGGCTACACGAGTCTGCTAGAAGGCGGACCGGGGATACCCGGAGCAGAAGAAGCTGGTGGAAGAGCTTGGAGAATTTCCACCGTAGACTTCTGTGTTTGGTGCATTTTAGGAAGTTTTTCTGTGTTAAAAAGGTCCACAATGGAAGCCAAGTGCACAACACAGGGACGTTTAGCAGTCAGGGTTCAGACTGCAGAGATTTGCAGACCCCGGGGGTCTGCTCGATTAGTAATGTGGGGGAAGTATGGTCCCCACACTGAGACCTTTTGTGATGAATGGACACGAATGACTGTGGGGGATAAAGCACCATTTCCTGGGACAGGTAGTTTTGACTCAGAGGTATTGCATAATCTAAGGCTTAGGATCTGTCTGTTAAAGTCCCAAAAACAAAGGATCAGACACACAAACTGTTTACATTTATGGCAACGAGAGAGTGATATACAGAAGGAATTAGGTTACACAGCTGGTTCTAACCCTAACAGGAAACTGATGGCAACTGGAGAAACAATGGCTACAGAGAATGGCATACTGGGATATGATGATAATAGTGCACTTAATAAATGTATTAATGATGATAATAGTAAGCGTAATAAATGTGTTAATAACGATAGAAGTAAAACTGATAAATGTACAAATTCTAACCCGTGCAAGTTGCACCCCATGTTAAACTTCCCTCAGGAATACAAGCAAGAAAGTGAGCCCAGCACGATGTCGACACCTTCTCCAGCAGCCATCATACGAGACACCCAGGTGGGCACGGCCCAATCGGTAAAGGCAGTAGTAAAGCCCCC
This sequence comes from Pseudophryne corroboree, assembly GCF_028390025.1. NCBI lineage: Eukaryota > Metazoa > Chordata > Amphibia > Anura > Myobatrachidae > Pseudophryne > Pseudophryne corroboree. The sequence goes on along the minus strand of NC_086449.1, from coordinate 618,323,114 downwards.
TTACGGAGGGTCAGGTGAGGTCGTGTCCACAGGTAAGTACGGTATTGTATGTTATGCACAGACAATTGCACCTCACATTGTAGAGTATAGAGAGGTAGCGGTTTCTGTATTAATGGATGGTTTAAAGGAAGTGTTGAGAACAAGGGTACAGACCACTCAACCTAACTGGAGAGGTATGTCGGTGGCTGCTTTGAGAGAGACCGCTATTGAGCATGATCGGAACATCGTAAAACACAGGGAGTCACAAGGGGGTAAGCAAATGACAATAAGTAGACAGGCCCTGACAACGAAGCCACATCAGCTTAAACCCCAGACCTCTGTTGGTAAGTTGAATGTGATAACATGTTATAACTGCCAGAGGGAAGGGCATTATGCACGGAGTTGTATGTTTAGAGACCCACATAAGGTATATCAACCCCCTAGACAACGACATAACGCACGTAATTGTAACCAGGGATCATATAGGAAAAATTTTGGGCCGCACCTGTAATTTGCAGCCAGTGAAGTTGATTATTAGCCTTGATAGTAAGCCTGAGGTTACAGTCGATGTAATTGGTAGGTCAATCCTTGTAGACACAAGGGCGGCCAGGTAAACTCTGTAATTATCTTTAAATATTTCCTTTCTCATCTCTGACGTTCACCAGCAGAACTACAGCTCAAACGTCACATGGCTACTTGGTCTTTTCAGAGGTCTACTCAACCCCAGTATATCTTACCAGCATCGTTGTGCCTGGCCACGCACAAAGGGTGGAGAGTGGAAATACTGGTGTGGGAGACTGTGCAGAGATACCGATGGACATGTTGGTGTGACAGCCTGATGGTGAACGGAAATCTGACAATGTTTTTTTCCTATTGTTCTCTCTCTTTTTGTTTTTTTTCATGTTCTACGGATGGTATGTCACACAACAGTTAAACAAATGGTAATGCAAGATTTATGCTCCTTACAGAAAGGTCGCTGATTCGGAAAGAATATAGTATCACTGGAGTGTTCGTTTTGGGAAGACTGAGAGGCAGCACTGTTGAGACGGCATCTGAGCAAGAAGAACAACAAGACTAGAGGACAATTATCGTAACAATTTTCTTTCCCTCCTAATTATTTTCTTTACCCCCCATTACCACTTTGTCTTTCTCCTCCTGCAAGATGGACTTACCCCAAGAGACTGCGTTCCGGGTTTTCCTGTTGACCCTGTTGTTGACCAGAGAGGTCTGTTTCGGTGAGAGTACCAGTGAGGTCGAGAAAGGATCTGGAATGGGTTCTGATGACCAGGATGGATTCGTAGAATTCCGAGAGCAACACAATCACCGAGCAAAGGCGAGTATCAGAAAATGATCTGGTAGCCATGACACTAACAGACATTGTGAAGGATTGTTAGCTGAAGAGAATTGTATCTGTAGGAATTGTGAAAATATAGTTGAGGACGGGTGCATCCAGAGATGTCAGTCCAGCATTAATATCAATATGGACCGTCATCCATTGAGTGACTATCACTCATTAGTGGGTAAGGTTTTAAACCAAACGGAATGCTGGGTGTGCTCACGAGTACCTCAAGGTCATAGAAAGTCAGGACTAGTGCCATACGCTTTAACGATAGATGAGGTACTTGAATTAAGGGATGGGAGACCGGTGGACAAGAAATTTAATATTTCTAAGCCTCCTAGTTTGAAGCTCCACCAATATCATGTGGATAGGTCCTTAACATGTTTTAACATTTCCAATCCCCGAAAGCCGGGAAATTGGGAAGTGACATGGAACAACCAAACCATGACATTCTCACACAGAGCCGATAGAATGCCCATAGACTCAGAGCTTTTACGCCAAATAGCCAACGGTGGGAGATATTTTCAGTATAGGTACACTCTTGGAAGTAGGACCATGCGAGAAGTATCACCAGGATACTGTGCGCATATCATACAGCCTGATACGTGTACTAGACAAATGAGAGAGTTAGGGATAGGATTTTTCACCTGGAAGGTTTGTAATATGGTGATGTCATATTCTGTCCCATATGTCCTCCCCGATGATGCATATTTCATATGTGGGAGGAAGGCGTATAAGTGGCTTGCCCCAAACTCAGAGGGAGTGTGTTACATTGGAAGAGTGTTGCCAGAAGTAATGACCATTAACCATGAAAAGATGAAAGACGTTCACCGCAATGCTCAAGCTGCTTACACTCACACCCATTACGAACACATTGTAAAAAGACACCTTATAGATAGGACAGAGCATGCAGTCTCTGATTTGATCCACGAATCCACCGGGATTCAACTCATATTCGCGCTAGATATCACCCGTACCGCCAGAGGATTTATAAATTTTAGGTATATAACTGCGCTAGCGAACCTGATAGACAATATCACCGAGATGTATGATGACACCTTTAGGTATACTGGGAGAGAATTGCAAGCTTACAAAACGGAACTGATCCAGCACAGGATGGTTCTAAATTACATCACAGCAGTGACAGGCGGGCAATGTGTCACCCTAGCAACTCAGTATGGTGTAAAGTGCTGTACGTATATCACAAACAGCACTGATGACCCAACCGAGGTCATAGATCAAAAGATGGACGATATCTTGCAATTGAAGTGGGAGTTCCGAAGGAGGCACAACCTTACCCTTACTTCTGTGAGTAATGAACTGACCGGCTGGGTATCATGGTTGGACCCACGCAATTTGGTTCTCAGGTTTAGGAGAATGGGCCCAAAATGTTATCGTTAGTGTAGGGAAATTCCTCTTATGTATCCTAGGAGTTGTCATAATGATTGGATTGATATTTAGATGTGTTCGGATTTCAATGAATTGCAAGCGCAGTACCAAATTGATGAGTTTGAGGAGCGAGGGCATTGTAACAACAACTGGTTTCATTTATGACCCATCAATCGAGACAATGCTGTGATAAAATGTGATTCCACGGTCCGTTTCTTTCACCTGTTTCTCCTTTGTTTTTCTCCAAGGTAAAAAGACACCGACTCGGAAGAAGATTTTGATGACCCTTTATACAAACCACTGATGAACTTTTATACAGACATTTGATGAACTTTTAGAGACTTTAACTTTATGGACACTTGAAAAACTTTGCTTGCCATTTACAGCAAAGATACAGCAACCCAGACAAGACATCAACAAGACATCAACAAGACTTCAACAAGACATCCAAGGACAATCACATACAATATCATATGAATGCATTTATAAAGCATGTTTCTTATCTTCATCTCTACTATCTTCAGGTAGTGACACACATAGTCGACAGGTAATATAGGCACATATATTAGCACTCACATATTTTCCCCCCTTCATGTATCATCAACTAATGTGCACCCCATTTGTTGGAACTAAAAAGCCGAAAAGAGCTCGGTAGAGTTTGTTAGCCCACTTACAGACCCTTAATACGGGATAAGAAGGATTCAATGTATACTTCGCAATACCTCGAAGCTTATTTTAGAACATGTACGGCACGATGATACATGACCCCTCAGACATGAATTTCATACATACATGCTTTTACTATCTCACTAGGTCATACATTTCCCACCTTCTCCTCTCCTCCCTACTCCCAACCATAAATAGATAGTTCATGGTATTATATATTTTTCTGCTTAATTGTTTAGATAAGTGGCAGTTATTGGTGACTGCCAAAGGGTGGACTGTCAAAGTCGAAAAATATAATGATTCACATGCCTTGTACTAACCCCAATGCACATGCCCGCTGCTCGTGCACCCACCCCCCCGTGCGTACACATCCCCGCAGGTTGCGTAAGGGACGCTCCAACGTCTCGTGCGCATGGAGATGTGTATTTACGGCGGAGTTTGTAAGCGTCTAGCGTGCGACTCGATCGTAACATATTTAACCCAAATAGCGTATATTATAGTTAATATTCCCCTAGACAACGTCAGCAAGTATGTTTAGTTTAAACTGTTCCTGGACAGAGAGATTCCTTTTTGCATTATAGGAAGGGTCAGACAAAGGTTGAACGGTGGTGTCTAGTATCCAGCTGTAAGGTATTTTAAGGGTAACATTCCTATGATAGTTAGGAAAGATTTGCATGTTCCTGCGCATAGTTATGCACAGAAGTAGAAAATAGATAGAGGATGAGAATGGAATTCACACATAAATTTCCCACAGACTGAGATACAATGGCCTTATTTACACTAAGCTTTGAGATTCTATGAAGAGGGCATACACCTTTGTTTATTAATAGGGCCAGGTTTCTCCCCAGAATGATGAGTGCTGAGTTGCCATTGTCTCAACTGAAAGAGACATAAACAAGGGTGAACAATATCTAGGAACAGAGTTTGTTTGGAAGATCCGAAACAATAGCTTTCCACAACATAACCAGACAGAGAGGAATTTAGAATACTAACAAGTCCTAGCCATCGCCCACTTCTTGAGCTAACCAATGATCCCTGGTGCAGGACATGTCCCACCCCCTAACCAATGGAAGAAGAGCACATAGTGTCTATTGTATTTTGTCTTGAGCTAGTGAATAAATATAGCTTGCAGCAGGCTTTGACACACAAGACTCTCTCCAAAAGGCTTTCTCTTTGAATGCTGAGGGCTGGAATCCAGGACGCGCTTGCGAATCATCCCCACGTATGTATATTTCTCTGTAGCCATTTTATTATCCTTAGTGTTTGCCATTTATTCTCTTTCTGTTTGTTTGTGTTTGTAATTGTATGCTATTGTTCATATTATTCCTTCTTATTCTGTTTAGATTTTGATGTTAGTTTTGTAGTGTATAAGCTGTACTGTTTTTCCCTTTTTACTCTAAAGAATCATCCACGAAGGTGTTAGAACCGGAGTGGTTTTTAAATCCAAATCAGGTCTTGTGTTTTCACTAGTTACTGTAAAGGGTTTTCTTAGCGTCTCAATCGCTCAAACAGCTTTCATATTATCAAGGTTAATAAGCGTTACATCATTGTAGTATTACATTGCTAAGGTTTTGAGTATAAGCATACCCTTACTGTGTGTTGTTAACAAGGTTTACTGTGTGTCATTCTGTGAGCGCCTGCGCCGCTCGTGTCTCACTCACACGGCGCAGCGTCCGCTACGCCGATAGCGCAGCATTACGGTACTCGGGACTCCTTTAGCGTGTTCGATACTAAGCGTGAGTCTGTGAGCGTACGTGTCGCTTGTGCGTCACGCCCACGGCCTAGCGTCTGCTACGCTAAGTGCGTACCCTTACGGTACTCTGTGCGTCAATAGCGTACTTAGTCCGTAAATAGTATATAGCTTATGTTTAAAGGTAATATTTGACATTATCAATTGGGGGCAATCGTCCGGTTCTCCTCATATCCGCAGCCTCGGAGGACAAGGCAGACTTTTTATCTATCAGCAAAGGCCGGAAAGGTAGTATCCCCTGTTAACCGTTTTGTGGACGGGGATAGATTGGTTCTGATTAGATAAGCGTCTGCTCTGCTTGGTTTGTAGGGATGCTGGTGGGATCCGGGATCCGAAAGGTAAGAACGTAAAGCTATTGTTTTTTTTTTTTTTAAATCTGTGAAATTTCTGTTTGGTGCCAACTGCGCACGCAACACATGTAACACACGCACACACCTGTACTCTGCATATCTGATTATATTGTCGCAAAACAAGGTTCAAATGAGTCATATTGTGTTTGATTCAGATTGGATTGCTTATCTGTTTAAGTAGTTTTAAAAGTATATTTAAAAGTTGCTGCAAAAGCCTTGATATAGTGTTGTTTTTTTTTTTTTTTTTTTAACTCAGGCCTAAAATAACTTCAGGGGCTTGCATGGTGATTTTTTTTGTGACAAAGGAAGCCGCATGGTCTGTCCTCCATTTTGTGTAACCCTCATGGATGTGAAAGGGGGAGGAGCAGCGGCCATTTTGGGAAGGTCATTTTCCCCCCCTAAATGGCTGATTTTCAGTCTGCTCAGGAATAATCAGCCATCGTTGGTCAAAAAGAAATCACCATTTATGAGTTACCAATGTATTTATTTAACCCATGCCATAGTCAATTACAAATAGATTCAGATGGGGCTTAATAAAAGTTAATAGTAAGATGAATATTTGATGTAAGAACCACATACAGATAAACAAAGTTTTTTTTCTCTTTACCTCTAGGATTCAGTTAAACTCTGCTTGTTGTAAAATAGCCATTGAAATGCAAATTAACCTGTGTGGCTGCTTTTTCCTGGCAGTGAAAAACCACCTTCACAGACAGTCAAAAGCACATTCATATGCAAATTAGAAGCACTTAATGAGTAAATGAGTCTCAGGAGACCAGTGTATAGTACATGGATATAATATTATAATTATGTGTGTGTGTTTATATCAATGTATGTTCTGCAAGATAGCTATCCAATATGAATCATATTATCGGAAGCATTGATTACTAGATTCATTTAGAATTGTATTTTGTGTATTCTGCATATCTACTCGCTTATTGCCATTAGCATTGATTATTAGATACATTTTGACCCGTGCTGAGAAATTTGTTGCTATTTAGTTAAAAATATAAAGTAATATTTAAGGGAGTACATGTAAAACACACACGCAGCCTGGCCCAGTTATGAAGGTTTATACAGGAGATACTGTGTGGTGTGGGTAAGCGATTATAGTTGAATATCGTTTACATTTATAGAAGAGTGAAAAGATAATGAGTGGAAGGAAAGATCAAAGGCGCTGCTATACAAATGACGAATATAGTAAAGGAAGGTGTGATATACTTGCAAAACCTCGTAGTCCTTCGTTAATCTTTTTCTATTAATCCAATGATTACCAGATGTTTACATGCAATAAAAACAAAAATAAACAACAAGTGTGTAGTATTGTCTATGATAAGTTCAATTTTTTAAATTTTTGTGTGTTCTCCGATGAAGCAGAGCCCTATGATGTGGAAGTTTTTCTTGATAGAAGATAAGGATAGTTTCTCACCACCACTTCACAAACATAGGTACACATACCAAAACTCACTTAGAGTTAAATATCACCATACACATAAAGGTTTCTTTTCTACTTCTGATCATAACACGTGAAACGAGCTCTGTTCAATGAAACGTACCACACTCACGTTTTCAGCAGATGGTATTCCACACGTAGCGGTTTCTTTAAATAGATGAATAACTCTTCTCTTGGATTGGTGTGAATATAGGAGAATTAAAAAAAGCACTGTCTGATATCACCAACGCCGTTTCGACACAAAGTCTTTTTCAAGGTCCACCTTGAAAAAGACTTTGTGTCAAAACGGCGTTTCACACCAATCCAAGAGAAGAGTTATTCATCTATTTAAAGAAACCGCTACGTGTGGAATACCATCTGCTGAAAACGTGAGTGTGGTACGTTTCATTGAACAGAGCTCGTTTCACGTGTTATGATCAGAAGTAGAAAAGAAACCTTTATGTGTATGGTGATATTTAACTCTAAGTGAGTTTTGGTACGTGTACCTATGTTTGTGAAGTGGTGGTGAGAAACTATCCTTATCTTCTATCAAGAAAAACCTCCACATCATAGGGCTCTGCTTCATCGGAGAACACACAAAAATTGAAAAAATTGAACTTATCATAGACAATACTACACACTTGTTGTTTATTTTTGTTTTTATTGCATGTAAACATCTGGTAATCATTGGATTAATAGAAAAAGATTAACGAAGGACTACGAGGTTTTGCAAGTATATCACACCTTCCTTTACTATATTCGTCATTTGTATAGCAGCGCCTTTGATCTTTCCTTCCACTCATTATCTTTTCACTTGTATCTCTTTGTGATCTGGATTTGGGCAGATCATAGGAAGGTTAGGATTGGGCAGCTAGCTTTTGCGCCAGAACTCACACACATTTATATTTTTGTATTTATAGAAGAGTGTTATTTGTATTGCGGCGGACGTAGCCGGCCTTTGCATACGTGTCTCGGACCACGTGCGAGATTGCGTACGCAACGCAAAGGCCTACACACGTGGCGTATATTACGCAACGTGCGTACGGATACGCCCACTAAATACAAATCACACGATAGCATTATTTTAGTTTAGGCAATACGGTAGCCACGCGATAATAGCACAAATTGATCAGTATCCAATATTTAGTTTAAAAACACCTTTTTTTCCGTATTACCTCTGGGGAAAGCTATCAGTTAACAAGAAATTATTTTTCTGATCAGAAAACTATAGAATGATAGTGTGGGCTGAAAAAGGTATGAGTGTATTGAATCCCGCTTGGTGGTCTTGGTGATCTTGGTGAAGCTTGGTGATCTTGGTGAAGCTTGGTGAAGCACGGTCTAGGTGAAAACGTGCGAGCACGGTTTTGGTGAACACGTGCGACGGAGTGTGATAAAAGTTTTCATGGTATTACGCTCCGGTTGTTGTGGAGCACAGACGGAAGAGACTCCAATGATCCTACCATTTATAGATAACAAGTGTCTATAAGTGGTACGATTGGACCACACGGTTGTATGTGTAAACAATTGACGCAACATGATATGAGGTTGCATATTCGTGCGTAAATCTTATCCTCATACGCGTTGTAGTGAGCACATGCAATCGTGATTTGTGTAAAATAGAGGTAGGGCCTGCAACGGCTACACGAGTCTGCTAGAAGGCGGACCGGGGATACCCGGAGCAGAAGAAGCTGGTGGAAGAGCTTGGAGAATTTCCACCGTAGACTTCTGTGTTTGGTGCATTTTAGGAAGTTTTTCTGTGTTAAAAAGGTCCACAATGGAAGCCAAGTGCACAACACAGGGACGTTTAGCAGTCAGGGTTCAGACTGCAGAGATTTGCAGACCCCGGGGGTCTGCTCGATTAGTAATGTGGGGGAAGTATGGTCCCCACACTGAGACCTTTTGTGATGAATGGACACGAATGACTGTGGGGGATAAAGCACCATTTCCTGGGACAGGTAGTTTTGACTCAGAGGTATTGCATAATCTAAGGCTTAGGATCTGTCTGTTAAAGTCCCAAAAACAAAGGATCAGACACACAAACTGTTTACATTTATGGCAACGAGAGAGTGATATACAGAAGGAATTAGGTTACACAGCTGGTTCTAACCCTAACAGGAAACTGATGGCAACTGGAGAAACAATGGCTACAGAGAATGGCATACTGGGATATGATGATAATAGTGCACTTAATAAATGTATTAATGATGATAATTGTAAGCGTAATAAATGTGTTAATAACGATAGAAGTAAAACTGATAAATGTACAAATTCTAACCCGTGCAAGTTGCACCCCATGTTAAACTTCCCTCAGGAATACAAGCAAGAAAGTGAGCCCAGCACGATGTCGACACCTTCTCCAGCAGCCATCATACGAGACACCCAGGTGGCCACGGCCCAATCGGTAAAGGCAGTAGTAAAGCCCCCTTACGGAGGGTCAGGTGAGGTCGTGTCCACGGGTAAGTACGGTATTGTATGTTATGCACAGACAATTGCACCTCACATTGTAGAGTATAGAGAGGTAGCGGTTTCTGTATTAATGGATGGTTTAAAGGAAGTGTTGAGAACAAGGGTACAGACCACTCAACCTAACTGGAGAGGTATGTCGGTGGTTGCTTTGAGAGAGACCGCTATTGAGCATGATCGGAACATCGTAAAACACAGGGAGTCACAAGGGGGTAAGCAAATGACAATAAGTAGACAGGCCCTGACAACGAAGCCACATCAGCTTAAACCCCAGACCTCTGTTGGTAAGTTGAATGTGATAACATGTTATAACTGCCAGAGGGAAGGGCATTATGCACGGAGTTGTATGTTTAGAGACCCACATAAGGTATGTCAACCCCCTAGACAACGACATAACGCACGTAATTGTAACCAGGGATCATATAGGAAAAATTTTGGGCCGCACCTGTAATTTGCAGCCAGTGAAGTTGATTATTAGCCTTGATAGTAAGCCTGAGGTTACAGTCGATGTAATTGGTAGGTCATTCCTTGTAGACACAAGGGCGGCCAGTTAAACTCTGTAATTATCTTTAAATATTTCCTTTCTCATCTCTGACGTTCACCAGCAGAACTACAGCTTAAACGTCACATGGCTACTTGGTCTTTTCAGAGGTCTACTCAACCCCAGTATATCTTACCAGCATCGTTGTGCCTGGCCATGCACAAAGGGTGGAGAGTGGAAATACTGGTGGGGGAGACTGTGCAGAGATACCGATGGACATGTTGGTGTGACAGCCTGATGGTAAACGGAAATCTGACAATGTTTTTTTCCTATTGTTCTCTCTCTTTTTGTTTTTTTCATGTTCTACGGATGGTATGTCACACAACAGTTAAACAAATGGTAATGCAAGATTTATGCTCCTTACAGAAAGGTCGCTGATTCGGAAAGAATATAGTATCACTGGAGTGTTCGTTTTGGGAAGACTGAGAGGCAGCACTGTTGAGACGGCATCTGAGCAAGAAGAACAACAAGACTAGAGGACAATTATCATAACAATTTTCTTTCCCTCCTAATTATTTTCTTTACCCCCCATTACCACTTAGTCTTTCTCCTCCTGCAAGATGGACTTACCCCAAGAGACTGCGTTCTGGGTTTTCCTGTTGACCCTGTTGTTGACCAGAGCAGTCTGTTTCGGTGAGAGTACCAGTGAGGTCGAGAAAGGATCTGGAATGGGTTCTGATGACCAGGATGGATTCGTAGAATTCCGAGAGCAACACAATCACCGAGCAAAGGCGAGTATCAGAAAATGATCTGGTAGCCATGACACTAACAGACATTGTGAAGGATTGTTAGCTGAAGAGAATTGTATCTGTAGGAATTGTGAAAATATAGTTGAGGACGGGTGCATCCAGAGATGTCAGTCCAGCATTAATATCAATATGGACCGTCATCCATTGAGTGACTATCACTCATTAGTGGGTAAGGTTTTAAACCAAACGGAATGCTGGGTGTGCTCACGAGTACCTCAAGGTCATAGAAAGTCTGGACTAGTGCCATACGCTTTAACGATAGATGAGGTACTTGAATTAAGGGATGGGAGACCGGTGGACAAGAAATTTAATATTTCTAAGCCTCCTAGTTTGAAGCTCCACCAATATCATGTGGATACGTCCTTAACATGTTTTAACATTTACAATCCCCGAAAGCCGGGAAATTGGGAAGTGACATGGAACAACCAAACCATGACATTCTCACACAGAGCCGATAGAATGCCCATAGACTCAGTGCTTTTACGCCAAATAGCCAACGGTGGGAGATATTTTCAGTATAGGTACATTCTAGGAAGTAGGACCATGCGAGTTGGGAAGTATCACCAGGATACTGTGCGCATATCATACAGCCTGATACGTGTACTAGACAAATGAGAGAGTTAGGGATAGGATTTTTCACCTGGAAGGTTTGTAATATGGTGATGTCATATTCTGTCCCATATGTCCTCCCCGATGATGCATATTTCATATGTGGGAGGAAGGCGTATAAGTGGCTTGCCCCAAACTCAGAGGGAGTGTGTTACATTGGAAGAGTGTTATAAAGAAAAAACTGATGAACAGAGTGTCACTGGCGCTCAATCCGTAAGGATGTGTGAGGGCCCCCAATGACGGGGTCCTATATCCCTGAAATGGGACTAGGTCCTTTCGGTGGTAAAAAGTAGCTCAATGACAATTAATATAAAATCACATGAAAATATTTATTGTTAAAAACATACAATACGTGAACACTGAAAGTGCATGGTGGTCATGAACAATCCAAAAAAGTGACTTGTGCTTTTTTAGTCCACAAAGATGCTCTCACCCTCTTACTGTGGTGCGGTGGGCTAGCTTATAAAATAAGCTGGTGTGGTCCTGGGCTGAATTAGCCTAGCACCACCGCAGAAGATTTATCAGCATGGATTCACTTCCAGTTCACATGTGCTTCTCCTCAGTCCAAAAACAACGCGTTTCGGTTCCACAGAACCTTTTTCAAGAATTGGATGAGGATTCCTATCCTGTAGTGTCTTTTATACCTGGTTAATGAGCTACTGAATTGATTAATTAGTTATGATGTCACTTCCTGTTTTTCAAAACGGAAGTGCTATGTTTGCGTTCCAGTGCCGGTCTTACAAGAATTCCTTCCCTTAAAATACTTCTCTCTATTCATATATAATATGCTACCTCATTGTGTAACAACACCACTTCATTTTATTTAAAAAATATCCAAAGAAGCCAAAGTTCCGCCGCGTCTGTGCTTCCGTTTACGCCAACCGGAAGTCACATGGGCGCTGTCTCGCATCCGCTTCCTGTCGTGGCCGAGCCGCATGCATCTCCTCCCTCCGGAAGTGACGGAAATGCGGTCCACACTTGCGTTCCACACGGGGAGGCGGGGATCTATCACAATGAAGTATGTTCAGCCATCTTGTTTAATGGATAAAGTGCTGGTATGCATATACTTTGGAGCGGCCGGGAGCACCCACTCGTTACCTTTCTTTGTGGTACTTCATATTCCCAGCCAGTCCATCCCTTTTACCCGAGTGGGGTCCCAAACCTGCTCCGTTGATTCCACATTATGATGCTTGTGTAAATGATGTTATAGGCATAAAAAGGATAAACAAGAAAAATATATATTAGAACCATGACATAGGAAAACTAAAAAAGACTAAAAAAGACATATAATGAATCAATACATTATTTATAATATTTCAAATGCCATTTAAAATACCAGCAAATCATTAAAATACCAGCAAATCATTAAAATGTCAGTGGAAAACTATTAGTGGATAATTTATGATAGCTCCAGGGACATGCACCTCGCCTAAGAATATTAATCTAAAAACCACTTTAGCTCGAAGTCTACATTATGCCCCCTGGGTTTCAAAGTATCTAAATTAAAAATCCACTTCATTTCACATTGTGCAAGACGCTTTTCTAAATTTTTGTTCTTCCAATTCGGTTTGATTTGCTGTAGTCCTAAAAATCGTTTTATATGTCCTTCACATTTGTTGTGTGTGGTTCTGAAATGGTCAGATAGTGGATGGGTTTCCAACCCCTTGCGGATATTATATATATGCTCCGCAGCACGAGTTTTCAAAGGGCGCGAGGTCTTTCCTACATATATCAGTCCGCATTTACATTCCAGTAAATAAACAATATTTCGGGAGTGGCATGTCACAAAGTCATTTATCCTATATTTTGAACCATTCACTTCAAATTCAGTGATTTTACGCGATATGTCCTCCTTACTGGTGGTGCGGCACATCAGGCATTCCCCACACCTGTGGAAACCTTTGTTACAACTTCTGACCCCTATATTTTCCGTGAGGCTACTCTTGACCAGATGGTCCTTCAAACATTTGGCTTTTTTGTAGATAAACACCGGTTTGGGTGGAAGATGATCCCCAAGCACCGGGTCATCTTTCAATATGCGCCAATTGTTCCTGAAGATGTTTTCAATCTTCTTATGGTAGCCCCCATATCTCGTAATGAAGGCCCATTGATACGGATTCTCTCCTTGCTGCTCCTTCACTTTCTCTACAAGCAAGTCCTTTCTATCTATTTTTTGGACCTTCTCTTTCGCTTTTTCCAAAAGTCCTTCATCATATCCTTTTTCCCGGAAGCGATCTGTCATTTCATCCATCTGTGTGTCCAGAATCGCCTTGTTTGTACAATTTCTTTTCAATCTTTTGTACTGGCCAACAGGAATATTCTCTAGCCACCTATGGTGGTGTTCACTATTTATGTTCAGGTAGGCATTAGAGTCCGTTGGCTTTCGATGGGTTTTAGTACAAATCTCGTTGTTTTCTATGTATATGCTCAAATCCAAAAAGGATAATTCTTCATTACTCTGGGTATAGGTTAGGATGATATTAAACTGGTTACAATTGAGAAGGTCCTGAAATGCACGAAGGGATACCTCACTCCCTTTCCACACCATAAAAATATCATCGATGAACCGCCACCAGCAAACCAGGCCCGCCCCCAGCTCTCTCAAAGGGTCCACTGTGGATGCCTCCCAGTAGGCCATATAGAGGTTGGCATAGCTGGGGGCAAACCTGGTGCCCATGGCGGTCCCCCTGATCTGCAGATAGTAGGTACCTTGGAAATAAAAATAATTATTTCTCAAAATGAGGTCAATTGCTTCCAAGATGAATTCCTTTGTGGTGTTATTGTAAGGGCTTTTTTCAAGGAAAAATTCCACTGCTTCCTTTCCTTTATCCCAATCGATGATCGTGTAAAGTGAGCTTACGTCTGCACTCACTAGAGTGCAGTCCGTGCCCCAATCCACACAGGTTAATTTTCTAAGCACATCTCCTGTGTCCTTTAGGAACGCTGGTGTATTGGTGACCAATGGTTGTAAAAAGGAATCCACCATAGCGGACAAGTTGGATGTAACACTGTTGGTGCCCGTGATAATGCCTGATATTAGAATTGTATACTTTAGCAAACTAACTCTGCAATTGTAAAACAGTTTGTGTCACCACTTGAAATTTATGTGTTAGCAGAATAATCCTGCATCATACGATAACTCGTGTCACAAATTTCTTGGGTATCTCCAACCAGGTTAATGTTTAAAAAAAGAGCACAGTGTGACACAACTCAGTGACATTTATTTAATGCCTGTTATTTGATAGAAAGCAACCACTGTTCCTGTCTAACTCATTTCGACTAGCAAGTGACAGTCTAACCAACAAGGGATTCTCCTTGTTTCCAATTACTGTACATGTCATTATTTCCTCCTTTCAGCACCCATCCTCCCACTCTATACCCCCTCCAATTTCCATCTGCCTTCCTTCTGTGAACTCTCATCCACGATTCTGGGGAGCGTGCCCCCCAGGGGACACGTCTCCTCTGTCTAACGTGGACAGCAGATTCACACCCATCCAATCGCTGCAACCTCCTTCTTACTGCAGCTACCACCCAATCTTATTCCAAACTCTTCTCTGAAGAGTGCTCTATCTTTCCGTTTTGGTGCACTCTCATTGGTGGCACAGGGTCAAATCTTTCTACGACCATACCCCTGCGCTCACGCCCAATCTCGTCCAATCTTGGAAGCTAAACGAAGGCTGGATGGGTCAGTACCTAGATGGGCGACCTCTAGGGAATACCCAGTGGAGTAGGAGGTTTTTTCTTCCTTGTTAGAAGAACACCAACAGCAGTATCACCACTTATACTTTATTTCTATACCTTTGTATCCTCAATCATCATGAACTATCTATGACAGGGGTTGACTATCAGATTTTCTTATACTGTGGGTTTTCCCACCCACTTACACAACCCAATAAAGGGTGCATTAATACAAACACAGTGTCACGATCCGGGTATCTGGACGCCATTTCTTACCTATCAGATGCCTCCTAAGGCTGGCTCAGCGCTCCAGGACCGGATCCCATCTGTCATCCTGATGTGCACATTCCCGCATCCTCGCCTGTCTCTCTGGACGCAGTCACAGTAACGCCTTATACATCTGGCATGGCGTCTCCCGCGGCCTCCGCCGCCGTCCCTGAGCTTCTTCATTCAGAGTGGCGATTACGTCAGCCGCGGCCTCCGCTGTGTCCACGTGGTTGGATGTGCATCTGTCAGCCTGGCATCTCCTGTCTCCGGTGGCCGGCGCCGCCATTACTGTTTTCCAGACCACATGGATTACAATCCAAACTTCCCTCCAAGTGTCTGCATGGGCGCAGCCATCTTGGATTCTGTCAGCTGATCTTTCCTACCAATCCGTTGTCAGTATTATTAATTTGCATAATTGCCTAGCCAATGCCTTCCTTGCTGCAGGTATAAATAGGTTGTGCCTGAGCAAGGAAGGCGTCAGTGCTTTGGTTGTCAAACCTAGTTCCAGTTTGTCTCTCTTCTGTGAATGTCTTCCAGGTTCCAGCTCCTGTCTCCAGACTTCTGCTATAGAGACCCGCACCAGCATTCCACCTGCGGTGTAGCCTGACTCTCCGATCCATTCTGGACTCACCTGTTTCCAGCTACAACATCACCTGCTTCCAGCTCAGCTTCCAGCAGTGTACAGCTTCTCTTAAAGGGCCGGTGTCCTTTCTGCAGTTTACCACTCTCCACCGGTATTATTATTTCTCCGCTCTCAAATTCTACATTTCATCTATATTGCATCGCTCTCAAGCTTTATTTATTATTTAACTGGTTCCAGCCAGTATCCACTCCGTGCCAACACCTGTCTGGTTCTAACCAGTACCCACAGCAGCATTTTATCTACAGCAGTCCAGCTTTCCCTGGAACACCAGCTGGTACGACCCTGGGCTTTCCTCATTGCTACAGTTGAGCCTGGTAAGGACTTTCCAACTTGCAGATAATAAGAACTGTCTCATACCACCAGAGCTCTGTGGCCCCTGCCACCCTGTAGTACCCAGGAACTGTATTATTATTTCTCTGCTGATTTTTATGTTTCTTTTACTGCTACTGTGATGCATGGAGTTTGTCATGAATAAATATCATTGACTTTTACTCAAGTTGTCGTGGTCACGCCTTCGGGCGGTTTCTCTTCATGTTACTTACATGTCCAGGGGTCTGATACAACCTCCCAGGTTCCGGTACACCTCAGCCCCTACAACTGAGGCTGCCTTCCGTCAGCTCAGGCCCTCAGTTGTGACAGTAAGCACTGACCTAATGAATCCAGCCGGAGACCAGGATCAAGCGGCCAGGCCGATGCAAGAACTGGCAGCCCGACTTGAACATCAGGAGGCTGCACAGGGCCACATCATCCGCTGTCTCCAGGATCTCTCTACTCGGCTGGATGGGATTCAGACAACTCTCCGTGGATCAGGCGCATCTGGGGCGTCAACCACAGTGACTCCAACTATAACCCCACCCACCTTACCCGTTTCTGCTCCACATCTTCATCTTCCAACGCCAGCAAAATTTGACGGATCTCCAAGATTCTGCAGGGGATTTCTCAACCAGTGTGAGATTCAGTTTGAGCTACAACCTGGCAATTTTCCCAGTGACCGTACAAAAATTGCCTACATCATCTCTCTTCTCAGTGGCTCAGCCCTTGACTGGGCATCACCGTTATGGGAGAGGTCCGACACCCTGCTATCTTCTTACACTGCATTCGTGTCAACATTCAGGCGCATCTTCGACGAGCCAGGCCGGGTAACTTCAGCTTCGTCTGAGATTCTCCGTTTACGCCAGGGATCACGTACTGTAGGACAATATCTTATACAGTTCCAGATCCTGGCATCTGAACTGGCATGGAACGACGAGGCCCTGTATGCTGCATTCTGGCATGGTTTATCCGAGCGTATTAAAGATGAGTTAGCTACCAGAGACTTACCCTCCAAGTTAGATGAGCTAATCTCACTTTGTACGAAAGTTGACTTACGTTTCAGAGAGAGAGCAACTGAGCGTGGAAGATCATCTGCTCCAAAATCTTCTGCTCCTCCTCCTCACCAACTGTCACCAACTAAAGATGAACCCATGCAAATTGGCCGTTCCCGTTTAACTCCTGCTGAGCGCCGAAGACGTCTCTCTGAGTCTCTCTGTCTGTATTGTGCAGCTCCGTCTCACACTATTAATGCCTGTCCCAAACGTCCGGGAAACTCCAAATCCTAGCTCGCCAAGGAGAGGGCCGGCTAGGAGTAATGATCTCCTCTCCATCTCCTCAAGATTGTAATCTCCCAGTCTCGCTTCAAGTTGCTCAACGTTATCGGAACGTCACTGCCCTCCTTGATTCCGGAGCAGCTGGGAACTTTATTACCGAAGCCTATGTTAAACGGTGGTCCCTACCCACCGAGAGACTTCCTTCCTCCTTTTCCTTAACTGCCGTGGATGGCAGTAAAATTTTTGATACAGTTATTGCTCTAAGGACTCTACCAGTTCGTCTGAGAGTGGGAGTTCTTCATTCCGAACTTATTTCACTTTTAGTGATTCCAAGAGCCACACATCCTGTGGTCCTGGGCCTTCCATGGCTCCGTCTTCACAATCCTACAATTGATTGGACGACTACGCAAATCCTGGCATGGGGTCCCTCCTGTGCTGAGACATGTTTGTTTAAAGTGTTGCCTGTCTGTTCTTCCTCCCCCAGGTCGTCTGATGTTCCACCTCCTCCATATCAAGATTTCACGGATGTGTTCAGTAAAGCTTCTGCTGATATCCTTCCTCCTCATAGAGAATGGGACTGCCCGATTGATCTCGTTCCAGGGAAGGTTCCACCTCGAGGCCGAACTTATCCGTTGTCTCTGCCTGAGACGCATTCTATGGAGGAATACATTAAAGAGAACCTAGCAAAGGGGTTCATTCGACCTTCTTCTTCTCCAGCCGGCGCAGGCTTCTTCTTTGTAAAAAAGAAAGATGGTGGTCTGCGGCCGTGCATCGACTACAGAGGTTTGAACGACATTACCATCAAGAACCGCTATCCTTTACCCCTGATTACTGAGCTCTTTGACAGAGTTAGCGGAGCTACCATCTTTACAAAGCTGGACTTGAGAGGTGCATACAATCTCATCCGGATCCGTGAGGGTGACGAGTGGAAGACCGCATTTAACACCCGTGACGGACATTATGAGTACCTCGTCATGCCCTTCGGATTGAGCAATGCTCCAGCTGTCTTCCAGCATTTCGTCAATGAGATCTTCAGAGACATTCTATACCGTCATGTCGTGGTCTATCTAGATGATATCCTCATTTTTGCCAACAATTTAGAGGAACATCGTTTTTGGGTAAAGGAGGTTCTGTCCCGTCTCCGTGTCAATCATCTCTACTGCAAATTAGAGAAATGCGTCTTTGAAGTCAAGTCCATTCCGTTTCTAGGGTACATTGTGTCCGGTTCCGGACTAGAGATGGATCCGGAGAAACTACAAGCAATCCAGAATTGGCCGGTACCCTTAACCCTCAAAGGGGTCCAGAGGTTCTTAGGGTTCGCCAATTATTCCCAAAAGTTTATACGAGACTTTTCCACCATTGTGGCGCCTATTACTGCTTTCACCAAGAAGGGTGCTAACCCGTCCAAGTGGTCTGAAGAAGCCATGCAAGCTTTTCATCTTTTGAAACAGAGGTTCATCTCTGCGCCTGTCCTGAAACAGCCTGACATCGACTCGCCTTTCATCTTAGAGGTGGATGCCTCCTCCGTTGGCGTAGGAGCGGTGTTATCCCAGAGGGCTAAAGATGGCCATTTACATCCTTGCAGTTTCTTCTCCCGGAAGTTCTCCCCAACGGAGCGCAACTATGCCATTGGCGACCAGGAGTTGCTAGCCATCAAGCTCGCTCTAGAGGAGTGGAGATATCTGTTGGAGGGAGCTTCCCATTCAATTACTATACTTACAGACCACAAGAACCTTCTATATCTAAAAGGCGCACAATGTCTCAACCCTCGTCAGGCCAGATGGGCACTTTTCTTTTCCAGATTCGACTTTAAACTCCAGTTCTGTCCGGGCTCTCAGAATCGCAAGGCCGATGCCCTTTCCCGCTCATGGGAGCAAGAAAATGAGTCAGAGTCTTCAGACAAGCATCCTATTATAAATCCGTTGGCATTCTCCACGGTAGGGATGGACTCTACGCCCCCATCAGGGAAAAGTTTTGTGAAGCCGACACTAAGGAAGAAGCTCATGCATTGGGCCCATGCTTCCCGCTTTGCCGGACATACAGGTATCCAAAAAACCCTGGAGTTTATCTCTAGGTCCTATTGGTGGCCAACTCTGAAAAAGGACGTTTTGGAGTTTATTGCATCTTGCCCAAAGTGTGCCCAACATAAAGTATCCCGCCAGTCGCCTGCGGGGCAACTGGTTCCACTATCTGTTCCCCGTCGACCATGGACCCATTTGTCGATAGATTTTATTACAGATTTGCCCATGTGCAACAAGTTCAATACCATCTGGGTGGTAGTTGACCGGTTCACCAAGATGGCACACTTCATTCCTCTCACCGGTCTTCCGTCAGCTTCCAAGTTGGCTCAAGTATTTATTCAAGAGATCTTCCGACTCCACGGTCTTCCAGAAGAAATTATCTCAGATCGAGGAGTTCAATTCACAGCCAAATTCTGGCGAAGTTTATGTCAAGTCCTCCAAGTCAAGCTAAAGTTTTCCACGGCTTACCATCCTCAGACCAATGGTCAAACTGAGAGGGTGAATCAGGACTTGGAGTCCTTCCTCCGCATCTATGTGTCCTCCTCTCAAGATGACTGGGTTCAATTACTTCCCTGGGCCGAGTTCTGTCATAATAACCAGTATCATTCTTCATCTTCTTCAACACCATTCTTCACCAACTTTGGATTCCACCCTAAAGTCCCTGAGTTCCAACCGCTTCCAGCAACTTCTGTTCCCACAGTGGATATCACCTTGCATCAGTTTGCCAATATCTGGAAGAGCGTACGATCAGCTCTGCTCAAGGCATCGTTCAGGTACAAGAAGTTTGCGGATAAGAAGCGTCGAGCAGTTCCTGCTCTCAAGGTGGGTGATCGGGTATGGTTATCCACGAAGAATTTGAGGTTGAGAGTTCCCAGTATGAAGTTTGCACCTCGCTTCATCGGTCCTTTTAAAATTGATCAAGTCATCAATCCTGTTGCTTACAGACTCCAGTTACCTCCTTTATTAAAAATACCCAGGACATTCCATGTTTCCCTGTTGAAACCGCTAATCTTGAATCGGTTTCATTCCTCACTTCCTCCAACTCCGAAAGTCCAAACTCAACGAGGCGTTGAGTATGAAGTGGCCAAGATCCTGGACTAACGTCACCGTTACGGTCAACTTCAGTATCTTATTGACTGGAAGGGTTATGGCCCTGAGGAACGTTCATGGACCAATGCTTCTGATGTCCATGCTCCAGCCTTGGTCCGGAGATTCCATTCCAAGTTTCCTCAAAAGCTAAAGAAGTGTCCTGGGGCCACTCCTAAAGGGGGGGGTGCTGTCACGATCCGGGTATCTGGACGCCATTTCTTACCTATCAGATGCCTCCTAAGGCTGGCTCAGCGCTCCAGGACCGGATCCCATCTGTCATCCTGATGTGCACATTCCCGCATCCTCGCCTGTCTCTCTGGACGCAGTCACAGTAACGCCTTATACATCTGGCATGGCGTCTCCCGCGGCCTCCGCCGCCATCCCTGAGCTTCTGCATTGAGAGCGGCGATTACGTCAGCCGCGGCCTCCGCTGTGTCCGCGTGGTTGGATGTGCATCTGTCAGCCTGGCGTCTCCTGTCTCCGGTGGCCGGCGCCGCCATTACTGTTTTCTAGACCACATGGATTACAATCCAAACTTCCCTCCAAGTGTCTGCATGGGCGCAGCCATCTTGGATTCTGTCAGCTGATCTTTCCTACCAATCCGTTGTCAGTATTATTAATTTGCATAATTGCCTAGCCAATGCCTTCCTTGCTGCAGGTATAAATAGGTTGTGCCTGAGCAAGGAAGGCGTCAGTGCTTTGGTTGTCAAACCTAGTTCCAGTTTGTCTCTCTTCTGTGAATGTCTTCCAGGTTCCAGCTCCTGTCTCCAGACTTCTGCTATAGAGACCCGCACCAGCATTCCACCTGCGGTGTAGCCTGACTCTCCGATCCATTCTGGACTCGCCTGTTTCCAGCTACAACATCACCTGCTTCCAGCTCAGCTTCCAGCAGTGTACAGCTTCTCTTAAAGGGCCGGTGTCCTTTCTGCAGTTTACCACTCTCCACCGGTAATATTATTTCTCCGCTCTCAAATTCTACATTTCATCTATATTGCATCGCTCTCAAGCTTTATTTATTATTTAACTGGTTCCAGCCAGTATCCACTCCGTGCCAACACCTGTCTGGTTCTAACCAGTACCCACAGCAGCATTTTATCTACAGCAGTCCAGCTTTCCCTGGAACACCAGCTGGTACAACCCTGGGCTTTCCTCATTGCTACAGTTGAGCCTGGTAAGGACTTTCCAACTTGCAGATAATAAGAACTGTCTCATACCACCAGAGCTCTGTGGCCCCTGCCACCCTGTAGTACCCAGGAACTGTATTATTATTTCTCTGCTGATTTTTATGTTTCTTTTACTGCTACTGTGATGCATGGAGTTTGTCATAAATAAATATCATTGACTTTTACTCAAGTTGTCGTGGTCACGCCTTCGGGCGGTTTCTCTTCATGTTACTTACATGTCCAGGGGTCTGATACAACCTCCCAGGTTCCGGTACACCTCAGCCCCTACAACTGAGGCTGCCTTCCGTCAGCTCAGGCCCTCAGTTGTGACACACAGTTTGTACAGATCTTTGGCAGACTGAAGCAGTTTAATATGTAGCTACCTTCCAATATGCGGTTATCCAGGCATAACTAAGATCTGAACATTTCATCATTTTTTCATACATAGGTCCTTTAGGGCATACTGAGTCCCTTTGTATCCCAAAGAGCAGAAACAAAGACTACCTTCCTATTTTTTGGTTATCAGTTACCTATTAACATTTAGATACTAAAACAAGAGTGCGCCCAAACAAGAGTCATACTTCTTTTCTTGTGCATATACAATTGTTTCTTTTTTTGACTCTGGGCGCACCGCCATACGGACAGATAGGAATTTCCATAAACTAAATCCATTTCTGGCTACTATGTGATTAATAACGTATTTTGAATCTAAGGTTGGCGCAGGATCAAAAACCCTCTCTTTTTTTCAGATAGGACAGAGCATGCAGCCTCTGATTTGATCCACGAATCCACCGGGATTCAACTCATACTTGCGCTAGATATCACCCGTACCACCAGAGGAGTTATAAATTTTAGGTATATAACTGCGCTAGCGAACCTGATAGACAATATCACCGAGATGTATGATGACACCTTTAGGTATACTGGGAGAGAATTGCAAGCTTACAAAACGGAACTGATCCAGCACAGGATGGTTCTAAATTACATCACAGCAGTGACAGGCGGGCAATGTGTCACCCTAGCAACTCAGTATGGTGTAAAGTGCTGTACGTATATCACAAACAGCACTGATGACCCAACCGAGGTCATAGATCAAAAGATGGACGATATCTTGCAATTGAAGTGGGAGTTCCGAAGGAGGCACAACCTTACCCTTACTTCTGTGAGTAATGAACTGACCGGCTGGGTATCATGGTTGGACCCACGCAATTGGTTCTCAGGTTTAGGAGAATGGGCCCAAAATGTTATCGTTAGTGTAGGGAAATTCCTCTTATGTATCCTAGGAGTTGTCATAATGATTGGATTGATATTTAGATGTGTTCGGATTTCAATGAATTGCAAGCGCAGTACCAAATTGATGAGTTTGAGGAGCGAGGGCATTGTAACAACAACTGGTTTCATTTATGACCCATCAATCGAGACAATGCTGTGATAAAATGTGATTCCACGGTCCGTTTCTTTCACCTGTTTCTCCTTTGTTTTTCTCCAAGGTAAAAAGACACCGACTCGGAAGAAGATTTTGATGACCCTTTATACAAACCACTGATGAACTTTTATACAGACATTTGATGAACTTTTAGAGACTTTAACTTTATGGACACTTGAAAAACTTTGCTTGCCATTTACAGCAAAGATACAGCAACCCAGACAAGACATCAACAAGACATCAACAAGACTTCAACAAGACATCCAAGGACAATCACATACAATATCATATGAATGCATTTATAACGCATGTTTCTTATCTTCATCTCTACTATCTTCAGGTAGTGACACACATAGTCGACAGGTAATATAGGCACATATATTAGCACTCACATATTTTCCCCCCTTCATGTATCATCAACTAATGTGCACCCCATTTGTTGGAACTAAAAAGCCGAAAAGAGCTCGGTAAAGTTTGTTAGCCCACTTACAGACCCTTAATACAGGATAAGAAGGATTCAATGTATACTTCGCAATACCTCGAAGCTTATTTTAGAACATGTACGGCACGATGATACATGACCCCTCAGACATGAATTTCATACATACATACATGCTTTTACTATCTCACTAGGTCATACATTTCCCACCTTCTCCTCTCCTCCCTACTCCCAACCATAAATAGATAGTTCATGGTATTATATATTTTTCTGCTTAATTGTTTAGATAAGTGGCAGTTATTGGTGACTGCCAAAGGGTGGACTGTCAAAGTCGAAAAATATCATGATTCACATGCCTTGTACTAACCCCAATGCACATGCCCGCTGCTCGTGCACCCCCCCCGTGCGTACACATCCCCGCAGGTTGCGTAAGGGACGCTCCAATGTCTCGTGCGCATGGAGATGTGAATTTACGGCGGAGTTTGTAAGCGTCTAGCGTGCGACTCGATCGTAACATATTTAACCCAAATAGCGTATATTATAGTTAATATTCCCCTAGACAACGTCAGCAAGTATGTTTAGTTTAAACTGTTCCTGGACAGAGAGATTCCTCTTTGCATTATAGGAAGGGTCAGACAAAGGTTGAACGGTGGTGTCTAGTATCCAGCTGTAGGGTATTTTAAGGGTAATATTCCTATGATAGTTAGGAAAGATTTGCATGGTCCTGCGCATAGTTATGCGCAGAAGTAGAAAATAGATAGAGGATGAGAATGGAATTCACACATAAATTTCCCACAGACTGAGATACAATGGCCTTATTTACACTAAGCTTTGAGATTCTATGAAGAGGGCATATACCTTTGTTTATGAATAGGGCCAGGTTTCTCCCCAGAATAATGAGTGCTAAGTTGCCATTGTCTCAACTGAAAGAGACATAAACAAGGGTGAACAATATCTAGGAACAGAGTTTGTTTGGAAGATCCGAAACAATAGCTTTCCACAACATAACCAGACAGAGAGGAATTTAGAATACTAACAAGTCCTAGCCATCGCCCACTTCTTGAGCTAACTAATGATCCCTGGTGCAGGACATGTCCCACCCCCTAACCAATGGAAGAAGAGCACATAGTGTCTATTGTATTATGTCTTGAGCTAGTGAATAAATATAGCTTGCAGCAGGCTTTGACACACAAGACTCTCTCCAAAAGGCTTTCTCTTTGAATGCTGAGGGCTGGAATCCAGGACGCGCTTGCGAATCATCCCCACGTATGTATATTTCTCTGTAGCCATTTTATTATCCTTAGTGTTTGCCATTTATTCTCATTCTGTTTGTTTGTGTTTGTAATTGTATGCTATTGTTCATATTATTCCTTCTTATTCTGTTTAGATTTTGATGTTAGTTTTGTAGTGTATAAGCTGTACTGTTTTTCCCTTTTTACTCTAAAGAATCATCCACGAAGGTGTTAGAGCCGGAGTGGTTTTTAAATCCAAATCAGGTCTTGTGTTTTCACTAGTTACTGTAAAGGGTTTTCTTAGCGTCTCAATCGCTCAAACAGCTTTCATGTTATCAAGGTTAATAAGCGTTACATCATTGTAGTATTACATTGCTAAGGTTTTGAGTATAAGCATACCCTTACTGTGTGTTGTTAACAAGGTTTACTGTGTGTCATTCTGTGAGCGTCTGCGCCGCTCGTGTCTCACTCGCACGGCGCAGCATCCGCTACGCCGATAGCATAGCATTACGGTACTCGGGACGCCTTTAGCGTGTTCGATACTAAGCGTGAGTCTGTGAGCGTACGTGTCGCTCGTGCGTCGCGCCCACGGCCTAGCATCTGCTACGCTAAGTGCGTACCCTTACGGAACTCTGTGCGTCAATAGCGTACTTAGTCCGTAAATAGTATATAGCTTATGTTTAAAGGTAATATTTCACATTATCAGTACTGTGATTGACAGGAAGTGGGTGTTTCTGGGCGGAAACTTGCCGTTTTCTGGGCATGTGCGAAAAAACGCTGGCGTTTCTTGGAAAAACGCGGGAGTGTCTGCAGAAACGGGGGAGTGTCTGGGCGAACACTGGGTGTGTTTGTGACGTCAAACCAGGAACGAAACTGACTGAACTGATCGCAATGGCTGAGTAAGTCTGGAGCTACTCAGAAACTGCTAAGAAATTTCTATTCGCAATTCTGCTAATCTTTCGTTCGCAATTCTGCTAAGCTAAGATACACTCCCAGAGGGCGGCGGCTTAGCGTGTGCAATGCTGCTAAAAGCAGCTAGCGAGCGAACAACTCGGAATGAGGGCTATGGTTCCCCTTACAGTCGTTGGTTCGGGTAAATGCGGTTTGTTTGTTTTTAACCCATGGATGCCTACATGGACCCAAGAGGACCAATTTAAGCCAGATATAGGTGAGGTTTTTTTTTTCAGGTAACCTATGGATTACTACTAGACAAGGGGACTGGGAGGCTTTGTGGGACAGTAGGTAAGTATGTAAGTGTGTCTGTGTATGTAAGTAAGTGTGACTGTGTGTGTCAAGTACTGTATGTTTGATTAAACTTATACTGTGTATCAGGGGCGGATTGGCCCACCAGGACAACAAGACAGATTCAGATGGGCCGGTCCCATACCCCCCCTCAGCCAGGCTTTTTTACACTCAGGCTGGGCTGGCTTACACTGCTTCCAGTACTTGCGTTTCATTGGAACGCAATCCGGAAGTTAGGCTAGAAAAGACTTCCGGGTGCCGCTAGCCGTGAAAA
Organism: Pseudophryne corroboree; assembly: GCF_028390025.1. Taxonomy (NCBI): domain Eukaryota; kingdom Metazoa; phylum Chordata; class Amphibia; order Anura; family Myobatrachidae; genus Pseudophryne; species Pseudophryne corroboree. The sequence goes on along the minus strand of NC_086449.1, from coordinate 618,296,790 downwards.
GTGGTGAAGCTGTTCTACCAACGAGGGACCTGGAGAAAGCATAGCGATGGTCAGAGCCGGGTTTTCTATACCCGCCGCCACCTTAGCTCCCGCACTCTCACTGGACTGGCCAGAGCGGCATCTGAGCACTGAAGGGGATCCAGCAGAGAGGTTATTTTTAATTACATTATTTCCATTATCATGATGGTGTAAAAGTTAGGGCATTCCCGGTCACAGTGTATGGTTTGGGGACTGGACAGGAGCAGGATGTATCTTGTTCTCAGGATGTCAGCTAATCAGGCTGCACTCACAGCCAGCCCTGGGACAATCTCTAATGCAAAGTCCTTCAGCCCTATAGCTGCCCAATGTCTGTCCATGATAATGGGCCTATTTATGTAATGCAGTGGCTACATATGTAATGTGGTGCTATTTGTATAATGCGGTGCTATACATGTAATGTGGTACTATTCGTGTTATGTGGTGTTATTTGTATAATTTGGTGCTATACGTGTAATGTGGTGCTATACGTGTAATGTGGTGCTATTTGTGTTATGTGGTGTTATTTGTATAATGCGGTGCTATACGTGTAGTGTGGTGCTATACATGTAATGATGTGCTATACATGTAGTGAGGTGCTACATGTGTAATGTGGCACTATTCGTGTTATGTGGTGTTATTTGTATAATGCGGTGCTATACGTGTAGTGCGGTGCTATACATGTAATGCAGTGCTATATGTGTAATGTGGTGCTACTTGCATAATGCGGTGCTATTCGTGTTATGTGGTGTTATTTGTGTAATGCAGTGCTATACTTGTAGTGCCGTGCTATACATGTAATGCAGTGCTATACGTGTAATGTGGTGCTATTCGTGTAATAATGTGGTGGCTATGTATGTAATCAGGGGCAGATTGGCCACTGGGACAGATTCCACTGCACTGGTTCTCTGTGTCTGTGTTTCACTACTTGTGTGTGCTCCCTCCCTGTACTGTGCTGTATGTAGTGTGTGCTCCCCCTCCCTGCACTGTGCTGTATTTAGTGTGTGCTCCCTCTCCCTGTACTGTGCTGTATGTAGTGTGTGCTCCCCCTCCCTGTACTGTGCTGTATATAGTGTGTGCTCCCTCCCTGTACTGTGCTGTATGTAGTGTGTGCTCCACCTCCCTGTACTGGGCTGTATGTAGTGTGTGCTCCCTCCCTGTACTGTGCTGTATGTAGTGTGTGCTCCCCCTCCCTGTACTGTGCTGTATGTAGTGTGTGCTCCCTCCCTGTACTGTGCTGTATGTAGTGTGTGCTCCCCCTCCCTGTACTGTGCTGTATGTAGTGTGTGCTCCCTCCCTGTACTGTGCTGTATGAAGTGTGTGCTCCCTCCCTGTACTGTGCTGTATGTAGTGTGTGCTCCCTCCCTGTCCTGTGCTGTATGTAGTGTGTGCTCCTCCTCCCTGTACTGTGCTGTATGTAGTGTGTGCTCCCTCCCTGTCCTGTGCTGTATGTAGTGTGTGCTCCTCCTCCCTGTACTGTGCTGTATTGTAGTATGTGCTCCATCCCTGTACTGTGCTGTATGTAGTGTGTGCTCCCCCTCCCTGTACTGTGCTGTATGTAGTGTGTACTCCCCCTTCTTTTACTTTAACATATAAGGTTAAAAAAAAGGGTTTTGTAGAATGAAAAATCAAAAAAATCAGCAGTAGATTAAAGGCATGACTGCAGTGTCAGTAGACACTGAAAGTGGGCATATAAGTCCTTCGCCCTGGCCCTTGGCTGCCTGTAGGGAGGAGGATCCCTTTATTGTGGGGTCCCCACTCCCCCAGGGAATCCCAGCCAGGGCTGACTAGTCAGGTGGAGTGATGGCGCAGCCAAAGGAACCTGTATAAATGTGTCCCCCAACTGCAGCATTATCACCTTGGCTAGTGGACCCTGGTGCTGGTTCAAAAAATATGGGGGACCCCTATATCTTTTTTCCCCCATATATATTTGGAAACCAAGGCCAGTCCAGGAGCCCAGTGCTGGTTATTAAAATATGGGGGAACCCATAGCCAGATTAAGGGGTGAATGCAGAGCATACTGTACCCCCGGGCCCCCCTTTGTCAGGGGCCCCCCATCCAGAGCACACTAACATCACTAGCTTTCCCTCTTTAGTAGCAGCAGAACCAGCAACCAGAATTATAAAAATGACCACAAAGAAGACCAAAAAAAACCCTGGTTGGAAGCACTCTTGTCTGAGGTAATGAGACAAAGATTTTTAAGAAAAAAAAGGAGATACTAATGAGAAATTATTATAAATATTAAGATTTCAAATTTTATTGGTATGCCTTAAAAATAATTTATATGGTTTTAAACAAGAGTCCTGACAGAGATATGGGGCACGGTTGCCTCAATTATTTGATCAATGACTAATCAAATGGTTGATTCAGCAGCAAACTGATAAATTGCTGAAGTACAAAGAGTTGTTATTTACTACCATGTCCAAACGAAAAAATGGAGGCACCAATCCCTCAATTCCTTTCAAAAGTTATCAGATGATCTCAAATACATGACAAAGGTATGCAGCATACAGAGTTTTGGTTCTTTTTTTGACCAATACCAAATGGTTCAATATCAGAGGTATGAGGCACCAATACCTCAGTATATACATAAATGTCAAAAATTGAGAAATTAATTTAATTACTTAGCAGAGGTCATTAACCCAAAAACTTCTAGTCTTACCAGCAGCTACTGGTGTATCTCGCTAATTTATGATCATAATATACTAAGCACATAGAGGTATGAAGAGTGGCCAAGATATAAGCAGACTCCCTTCTGCTGTTCTCCCGTCTTGCCAACAGGTATAGGACGAGGAATGAGAGAGGGTGGGTGCGTCCAAATTGGCCAGAAAGAAGAGGAAGAGGAGGTATCAAGCAAGAGGACTCAGGCGGGTATTCCCTGATGCCTTATAACAGGTAGTGCAGAGATTTAAACCTGCACATTTGTCTCTGGTGCGGTACACTCCAGAAAAGTCAATTGAGATTATAATTACTATAATAACTGGTCAATATCATCCAAATTACATGATAATATGCTTATTCTCACTTTACCCTAAACTCCTCCCATAAATACCCCAACACATGAAGGATTATTGAGAATTGAACAAAACTGAAAAAAATGAAAAAGTAAATAAAGATAAAAATATAAATATGAATGAATGGATGACTATCTTCACAGTGCCTGACAAAACCCGTTTGTCATATAAAAATCAGCTGTTCTCTCTAATACAATGTAGCTGCTGCTGCCAGTGTGGGTGACCACTGTTTTCATTTATTAATTATGACAATGGGTAGCTCCCATAGGCTCATGAGCATGTCATAATGAGCTGTTTTCTCTGATACAATTTTGTTGCTGCTGTCAGTGTTTGTAGCTGATATTGATACTTTGTCAGAAATGTTGTATCAAATGGATATGATACATCTATCAAAAGACATGTAGCTATTTTCTATTGTCCTAATCTTTTGCGGTGGAAGCAAAGAGTTTGATTGTCACGTATAAATTACACATGTATGTAATCACTGGCCACCACTCTGTCAAATATAGTTACCACTCCCGGGACAGGGTGCGGAAAGAAAGGGGGAAATGTCACCCCGGAGTTTCACATGTAGACGGCTGTACTCGTGAATAATCCCCGCCGTCTATCACCGCGCGGCGTCCCGTTCTCCTGCGGCCGCTCTGGCCAGCGGCAGGCCGATACTTCCTCCGTTCCCAGCTGCCGCACTACTGTTCTGCTGACGGACCGGTGGGTCACGTGTGCGCACCACGTGACTCACCCTTTAGACGACCTGACGTACGTTTCACAAGGCTTGATCACAGGTCATGCCTTGACCTCTCATGTCTTGAAAGAAACCACTACATAGATACTTTCTCCACGTTAACTGGGCCACACGCTGATACACAATTGACCCAACTCAAAAACAATCCCTCCAGTGACCTATGATTCAAAACTACTGCCCTGAGAATCTGTATATGGGCACATATATGACAAAGATGATGGTCACACTATCTAAATTTTGATTTATTATTTATTATATTTATGAGTAGGGAACTACCACACTGACGGACTCAAATAGAATCAACTGTCTTTGACTGAGGTCAATTAGATTAGACCATAAATATTTTTTTCATATTTTTGCAAGTAGATCACATAATTACTAGTTCACTCACAAGAAGGATATATAAATTATTTTTAAGGCATACCAATAAAATTTGAAATCTTAATATTTATAATAATTTCTCATTAGTATCTCCTTTTTTTCTTAAAAATCTTTGTCTCATTACCTCAGACAAGAGTGCTTCCAACCAGGGTTTTTTTTTGGTCTTCTTTGTGGTCATTTTTATAATTTGTATCTCTATACCCTTGGGAGCACCACTGACCGTCAGAATTCATTGTAACCATTATACCAATAGGCTAGAGGTATACAAATGATTAACAAAAGGGAAAGCAATATCCCAATAGTGTCAGTTTTTCTGAGGTAATTATAATCTGCTAAATAATTATTTTTCCTGTGCGGCCTATATCCCCAGTCCCTTTTCCCCTTTGTTCTTTCCAGCAACCAGAATGCAAGCAGGACAGTATGCGGTGCAAGCAGAGACACAGGAATATCATGTTTCATGAGCTACTGATGAAGCTTTCTGACCAGAGGAGAGATAGGAGGGTAGAGAGTGCTATAAATTATATAGGGATGGTGTGAAAAATCCAATCCTACGGGCGTTCGCAAGGTGATTGACAGGAGGAAGTCGTTTGTGGGTCGCAACTGACCATTTACTGGGAGTGTCCGGAAAAATACAGGCATTCCCGAGCGTTTTCAGGGAGGGTGTCTGAAATCAGCTCCAGCCCTGATCAACCTGATATGATCGCACTGTAGGAGTAAGTCCCGGGCTGCGCAGAAACTGCACAAAGTGGATTATAGCAGCTCGGTGTACACATAGGGGGTAATTCCAAGTTGATTGCAGCAGGACTTTTTTTTAGCAGATGGGCAAAACCATGTGCACTGCAGGGGAGGCAGGTATAACATGTGCAGAAAGAGTTAGATTTGGGTGGGTTATTTTATTTCTGTGCAGGGTAAATACTGGCTGCTTTATTTTTACACTGCAAATTAGATTGCAGATTGAACACACCCCACCCAAATCTGACTCTCTCTGCACATGTTATATCTGCCTCCTCTGCAGTGCACATGGGAGGTCATTCCGAGTTGTTCGCTCGCAAGGCGATTTTAGCAGAGTTGCTCACGCTAAGCCGCCGCCTACTGGGAGTGAATCTTAGCATCTTAAAATTGCGAACGAAGTATTCGCAATATTGCGATTACACACCTCGAAGCAGTTTCTGAGTAGCTTCAGACTTACTCGGCATCTGCGATCAGTTCAGTGCTTGTCGTTCCTGGTTTGACGTCACAAACACACCCAGCGTTCGCCCAGACACTCCTCCGTTTCTCCGGCCACTCCTGCGTTTTTTCCGGAAACGGTAGCGTTTTTTCCCACACGCCCATAAAACGGCCTGTTTCCGCCCAGTAACACCCATTTCCTGTCAATCACATTACGATCGCCAGAACGATGAAAAAGCCGTGAGTAAAATTACTAAGTGCATAGCAAATTTACTTGGCGCAGTCGCAGTGCGGACATTGCGCATGCGCATTAATCGGAAAATCGATGCGATGCGAAGATTTTTTCCGAGCGATCAACTCGGAATGAGGGCCATGGTTTTGCCCATCTGCTAAAAAAAAGTCCTGCTGCGATCAACTTGGAATTACCCCCATAGGAAGGCACACTTGCACAGCAAATATACACTTTCCCTGGGGCGGTGATTATCTGAATGCAGGACAGCAAAATTAGCAGCCCAGCGATCAGATCTGCATTAACCCCTATATTTTCACCAGATCTCTCATGCAGGTAGGGTTTTTTAACTAAAAACTAAAAACAATGCATTACATTTGTGAGTTTCGGCACCAACTTGTACCTTCTCAAAGTACGAGAAGGTGTGAGCTGGAATTTGCCTGAAAACTTGCATTACATCTGGCCCATGGAGTGAAGAGCTAAATCAAGATACTGATTCATGTTTAAGAACAAGCCAAGAACAGGATCTCTGAACTGAAGCACAAGAAAGCTACAGTACAGTGAAAGGAATGCTAGAGGTAGTGTCACTAAATGAGGAGTGACTGAGACATTGCTTTTACAGACAAGGCAGGTTTGAAAATTGGTGCCCTGGTAGTGTCAGCAGTCAGCTGAGCATAATCATCAGTAAGCCTGGAAGCCACTTGATTATGCTGCACAACATGGGTCATGGTACAAGATGAACATTAAATTGTATTATAAACCAAAACGTACTTAAGGGGTACACAATATTTTATGATAAATGAATTGTTCCTTGACTTCTGTTTATCTCCTGTAGTATAGCAAACCCTCCTATACAGGTTGAGTATCCCATATCCAAATATTCCGAAATACGGACTTTTTTTGAGTGAAAGTGAGATAGTGAAACCTTTGTTTTCTGATGGCTCAATGTACACAAACTTTGTTTAACACACAAAGTTGTTAAAAAATATTGTCATTTAATAACCTTGAGGCTGTGTGTATAAGGTGTATTTGAAACATAAATGAATTGTGTGAATGTAGACACACTTTGTTTAATGCACAAAGTTATTAAAAATATTGTATTAAATGACCTTCAGGCTGTGTGTATAAGGTGTATAAGAAACATAAATGAATTGTGTGAATGTAGACACACTTTGTTTAATGCACAAAGTTATTAAAAATATTGGCTAAAATGACCTTCAGGCTGTGTGTATAAGGTGTGTATGAAACATAAATGCATTCTGGGCTTAGACTTGGTTCCCATCCGCCTGGTCCCAAGAATTTTGGATAAGGGATACTCAACCTGTATGACACTTTCCATCAGGTACACAATGATCTGCTCATGGACTTCCCTCTTAATTTATTATTGCTGCATCACCTTTCTCAGAAGTAGTTCTACACAGGTGACAGCAATCATAAATTAAGAGGGAAGTCCATTAGCAGATCATTTTGTACGTGATGGAATGTGTCATGTTGGAGGGTCTGGTATAGGTATAGCACAGAATCCATTAAAGATATATAAAAAAAAAACCATCATTCTTGTAGACACACATCTTTGAAAACTGACTAGTATATATTAGAGATGAGCGGGTTCGGTTCCTCGGGATCCGAACCCCCCCGAACTTCACCTATTTTACACGGTTCCGAGGCAGCCTCGGATCTTCCCCCCTTGCTCGGTTAACCAGAACGCGCCCGAAAGATATCATCCCGCTGTCGGATTCTCGCAAGATTCGTATTCTATATAAGGAGCCGCGCGTCGCCGCCATTTTCACTCGTGCTTTGGAGATTGAATGGAGAGAACGTGGCTGCGTTCTCTCCCTGAAAAGCTCCGTAATCTGTGCTCAGTGTGCTACAAATATCTGTGCTCAGTGTGCTGCAAATATCTGTGCTCAGTGTGCTGAAAATATCTACGTTCTCTGCCTGAAAACGCTCCATATCTGTGCTCAGTGTGCTGCAAATATCTGATCAGTGTGCTGCATTGTGGGGACTGGGGACCACCAGTATATAATATATATATACTTTTCTATAGCTTCTACACTGCTTGTCAGGACACATGGTCACAGTTACACCGCTCTGTACTGATATATACAATAATATATATATATACTTTTATATAGCCTCTATACTGCTTGTCAGGACACATGGTCACAGTTACACTGCTCTGTACTGATATACAGTAATATATATACTTTTCCATAGCTTCTATACTGCTTGTCAGGACACATGGTCACAGATACACCGCTCTGTACTGATATATACAATAATATATGTACTTTTCTATAGCCTCTATACTGCTTGTCAGGACACATGGTCACAGTTACACTGCTCTGTACTGATATATACAATAATTTTAAATCATTTTCTATAGCTTCTATACTGCTTGTCAGGACACATGGGTCACAGTTACACCGCTCTGTACTGATATATACAATAATATATATACTTTTCTATAGCGTCTGTACTGCTTGTCAGGACACATGTGTCACAATTACACCGCTCTGTACTGATATATATACAATAATATATATACTTTTCTATAGCTTCTATACTGCTTGTCAGGACACATGTGTCACAGTTACACTGCTCTTTACTGATATATACAATAAAATATATACTTTTCTATAGCTTCTATACTGCTTGTCAGGACACATGTGTCACAGTTACACCACTCTGTACTGATATATACAATAATATATATACTTTTCTATAGCTTCTATACTGCTTGTCAGGACACATGTGTCACAGATACACAGCTCTGTACTGATATATACAATAATATATATACTTTTCTATAGCTTATATACTGCTTGTCAGGACACATGTGTCACAATTACACCACTCTGTACTGATATATATACAATAATATATATATACTTTTCTATAGCTTCTATACTGCTTGTCAGGACAGATGTGTCACAGTTACACTGCTCTGTACTGATATATACTATAATATATATACTTTTCTATAGCTTCTATACTGCTTGTCAGGACACATGTGTCACAGTTACAGCCCTCTGTACTGATGTATATACAATAATATATATACTTTTCTATAGCTCTATACTGCTTGCCAGGACACATGTGTCACAGTTACAGCCCTCTGTACTGACATATATATACAATAATATATATACTTTTCTATAGCTTCTATACTGCTTGTCAGGACACGTGTCACAGTTACACCGGTCTGTACTGATATATATACAATAATATATATATACTTTTTTATAGCTTCTATACTGCTTGTCAGGACACATGTGTCACAGTTACAGCCCTCTGTACTTATATATATACAATAATATATATATTTTTCTATAGCTTCTATACTGCTTGTCAGGACACATGTGCCACAGTTACACCGGTCTGTACTGATATATACAATAATATATATACTTTTCTATAGCTTCTAGTATTACAGTGCAGCATTTTGGTGATCTACAGTATACATATATAGTACAGTACAGTAGGCCATTGCTATTATATATTACTGGCATATAATTCCACACATTAAAAAATGGAGAACAAAAATGTGGAGGGTAAAATAGGGAAAGATCAAGATCCACTTCCACCTTGTGCTGAAGCTGCTGCCACTAGTCATGGCTGAGACGATGAAATGCCATCAACGTTGTCTGCCAAGGCCATGCCCAATGTCATAGTAGAGAGCATGTAAAATAAAAAAAACAAAAGTTCAGTAAAATGACCCAAAAATCTAAATTAAAAGCGTCTGATGAGAAGCGTAAACTTGCCAATATGCCATTTATGACACGGAGTGGCAAGGAACGGCTGAGGCCCTGTCCTATGTTCATGGCTAGTGGTTCAGCTTCACATGAGGATGGAAGCACTCAGCCTCCCACTAGAAAAATGAAAAGACTTAAGCTGGCAAAAGCACAGCAAAGAACTGTACGTTCTTCTAAATCACAAGTCCCCAAGGAGCAGAGGCGTCACTCACCTCTGTGACACCCGGTGCGGCAGCGAGGATAAAGGGGCGGGGTTTCACTGGAATGGGCGTGGCTTATACAGAGGGGCGGGGCTTCACGGGTGGAACCCGTTTTAGCCCGTTGCAGGCACGCAAAGGGGGCGAGGCTTTGTGGAGGGGCGGGGCTTCGCGTCCCGACACCCGTTTTTTTTTCCACTGGGGGGTGTGGGAGGTGAGGGCTGACTCTCGGGAGGTGCTGTCCCTGCAGTGCTGGCTGCTACACAGTTACAGGAGCCGAGTGCTGCACATAATATAACAGTGCAGCACTCGGCTTCTGTCACTCTGCAGGAGCCGGCATTTTGGTGTCACCCCTCGGCGGGTGACACCCGGGAGCAGGCCGCACCCCCCGCACCCCCCTTGTGACGCCACTGCCAAGGAGAGTCCAATTGTGTCGGTTGCGATGCCTGACCTTTCCAACACTGGACTGAAAGAGGTGGCTCCTTCCCCCATTTGCACGCCCCCTGCAACTGCTGGAAGGAGTACCCGCAGTCCAGTTCCTGATAGTCAAATTGAAGATGTCACTGTTGAAGTACACCAGGATGAGGATATGGGTGTTGCTGGCGCTGAGGAGGAAATTGACAAGGAGGATTCTGATGGTGAGGTGGTTTGTTTAAGTCAGGCACCCGGGGAGGCACCTGTTGTCCGTGGGACGAATATGGCCATTGACATGCCTAGTCAAATTACTAAAAAAATCACCTCTTCGGTGTGGAATTGTTTCAACAGAAATGAGGACAACAGGTGTCAAGCCGTGTGTTGCCTTTGTCAAGCTGTAATAAGTAGGGGTAAGGACGTTAACCACCTAGGAACATCCCTTATACGTCACCTTGAGCGCATTCATCAGAAGTCATTGACAAGTTCAAAAACTTTGGGTGACAGCGGAAGCAGTCCACTGACAACTAAATCCCTTCCTCTTGTACCCAAGCTCCTGCAAACCACACCACCAACTCCCTCAGTGTCAATTTCCTCCTTAGACAGGAATGCCAATAGTCCTGCAGGCCGTGTCACTGGCAAGTCTGATGAGTCCTCTCCTAAGTGGGATTCCTCCAATGAATCCTTGCGTGTAACGCCTACTGCTGCTGGTGCTGCTGTTGTTACTGCTGGGAGTCAATCGTCATCCCAGAGGGGAAGTCGGAAGACCACTTCTACTGCTTCCAGTAAGCAATTGACTGTCAAACAGTCCTTTGCAAGGAAGATGAAATATCACAGCAGTCATCCTGCTGCAAAGCGGATAACTCAGGTCTTGGCAGCTGCGGTGGTGTTAAACGTGTGTCCGGTATCCACCGTTAATTCACAGGGAATTAGAGAATTGCTTGAGGTACTGTGTCCCCGGTACCAAATACCATCTAGGTTCCATTTCTCTAGGCAGGCGATACCGAGAATGTACACAGACGTCAGAAAAAGAGTCACCAGTGTCCTAAAAAATGCAGTTGTACCCAATGTCCACTTAACCACGGACATGTGGACAAGTGGAGCAGGGCAGACTCAGGACTATATGACTGTGACAGCCCACTGGGTAGATGTATTGCCTCCCGCAGCAATAACAGCAGCGGCGGCACCAGTAGCAGCATCTCGCAAACGCCAACTCGTTCCTAGGCAGGCTACGCTTTGTATCACCGCTTTCCATAAGAGGCACACAGCTGACAACCTCTTATGGAAACTGAGGAACATCATCGCAGAATGGCTTACCCCAATTGGACTCTCCTGGGGATTTGTGACATCGCACAATGCCACCAATATTGTGCGTGCATTACATATGGGCAAATTCCAGCACGTCCCATGTTTTGCACATACATTGAATTTGGTGGTGCAGAATTTTTTTAAAAACGACAGGGGCATGCAAGAGATGCTGTTGAAGAATTGCGGGCCACTTTCGGCATTCAGCCACCGCGTGCTGAAGACTGGAGCACCAGCAAACACTCCTGAACCTGCCCCGCCATCATCTGAAGCAAGAGGTGGTAACGAGGTGGAATTCAACCCTCTATATGCTTCAGAGGATGGGGGAGCAGCAAAAGGCCATTCAAGCCTATACATCTGCCTACGATATAGGCAAAGGAGGGGGAATGCACCTGACTCAAGCGCAGTGGAGAATGATTTCAACGTTGTGCAAGGTTCTGCAAACATTTGAACTTGCCACACGTGAAGTCAGTTTAGACACTGCCAGCCTGAGTCAGGTCATTCCCCTCATCAGGCTTTTGCAGAAGAATCTGGAGAGATTGAAGGAAGAACTAAAACGGAGCGATTCCGCTAGGCATGTAGAACTTGTGGATGGAGCCCTTAATTTGCTTAACCAGGATTTACGGGTGGTCAATCTGTTGAAATCAGAGCACTACATTTTGGCCACCGTGCTCGATCCTAGGTTTAAAGCCTACGTTGTATCTCTCTTTCCGGCAGACACAAGTGTGCAGAGGTGCAAAGACCAGCTGGTGAGACACTTGTCAAGTCAAGCAAAATGTGACCCGTCAACAGCTCCTCCTTCACATTCTCCCGCAACTGGGGCTGCGAGGAAAAGGCTAAGAATTCCGAGCCCACCCGCTTGCAGTGATGCAGGGCAGTCTGGAGCGAGTGCTGACATCTGGTTGGGACTGAAGGACCTGCCAACGATTACTGACATGTTGTCTACTGTCACTGCATATGATTCTGTCACCATTGAAAGAATGGTGGAGGATTATATGAGTGACCGCATCCAAGTAGGCACGTCAGACAGTCCGTACGTATACTGTCAGGAAAAAGAGGCAATTTGGAGGCCCTTGCACAAACTGGCTTTATTTTACCTAAGTTGCCCCCCCCCCCTCCAGTGTGTACTCCGAAAGAGTGTTTAGTGCAGCCGCTCACCTTGTCAGCAATTGGCGTACGAGGTTACTTCCAGAAAATGTGGAGAAGATGATGTTCATCAAAATTAATTATAATCAATTCCTCCGTGGAGACATTCACCAGCAATTGCCTCCAGAAAGTACACAGGGACCTGAGATGGTGGATTCCAGTGGGGACGAATTAATAATCTGTGAGGGGAAGATGAATCGGACGATGAGGAGGAGGTGGACATCTTGCATCTGTAGTGCCAGTTTGTGCAAGGAGAGATTATTTTATTTGAATTTCACTTTTTCATGAAGCTGTTTTTTTTTATTTTAATCCATGTTTAATTATGAACATATTTCTATATTACAGGAAGCCTATATGTTGCTCTAAACGAGTGCAATATTATATGTACATTTTTTTAAATAAAGCAATAAAACAAAACAAAAAATCTACCTATAGTTTGTGTACAAGAATAAATAATTTTACCATAAGATGATCCTAAAGTCATAAATATCAGTATTTATACTTTGAAGAGTTAATACTTTTAGGATGAAATCCAATTAGCCACTGTAATTTACAGTGGCTAATTACCTTACCTGGGGCTATTTGGTTAGCCCCTATGCTGGCACTTACAGTGGATTTTGAGGCAGGCGAAACAAAATCCGTGATAGGCAACCATTTTTTCCAAGATTGCAGATGCGAAAACACACAGGTCCAAAAAATTTTATAGATCCTATGGAGGAGATTAAATTGTTTGAAAAGTCAGTTGGGTGTCTATTTTTTCCTATCTAATAGACAGGAAAAAACAGACACCCAACCGACTTTTCAAACGTTTGAATTCCCCCCTATGTGTTTTCACAAGACACAAAATTGGTGATAAAAACTTTTTTGCAAAAGATTTTTTTGCGACTAATTGGATAACTCGTTTAGCATCGTATCTAAATCATACACTACCAAAGGACATTGGGAGTATCTATAAACTAGAGCTGTGTGCTGGACCATTTTTGTTGGATTCGGATTTGACTCTGATTCGTTCTCCAGCTTTGGATTTTTTTGATTTTTCCAAACCACCGTGACTGGTTTTGGATTTGGATTTTTTTTTTTAATTGACCAAAAAAGTTAAAATCACATAGTTTGGGCCTTTTTTGTTTCTAGACTACTATTAACCCCAATAACATTAATTTCCAGTCACTTCCACTCAGTTTTGACCACCTCACAGCTCATAATATTGTTTTCACCATTATTGGCCAAAGGCTGGCTGGTTACTAAGCAACAGAGCAGTGGCACAAACACACAACAATTTATAGCGCATCTATGAAACTTTGCCATATGAACAAAAAAAGAACGGCTGTGCTGTGCATCGGGAGATAATTAGAGAGTGAGAGCCGACGTATAAAAATGCATGAATTTATTAGCAATACATGTGAAATTAAAAAGTCATATTAGAGTATTAAAAATGGTATAAAAAAGCACCCCTAAATTATCTTAAGTTATTGAATATCTCATTTAGCATTTGCTGATATTAGCTGATGTAAGTGCTTTCGGTGAATGTCCGTACTTCACAAAATTGCCGGTAATAGCTGAGATGATGGGGGTAATTCTGAGTTGATCGCAGTAGCAAGTTTGTTAGCAATTGGGCAAAACCATGTGTACTGCAGGGGGGGGGGGCAGATATAACATATACAGAGAGAGTTACATTTGGGTGGGTTATTTAGTTTCTGTGCAGGGTAAATACTGGCTGCTTTATTTTTACACTACAATTTAGATTTCAGTTTGAATACACCCCACCCAAATCTAACTCTCTCTGCACATATTATATCTGCCTCCCTTGCAGTGCACATGGTTTTGCCCAACTGCTAACAAAATTCCTGCTGCGATCAACTTGGAATTACCCCCGATAATAACCGGTAAGCAAATTGCAATAGGTGCAATCCCGGAAATTCAATTGCTTGGTATCACCCAATTATGTAGATATAAAGGTGTTTTACCTCTCTGGTGGGCTGGGATCCTGCCTCTCAGCACACCTTTTCTCAGGTTTTTGCATTAGGTGGAACCCGAACTGATCCAGTGTGATCCCTATCTGATCCGCTTACCGCTGCAGGCTGCCGCCTATCATCATACCGCTCCAGATATACCAACCCGGCGGCTATTTCACCTCCTCTCCGCTGCATAGTGTTAGTGGGCATCGCAGGACACTTTGGCCGAGGATGCTCTGCTTATGACCAGCCCACCAGAGATTTAAAACACTGAAAGCACTTACATCAGCTAATATCAGCAAATGCTAAATGAGATATTCAATAACTTGAGATAATTTAGGTGTGCTTTTTTATACCATTTTTAATACTCTAATATAACTTTCTCCCACACTACTTCATGGCAGCCCTTACTCTTGGGATTGTATCCCATACCTAACTTTAGACAGGGAATTTTTTACTCACTTAGGGACCACCCACTTTGGGTATATAGCCCTGCTCCTCCCCTTCCTCCATTAGTCTTTTTCCTGTCTCCTAGCTTGACAGGGTAATGTTTTTTTGCTACAGGATTTACCTCTATTTCCCAGTAAATACGCCTCATTGCAGCCGTACTGGAAGAGGGTGGCTCCCTGGGGAAGGCTGTGTGTGCTTGGGGCAGTCACGTAAGTCCCCGCTGTCAGCTAAAGGTGTCCGCCCGCTCTGTAATGCTGCTGGTCCCTCTCCCTCCCGAACCGCTGCCTAGAGCCGTCTCCCCGGGTTCAGGTTTCCTCCGCTCGCCGCAGCGCCCCATGTCTCCGGCGGACCCGGAAGTAGCGGTGGCCGGAAGGGCAGCGCAGTGAAGGGGATGTACGGCTGGCGGGCGGAAGCGCTGTAAGGAGAGGCAGCGTGCGGCGGCTGGCAGGCGGAAGTGCTGGAGCGGCCGTCCTGGTTAGGCTGTGGGACGGTCTGCTCAGCGCCTCTGTCTCTGTGGTTTTGTTTTAAAATAAATGGCGCTGCACACCAGGAGTGATGAGAAACTCCTATGAGCTGGGCAGGATATATGTGCTTACCAGCAGGATGGAAAGAGAGCCTTCCCCCCAAAAGCCTGTCAGTGTCCAAAAGAGGTAAGTCCTCATAGAGGGCATGTTTTTCTAGATTTTCAGTTTTGTTTTCTATGTTTTAAATTTTTTATCTGGAAAGCTTGGTTAGTGTAGGTTTTTTCAATAGTATTTTTTGGTGTTATTTTGTAGTGTGTCTCCGCCTAAGAAGAGACTGTGTAAAAATAGGCAGTGTGCAGCCTGTGATAAAATTTTTTCCTCTACTGAGAAGGTGAAGTTCTGTGAGGACTGTACACAGAGTGATATTCAGCAGGCTAATCAATCCAGACAGATACAGGTGTTAAAGGACTGGATGAAGAGATCCTTTGTTACTAAGGAACAGCTGGCTGATTTGCAGGGAAATAAAAGATCTAGATCCCTGGCTAGTACTGATTCTCAGGATGAATCAGCCTCTGGTGATTGCAACTATGTTGATTATCAGGCTTCTAGTACGGAGTCAGAGGAGAAAGAGGAGGATAGAAAATTTAACTTGGAACTTGTGGGCAGTCTCTTAAGGAATATATTTAAGACCATGAATTATAAGCAGGCGGATAAAGGTGATGATGATGAGGATGTTCTGTTTGGGGACAAATCCAGAAAGAACAGGTGTTTTCCGGTTCACAAAGCATTGAAGGAGGTAGTGTCTAAGGAGTGGCAAAACATTGATAAGAGACTTGGCAATATTAAACGAGTTGATCGTATGTTCCCGATAGAGGATGAGCAATTTGTGGGCTGGTGTGCAGTGCCTAAAGTCGATGCGGCAGTGGCAGAAATGGTGTCCAAAACTACTATTCTGTTAGAGGACGGGGCAGTCCTGAAGGATGACATGGATAAGCGTATGGAGAGTGTAATAAAGAAATTACACATGTCCTCAGTGGGGTCTTTTAAGTCTGGTGTGGCTGTTGCGTCTGTTTCCAGAGCATTGAGAGTTTGGGGATCAGTGTTGTCCACAGATGTGGGGGAAAAGATCTCAAAACAATATTTGCAAAGAAGTCTAGGTTTCATGCTTAAAGGCATAGAGTATTTGTGCAAAGCCTCTTTGGATATGCTGGATTTTGCAGCAAAGTCCATGGCGGCAGGTGTATTGGCCAGAAAGGCCCTGTGGCTTCGGTCGTGGTCAGCAGGTATGCATTCCAAAAACCGACTGGTGCCCTTACCGTACGAGGGTTCTCTATTATTTGCCAATAAACTAGAGGCCATTATACAAAAGATGTAAGGAGGTAAATCAGCGAGGTTACCTCAAGACAGAAGAAATAGATTTCCATTTCCTTCCTCCAAACAGCAGTTAAGAAGGCAAGAAGTTATAGGCCAGGACGACCTTATACGGGAAGATATTCCTCGGGGATGAATAGGCAGCCCTTTTGTCGGGCTTACAGGAAAGGTGGACGAAGACAATGACTATTGCAGGGTCCCAGTATCCTTTCCAGTAGGAGCCAGACTCCAGAAGTTTGTCAGTCAGTGGCAGAGTTCAATTCGGGATACGTGGGTACTGGACGTGATATCTCAGGGATACCGGATAGGGTTCTCCGAGGTCCCAAGAAAGGACAAATTCGTAATCTCGGAAAGACCAACTGTGAGTCTGGAATTAAGAGCCCCGGAGGACAGTTTAGAAAAACTAATCAGGGCAAAAGCAGTAGAGACTGTCCCGCCTTCAGAAAGAAAGAGCGGGTTCTATTCCAGGAATATTCCTGATAAAAAAGGCGTCTGGAGACTTCAGGACTATACTAGATCGCAGACAATTTAACAAACATTTTCAGTTTACGTGCCTTCCTTGCAGTCTGAAGACGTATCCAGGGATATTTACCAAGGTCCTGTCGGCACTGGTGACCGTGATAAGAGGATGAGGAATAGCGATCTGGTCATATCTGGACGACCTACTAGTATGTGGAGAGTCAGTTCGGAAGGTAAAGGAAGCATTGGAGGTGACGCTGCAGATCCTACAAGAGCATGGCTGGTTAATAAACTGGGGGAAAAAAAAAGTCAGCTAGAACCAAGGCAAAAGATCCAGTTTCTCGGAGTACAGGTGGATACTATCAGTTATCGATAGGTATTTCGGAAGAAAGGTGCTCAAAAATTCGGGATCTGGCTTCTCTGCTAAAAGAGTGCAACAGCGTGACACTGCGCCAGGGGATGCGTCTTTTGGGGATGATGGCCTCCACCATAGACGTGGTCCCTTGGGCGAGATGGCGAATGAGGGATCTTCAGCTAGATATCCTAAGCTACTGTCGGAGACGTTATTCCCTGAATTATCGCATAAAGTTATGTCAAAAAGCAAGGCGCTCCCTAGACTGGTGGATGGAGACTGAACTGGTCGACAGACTGCTTTGTCAGATCGTCACTATCTTATTCTAATGACAGATGGAAGTGCAGTCGGATGGGGGGCACACCTGTTGCAGCAGAACTGCCAAGGCAGGTGGAACCGGGAAGAAGAAAGACTGTCTTCAAACCACAGAGAAATGAGAGCCATGTGGAAAGCGATTAAGTATTTCCAGGAGCAACTTCAGGGGAGACATCTCAGGATATTTACAGACAATGTAGCAGTGGTAGCCTATCTCAATCGGCAAGGTAAAATTGGAAGAGGTGTCAAACATACTACGTTGGGCAGAGGGTCATTTCGAGTCCCTGTCAGCGCTACATGTTCCAGGAGTAAACAATTCTGTGGCGGATTTCCTCAGCAGACAAGAGGTGCTACCAGGACAATGGGAATTGAACGACAGTGTTCAGGCAGATTGTACAGAAATTCGGCCAGCCTCAGGTAGATCTAATGGCCACGCACATCAATGCGAAAGTTCCTCTGTTCTTCTCCCGATATCGTCTCCCAGGATCAGGCGGAGTGGATGTCTTTTATCTCCCGTGGAGATTAAAGCTTGCATATGTTTCCCTCCGTTTCCAATGATCGCACGTATTCTAAGAAAGATCAGGGAAGAAAGGGCGCAGATCATAATGGTTCTCCCATATTGGCCGAAGAGAGTGTGGTTTCTCTCAGTACTGAGGATGGCAGTAGGAGAACCTTGGACGTTGCCGCTAGTAACGGATCTGTTACGTCAGGGTCCATTGCTGCACCCAAAATCTACAGCAACTTCATTTGACGGCATGGAAATTGGATGGCAATTATTGAAAAACAAAGGTTTATCTGAACAAGTCGTGAGTTTGCTGATTCAGTCGAGAAAAAAGTATCCTCTAAGGTCTATTATAGAGTCTGGAAGACTTTCATTTCTTGGTCCGGCTCAAGATTTAGCCCGCAGAAGGCAGGGACGTCTCAGGTCTTACAATTCTTGTTTGATGGCTTTGAAAAGGGGCTGGCAGTGTCCACTATCAAGGTCCAGATAGCAGCTCTGAGTGTCCTGTTGGAGCGAAGATTGTCCGACGAGGGCCTAGTGAAGAAGTTCTGTCAGGCAATTAAAAGGATAAGACCTCTGATTAGGTCGGTTCTCGCTCCATGTGATTTAAATTTAGTTTTGAATTAATTAATGTTGTCCCCGTTTGAACCGTTACAGGACGTCTCAATGAAATTTCTAACTTGGAGAGTAGTGTTTCTGGTAGCCATCACCTCAGCCAGAAGAGTTGGAGAGCTACAGGCTCTATGGTCCGAGGAGCCCTATCTCAATTTCTTTCCGGATAGACTTGTTCTAAGAGCTAATCCAGATTTTCTGCCTAAAGTGGTGTCAGATTTCCATTTTGAATCAGGACATTGTGTTACTATCATTCTACACGCATCCGCAGAATGAGGAGGAGAGAATGCATATTTTGGATCTAATAAGAGCAATCTCAGTCTACTTGGAGAGAGTTGAGGAGTTTCGTAAAACAAAGCACCTGTTTTGTATTCAGGAGCAAGAAAGGGCGAGAAACCTACGAAACAAACCATTTTCAGATGGATTACGGGACTCCTGACGTTTTATTTACAAGCAGAATGGTCGTGAGGTTCCGGAGGAGCTAAAGGCACACTCTACCAGGGCTGTGGCAGCTTCTAGGGCTAGGAAGGCACGGCACTCGGCGAAAGATATATGTGCAGCAGCTACATGGTCTTCCATACATACATTCTCTAACCATTATGTGGTAGATGTTGTAGACGTCCACTTTGGAAAACGTATCTTTAAGGGGGCATTGAATTAAATGAGTTATGCTTTTCAGCATTAGGACAACGTCTCTTGTGTATTTATATTGCCCTCCCTATATTGAGCGTTGGTATATCCCAAGAGTAAGGGCTGCCATGAAGTAGTGTAGGAGAAAAAAGTAAATTATACTTACCGATAATTTAATTTCTCCGAGATACTTCATGGCAGCCTACAATTTACCCTTCCTTGGTAAAGTCTTAATATAGCCTGGTCGCAGGAGACACTCAAAAGACTAGTGGAGGAAGGGGAGGAGCAGGGCTATATACCCAAAGTGGGTGGTCCCTAAGTGAGTAAAAAATTCCCTGTCTAAAGTTAGGAATGGGATACAATCCCAAGAGTAAGGGCTGCCATGAAGTATCTCGGAGAAATGAAATTATCGGTAAGTATAATTTGCTTTTTTTAATTTCTCATGTATTGCTAATAAATTCATGCATTTTTACACGTCGGCTCTCATTCTCTAATTATCTCCCGATACACAGCGCAGCCATTCTTTTTTGTTCATATTGCTCTATATACCACTTCACATAGTGTTTACAGCTGCGCAGTTTCTCAGGAGAAACTTACCATTTGTATTAACATTTATATTTTGTTGCTGAGGCGCTGTATAGCAGTTATTCGTTTTTTCTTCTCTATGAAACTTTGCCACACAGCAGTGGCAGAAATGAAAGGTGGTGCAAGATGGAATTATCCTTGGACCCTCCCACCCACCATTATGTTGGATGTTAAAAAGAACATGCACACTTTAACAAACCAAGCACTTCAGCAACAGGGATTGACACTTTTGTGGTTGAAGTGCTTGGTTTGTTTGTGCCCCAACAAAACAAGTTATCAATTGGCTTATGGCAACAGTGGCTAGATGTAATCACCATTGCCATCCTCACCCTTATCAGTGTGTACATCATCATCACATAATATTAATTCATCCCCGTTGGAATCCACCATTACAGAAGTCTCTGTACTTTGACGTAATTGACAGGGAAGGCCTTCCTCATGGTATTTCCTGTTCATTTTGACGAGCATCATCCTTTCCACATTTTGAGGAAGAAGCCTCCTATGCCATTCACTCACAAGGTTCCTGGCTGTGCCGAAAACTCTCTCCAAGTACAAACTGGAGGGTAGGCAGCTTAAGTAATGTAAAGCCAGTTTGTACATGGGCCTCCAAATTGCCTTTTTGTCCTTCCAGTGCTCAAAGGGACTCTGTGACATGTTTATTTGTATGGTGTGATGAAAATAATCCTGCACCATTCTTTGTATGGTGATTGTATCATATAGAGTTACGGTAGAGGTGTCACTAATGTTGGGCAATTCTTTTAGACCTGACCAGATATCAAAATGTTGGGTTGACTTATGTGCATCACCACTGGGTCTTTTTTTGAAAGCTGAATATTTTTCTGGCTGCTGCTGAAGAAACTGAATGCGGAAACATCATAGTGCCATGTGTCACTTCGGCTGCCAACTTTTTCACCATGAGCTCTTTGCATCTCTTAAAATCTGGATCTGTTGGAAACAAAGACACAGCATAAAACCTAAATTTAGGATTAAGCATGGGTGCTAAAATGTAGTGATCAGATTTCAAGATACTGGCAACCTGTGAACCCTGGTGAGGACTTGATCTACAAGTCTGGCATATTTTGCAGATTCACTTTGTTTAATCTCCTCCTTTAAATTCTTCAGCTGATTTTCCAAAAGCCTAAGTAGGGGAATCACCTCACTCAAGCTAGCAGTGTCAGCACTCACTTCACAGATGGCTGCTTCGAAGGATT
Organism: Pseudophryne corroboree; assembly: GCF_028390025.1. Classification (NCBI taxonomy): domain Eukaryota; kingdom Metazoa; phylum Chordata; class Amphibia; order Anura; family Myobatrachidae; genus Pseudophryne; species Pseudophryne corroboree. The sequence goes on along the minus strand of NC_086449.1, from coordinate 618,275,525 downwards.
TCAGCTCCTTGCACAAGACAGAAAGTACTCTCCACTGTGCTGGGTTAAAGTACATTACTTTTTGCTGTTTCTCCATTTACTGAAGCATATAAAGGGTGGCATTCCACCCCGTTATAACCTCTTGCTTCAGTTGTTGACAGGACAAATTAATTAAACTGTTCTTGCAGGTGCTGCAATCTCCTGCATGCTCAATGCCATAAAATGTCCCAAAATTTTTCAGGCCACAGACAGCATCTCCTACACGCCTCTGTCATTTTTAAAAAAAAGCCCTGTACCACTGAGTTGATCGAGTGAGCAAAACAGGGGATGTATTGGAATGTAATGCTTTCACAATATTTGTGGCGTTATCAGAATTCATAAGTCCTGAGCAGAGTCCAAGTTGAATAAGCCATGTTTCCATAACAGCCCTTTTCTAAGAGGTTGTCAGCAGTATGCCTCTTATTGAATCTGGGGATACGCAGAGTAGCCTGTCTCTGAATGAGCTGGCAGTGTTTGTTAGATAATGCGTTTGCTGCTGCTGAAGGCAATTCACCCACCCAGTGGGCTGTCACAGTCATGTAATCTTTAGTGTGCCCACTACCGCTTATCCACATATCTGTAGTTATGTGGACAGTGAGTGCAATTGCATTTTGTAGGCCAATAATTAATTTTTTTTAACATCCTGGTACAGCCAAGGAATGGCTTTTCGGCTAAAATGGAACTGAGATGGAATTTGGTAGCGGGGACACAGGACCTCAACTGTGTAAACCCCACTGCATTAATGGCGGATATTGGATGCAGATCTAATACTAGCATAACAGTCATGGACTCAGTGTCTGCTGTGCGACTGGGTGAAAGCTGTCATACAGTACTTGATTCCCCTTGCAAAGGATTGTTTCACAGTCAGTAGATTTTTACAATACTACTACTAGTCTTATTGGTCCCCTTCTGGGATGAAGAACCACCCCCAGCAAAAGCAGCAGGCCTAGCGCTCAAGGATTCCTCTGAGGAAACCTGGAATAGGGAGTAGTCACCTAGCCTTAACAAACTGGATGCAGGACTGCCTCTGATGATTACTGAGGATGAAGGTGTTGGCTGTCTGGGACCCACCTCCTCGTCTAGGGATAAGGTTCCAGACTGTGCTCTTAAACTATACATTATACATATGTTACCGTATGTGTGTATACATATATATATACGGTATTTTATGAAGGAGCCCAGCTCATGCACTTTCTAATGGTTAGGAAAACCAATTAGGTGTCTGGCCACTCCCCCTTCTGGAGACTGGTCACACCCCTAAACACGGGCCCATACTACTCCATTCCCACGGTGAGCCCTTCATGCCCCAGTCCGACACTCCAGCCAGCCCAGAGCACAGCACCCCCACTTCACTGCTCACTCTCTGATCCGATCCCTCCATCAGCTGTGCCGTAGATATACTTCTGGTCCCGGATTCACAAGATGATTTCATCACCATCTCGCGAGTCTTCCCAACAAAAAGTAGGCTGCGGGCACACATTGAGGATGGCTCTCCCGGTTGGCGGTGACACACCTTCCCCACCGTCCCTCCTTCTAGGAAGTAAATTGCGGGCTCCGAACCCAGACGGCGCAATACTAAATATAAAAAATAAAAAATTGTGCAGTGGGATTGCTTGCTGGACCTTCGGGCCCACCAAGTGGCTGGGCCCCATAGCAGGTGATTCCCCTGACCCCTCTATAGTTAAGCCACTGTCTCCACCCAAGTATATGTGCATGGCTTTTACAGAATCAGGCATTCTTGGGGAAACCCTAGCTTGTGGCTGTATGAACTGACTTAATGTAAATAAAATAACATTTCAGATTGATACATGGTAATCACTTGTACTTTTGAGTACCACAAACGTACGTACTGTATATTGATTTCTTGAACTCTTCTTCTATGAAGTCAGGAAAATATGTAAGCAACCTGCTCACCAACTCAAAGGTAAGTATTTAGCAGCCTTATATAAATCAAAATACAAATAAGATTTGCAACAGGCAAGTATACTTTATTTTATTGCCAGTCTTTGCAAAGTGAGTAGGAAGGAATATATGTTATGAAAATATTACATTTACAAATAATAATGCCAATTCATATACACTGTGAAGCGCTGGAACAAACCCTTTTTGCAAATGTACTTTAATGGGAACTTTGTTGAATAGTTCCTAAGATTCCTAGCTGCATACTTTGGTTACCAGAGACTCTGACGCAAGTTTTTCCCTTTCTTTAAAACACTGTATACAAGCAGACTCAAGGAGAAGACGAAGGATGGGTCAGAGAAAGGAAAGAATTCGTAAGTACTGATTTCTTTAGCTTTCCAACTGGGTGTTGATATTAGGATGTGCCCAGCTGTAGGAGATGGTATCTCAGTCAGATAACAGAATGGTTTCTAATTTGACCATATAGATTAGAGCACAAAACTGTAGGCCCTGGACAAAGTTGACAAAACATCTAAACCAAATACCAAAGATGATTGCACCTTATAAAACCCCTAGCATTCTTTACAATGGGGATGGCATTGTGAAGCCACACCAAAGAATACACCAAAATAGAGACAGGCTAAAAATCTCAAGGTTTTTAGATTGAAGGAGATTTAGGGCTATAGGATGAGTAAACGATCCCGACAGCCGACATCCTGCTGACTGCTAGGGTTAGGCCATGGGGTGGGGGGTTTTAGCATTAGGCACTAAGAGGGGTAGGGTTAGGCTGTGGGGAGGGTAAGTATAGTTACCTAACTGCTGATGGTATTTTATCGGGATGCTACAGTCAGTCTTCTAATTGCCCATCCCATAGCAGTTTCCCATTACCCCCTCCATAGCCCTCTCTCAATGCCAGTTCCTTTCATATAACACTATGCCCATCGCAGTAGACACTGACCTCACAGCACTCACGGACTGCTCACATCTCATTCATTGCCTCCCAGAGCACATACAGATTGCTTCACTGCCCAACTCACTCTCCTCAGTACTCATACTATCCACTTCAGTGCACTCACTGACCTCCCTAGCAGCACTCACTACCTTTCACTGACACTCTCCCTCACTGACCCTTTCACAACTCACATGTTGCCCCTCACAGAACACACTAACCCCCTCACTCCCCCTCTTTACAGTCCACCTCAGAGAATTCCGCCCTCCCTTCAATGTCCACCTCAAGGCAAACCCCCTTCAAAGTCAACCTTAGGGCACTCCACTCCCCTTCGCTGTCCACCTCAAAGCACTCCCTGCCTTCAATGCCCCCCCATACAGCACTCCACCTCTCACTTAATTGTCCTCCTTGCCGCAGTACCCCCCCCCCCACACACACACACACCACTTCACCACTCCCAGCACCTTCAATGTCCATTTCACAGCACTCCCATTGACCCTCTTACTGTACACCTAACAGCCCCCTATACCCCTTCAAAGTCCACCTGACCCTATAGTACCGTTAGGGGGAGTTGTACTAAGCCTTGAAAAGTGATACATTTCACAGTGATAAAGTACCAGCCAATCAGCTCCTAGCTGGTACATTACCACTGTGAAATGTATCACTTTTCAAGGCTTAGTTCATCTCCCCCTTAATGTCAACCCTACACTACTCTTCCCGACATCGTCAGAAAAACCACCTGGTCTCAGGTACTTCAACTGCTGTTCCCCTATCCTGTGATCTGCTCTTCTGGCTTTACGGCAGCTATAGCCCCTGCAGTGGAGCATGCACAGTCACAACTACTGAGAGGAGCTCAGGGAGGCGGAGCCAGAGCCGACCATAGCTATAGGCAAACTAGGCAATTGCCTAGGGCATTTGATATGCCTAGGGGCATCAGCAGCTTCTGCTGATTAAAATGATATGCGGCATGCCTATATTCTGTGTGTAGCATTTCATATGCAGATACAGCCACAGTCTCACACAGTATATAGGCATGCAGCATATCATTTTAATCAGCAGAAGCTACTTGTGCATCCTAGCCACATACCAATGCATTGCAAATAAGATGCATTTTCATAAAAAAAAGGTGCCCAATGTTAGCATTGATGCAAGATTTGTGAGGACACATCTGTATCCAAGCAGAGGCAGAGGTCACAGTGTTAGTGGCAGTGTGAGTGCTGTGTGCATGTGAGTGGGTTGGTTGTGCAGTAGTGTTCAGAATATGTGTAAGGAGCATTATGTGTGTCATGTAAAAATGCATTAATAATGTGCAACATATGTGTAAGGGGCACTGTGTGTCATCACGTGTATAAGGGCATTAATAATGTGCAGCATATGTGTAACAGGGTACTACTCTATATGTGTCATTATGTGTATAGGGGCACTAATAATGTGCAACATATGTGTAAGGGGCACTGTGTGTCATTACGTGTATAAGGGCATTAATAATGTGCGGCATATGTGTTACAGGGTACTACTGTATGTGTGTCATTATGTGTATAGGGGCACTAATAATGTGCAGCAAATGTGTAGGGGGCACTATACATGTCATTATGTGTATAAGGGCATTCATAATGTGCGGCATATGAGTAAGGGACATTATGTGTAAAAGGGCATTAATAAAGGTTGTCATAATGTTTAAGGCACATTATGTTTATAAGGACATTAATAATGTGTCTCATATGTGTAAGGGGCATTACTGTGTGGAATTATGTGTATAAATGCATTACTAATGTGTGGCATTATGTGTATAAGGTGCTCTACTATGTGGTTTTGCGTATAGAAAGGGTACTACTGTGTCATCTAATGTGAATAAAGAGCAATAGGGTGTGGTGTAATGTGAATAAGGAGCAATTCAGTGTGATGTAATGTGAATAAGGGGCTCTACTGTGAGGAGTAACGTTTATAAGGTAAAGTGATACTACTGTGGGATGTAATATGAATTATGGACACTATTGCATAATAAAATGTGAATAAAGTTGCAGTACTGTGTGGCGTAATTGGAATTGGGGTTACTATTGTGTGGCCATGCCCCTTGCCATCAAAATCACACCCCTTTTTGGGCTGTGCGCCAAATGTGCGAACTGTTCCTATTTAAAATATAGGGGGTACAAACCCCAAAATAAGGACTGCTATGGGTGAGGGGTGATGGTGCTGGGAAAGAGGTGCAAGGTCAGAGGCGGAACCAGCGGTGGTGCTAGGGGGGCACCAGCCAAAATCTTGCCTAGGGCATCATATTGGTTAGGGCCGGCTCTGGGCGGAGCTGCCCAGCTGCTCCAAGTGTATTATATTATAGTGAGAGAGCGGCTGGGAGCATCTGCAGCAGCCGCCATTCTGGGTGTCTCTCACAGCCGCCATTCTGTGTGCCTCCCGCAGCCGCTATTCTGCAGCCAGGCACATATACAGTATGCAGAGCACGACTGCTGGACTGCCCCTGCTGGCATATGGCATATGTAAGAAAGGCCGGTGGTCTGGTGGACCAACACCCCCTTTCACATGCGCTCGCTCTCTCACGTGTGTGCACAAAAATACCAGGGCCGAAATGTGGCCCTAGTCCGTCTTTGCCTGTATCACTAAATGTGTTCTGACCCAGGCAGGGAGGGGCAGATGGCACTCCTGCTCCTGCCAACTCCTTCCTTGGGAAAGGCCACACTTACCTGACATTTAAATGTGATTAAGCATGTTTTTAAATTGCCATCTGTATCAATCATATGGGCTGCAGCAATTTTACTGTCCCCAAAAGCTGCTGGAGACATATAGCCTGCCTTATAATATGTCACCTCAGATTACAATAGGATTATCTTAATATATTTAAGAAAATCAGAAATATTTATAATATTCTTATTGTCATGGATACTAAATTTCAGGTACTTATCTGAAGTGAAGATATTTAAGACAACTTTTTCACCAAGCTGACATTACACATCCAACCATGGGGGTCATTCCGACCTAATCGCACGCTAGCTATTTTTTGCAGCGCTGCGATCAGATAGTCGCCGCCTATGGGGGAGTGTATTTTCGCTTTGCAAGTGTGCGAACGTTTATGCAGCCAAGCGGTACAAAAAAGTTTTGTGCAGTTTCTGAGTAGGTCTGAACTTAGAACAGATAGAGAGGAGGGGGGTGCAAATCCCCACCCCTAAATTCTCTTCCGCACACTGAAAATTACCTGTAACCATCCCTGAACCTATCTGGTAATAAAATTCAGAGAATTAGTCACAAATGTTTGCAAACACATGTTTAGCTGCTGGCCACGTCACGGCTTCTCCGATACAGCAGTCCTAACCTACATAATAGCAGTGCCCACATAGGGCCATGTAATTTATCACAGTAGGCCTCATGATAAAGGCTATTACTAAAACACTTCCAGACAGAGAGCCAACTTACCCAGGAGCCACCCCCAGGATCTCCCATTGGCACTACAAGGAACAACATGCCTTCCAAATGCTGCTCCCATTCAATGCCTCTTGCACACAAGCAGACAAACAATTTGGCAGTTGTTCAATCATACCTGGAGATAATTATATATCAGGTGCTGGAAGGGGGAGGGGTCACAGACAACAGATAGAGAGGAGGGGGGTGCAAATCCCCACCCCTAAATTCCCTTCCGCACACTGAAAATTACCTGTAACCATCCCTAAACCTATCTGGTAATAAAATTCAGAGAATTAGTCACAAATGTTTGCAAACACATGTTTAGCTGCTGGCCACGTCACGGCTTCTCCGATACAGCAGTCCTAACCTACATAATAGCAGTGCCCACATAGGGCCATGTAATTTGTCACAGTAGGCCTCATGATAAAGGCTATTACTAAAACACTTCCAGACAGAGAGCTAACTTACCCAGGAGCCACCCCCAGGATCTCCCATTGGCACTACAAGGAACAACATGCCTTCCAAATGCTGCTCCCATTCAATGCCTCTTGCACACAAGCAGACAAACAATTTGGCAGTTGCTCAATCATATCTGGAGATAATTATATATCAGGTGCTGGAAGGGGGAGGGGTCACAAACAACAGATAGAGAGGAGGGGGGTGCAAATCCCCACCCCTAAATTCCCTTCCGCACACTGAAAATTACCTGTAACCATCCCTGAACCTATCTGGTAATAAAATTCAGAGAATTAGTCACAAATGTTTGCAAACACATGTTTAGCTGCTGGCCACGTCACGGCTTCTCCGATACAGCAGTCCTAACCTACATAATAGCAGTGCCCACATAGGGCCATGTAATTTGTCACAGTAGGCCTCATGATAAAGGCTATTACTAAAACACTTCCAGACAGAGAGCTAACTTACCCAGGAGCCACCCCCAGGATCTCCCATTGGCACTACAAGGAACAACATGCCTTCCAAATGCTGCTCCCATTCAATGCCTCTTGCACACAAGCAGGTCTGAACTTACTCAGCTGCTGCGATCACTTCAACCTGTCCGGTCCCGGAATTTACGTCGGATACCCGCCCTGCAAACTCTTGGACAAGTTTTTCCAATCACTCCCTGAAAACGGTCAGTTGACACCCATAAATGCCTTCTTCCTGTCAATCGGCTGTGCGAATGGATTCTTTGTTAAATCCATCGCACAGCAACGATCTGCTTTGTACCCGTACAACGCACCTGCGCATTGCGGTGCATACGCATACGCAGTTTCCGAGTTTTCACCTGATCGCAGCACTGCAAAAAATAGCTAGCATGTGATTAGGCCGGAATGGCCCCCTATGTCTGTAAATATACCTATATAGGGGCAGATCATTGTCAAGGGGCCAGATCTATGCTGGATTCTGACCAGACAATGACAGCACTAATTCCGAGTATGTTGTACCCTAAACAGTTTCTGATTAGCTGTTGATGGACAGTCAATGCAGGCCCATACAGTACATGGTGTTATCTGCTAGGAATAGCTCTGAAATGACTTCCCCATTGAGACATACAGCAAAAACATGGAATTTTGCCTGTCAACGTGCATCGTTCCGGGTCCACAACCCTGTACTGTACCAGGGTTATTTCCAGGTGAGACCCGGGTCACCTCTAGGTTGACCGCATCCAACCTCTGTTTTTAGGCCAGGGTTGGAAGAAAAGTGTCTGATTGGCTGATCAGCTAATGGCTATAACATAACCCAGCTAAGTTTAGACTATTACACAGCAGACTGGGCAAATGCTGTATACTTACAGGAAGTTCACACATGAGAAGGGCAGATCTGAAACTAAGGAATGGTAATACTGGATGCGTTAATAGGGATGTGACTGGGAGTCAAGTAAGAAAAGAAAAGAAAATAATTACCTAGTAATACCCCTTTTCCACTAGCTCTAGAAACACTGGTAAATGAGCGGGGGCGCGCATTTACCCGTGTTTTTTCCTAGCGGAAACGGCCCCCCTGCAATTTCCCGGATCAAGTGATCCGGGAATCCTACCCGGGTAGCTTGCCGGGTTGAACATGTGTTCAAACCGGTAAGCTGTGTAGTGTGAACGGAAGCCGTGTTGAGGCGACGCGGCTCCCGTTCACAGTGAATGGAAGGACGGCGCTGGGAGATCAATGTGCCGGGTTGGTGAGCACTGTGGGAAAGGGGGCTGTAGCTCGGGTCGCAGCCATGTCAGGCTCCTGGCTGCGACACGTGCTACAGATGGAAAAGGGGCTCATGAAGCACAGCTTTAAAGCAAAATGTATTTAAATAGGAAATAAAAACACAAATTTGTCATTAACAAATATCAAACGCTGAATAATATACATGAAAGCGTCCCATTTAAATATACACCAAATTCCAGGGCAGTCCTGGGTTCAGTGTGAATGCATCTAATGGGAATTTCCTGGGTTTTTGGTGTAGTGTGAATGGGAGTCTCAGACTGAGACCCGGGAAATTCCCGGGTTGATAGACCTGGGTCATACCCATATATTTCCCAGGTCTTATGGGGGTCATTCCGAGTTGTTCGCTCGTAGCCGATTTTCGCTATATTGCGATTAGTCCCTTACTGCGCAAGGTTCGCAGAGCGCATGTGCTTAGTTATTTTACACAAAAGTTAGGTATTTGACTCACGGCTTAACGAGGATTTTTCATCGTTCTGGTGATCGTACTGTGATTGACAGGAAGTGGGTGTTTCTGGGCGGAAACTGGACGTTTTCTGGGCGTGTGCGAAAAAACGCTGGCGTTTCTGGGAAAAACGCGGGAGTGTCTGAAGAAACGGGGGAGTGTCTGGGCGAACGCTGGGTGGGTTTGTGACGTCAAACCAGGAACGAAACTGACTGAACTGATCGCAGTGTAGGAGTAAGTCTGGAGCTACTCAGAAATTGCTAAGAAATTTCTATTCACAATTCTGCTAATCTTTCGTTCGCAATTCTGCTAAGCTAAGATACACTCCCAGAGGGCGGCGGCTTAGCGTGTGCAATACTGCTAAAAGCAGCTAGCAAGCGAACAACTCGGAATGAGGGCCTATGTCTGAAAGTAGTATGAAGATACTGTGGACAGCCTCTGGACAAATTGAATATCTTCTAATTGTAGTAGATATGTATGTACTTGGCAAATACTTAAAATAGTATTAATGCAATCTGAAACATATAAAGTTTTCTCAACATATGCAAATCTCTGCTATAGAATAGATTCACAGTGGTACTTTAAGTTGATAAGTCAATAACAATGTTGTCTCATTCCCCTGCCCCGCCCCAACCCTCCAATAAGGCACATTGTGAATTATGACTCCCTACAGAGTTGTACAACATCGAACCTAAACTGTGCATGTACTAATTGATATACAAGTACTAGAGATGAGCGGGTTCGGTTCCTCGGAAACCGAACCCGCCCGAACTTCAGTTTTTTTTACACGGGTCCGAGCGACTCGGATCTTCCTGCCTTGCTCGGTTAACCCGAGCGCGCCCGAACGTCATCATCCCGCTGTCGGATTCTCGCGAGGCTCGGATTCTATCGCGAGACTCAGATTCTATATAAGGAGCCGCGCGTCGCCGCCACTTTCACACGTGCATTGAGATTGATAGGGAGAGGACGTGGCTGGCGTCCTCTCCGTTTATAGAGAGTGAGACTACTAGAGTAGAGAGAGACACAGTATTATTTACTTTAGTAATTTTGGGGAGCATTAGGAGGAGTACTACTACTTGCTGAAGTGATAGTGTGACTGTATATCTGACTTGTGGGGGAGACAGTGGGGAGCAGTTAGAGTCTGAGAGCAGGAGTACATATTTTAACGTACAGTGCACACTTTTGCTGGCACTCTGCTGCCAGAGTGCCACACTGCCATTGTGACCACACTGACCACCAGTATATATTGTGATTGTCTGCTTAGGAGTACTACTTGCAAGTTGCTGATAGTGTGACCAGTGACCTGACCACCAGTTTAATTAATCACCACCAGTTTAATATATATATATATATATATATATATATATATATATATTTGTATATAATATATATATAATTGTATATGTATACCACCTACCCGTGTTTTTTTCTTTTCTTTCTTCTTGATACATACTACTATAGTAGCTTACTGTAGCAGTCTGCGGTGCTGCTGAGCTGACAGTGTCCAGCAGGTCCGTCATCAGTCATTACATAATAAATATATATACCTGTCCGGCTGCAGTACTAGTGATATTATATATATATATATATTAATTTCATCTCATTATCATCCAGTCTATATTAGCAGCAGACACAGTACGGTAGTCCACGGCTGTAGCTACCTCTGTGTCGGCAGTCGCTGGTCCATCCATAATTGTATACCACCTACCCGTGGTTTTTTTTTTCTCTTTCTTCTTGATACATACTACTATAGTAGCTTACTGTAGCAGTCTGCGGTGCTGCTGAGCTGACAGTGTCCAGCAGGTCCATCATCAGTCATTACATAATAAATATATATACCTGTCCGGCTGCAGTACTAGTGATATTATATATATATATATATATATATATATATTAATTTCATCTCATTATCATCCAGTCTATATTAGCAGCAGACACAGTACGGTAGTCCACGGCTGTAGCTACCTCTGTGTCGGCAGTCGCTGGTCCATCCATAATTGTATACCACCTACCTGTGGTTTTTTTTTTCTCTTTCTTCTTGATACATACTACTATAGTAGCTTACTGTAGCAGTCTGCGGTGCTGCTGAGCTGACAGTGTCCAGCAGGTCCGTCATCAGTCATTACATAATAAATATATATACCTGTCCGGCTGCAGTACTAGTGATATTATATATATATATATATTAATTTCATCTCATTATCATCCAGTCTATATTAGCAGCAGACACAGTACGGTAGTCCACGGCTGTAGCTACCTCTGTGTCGGCAGTCGCTGGTCCATCCATAATTGTATACCACCTACCCGTGGTTTTTTTTTCTCTTTCTTCTTGATACATACTACTATAGTAGCTTACTGTAGCAGTCTGCGGTGCTGCTGAGCTGACAGTGTCCAGCAGGTCCGTCATCAGTCATTACATAATAAATATATATACCTGTCCGGCTGCAGTACTAGTGATATTATATATATATATATATATATATATATATATTAATTTCATCTCATTATTATCCAGTCTATATTAGCAGCAGACACAGTACGGTAGTCCACGGCTGTAGCTACCTCTGTGTCGGCAGTCGCTGGTCCATCCATAATTGTATACCACCTACCCGTGGTTTTTTTTTTTCTCTTTCTTCTTGATACATACTACTATAGTAGCTTACTGTAGCAGTCTGCGGTGCTGCTGAGCTGACAGTGTCCAGCAGGTCCGTCATCAGTCATTACATAATAAATATATATACCTGTCCGGCTGCAGTACTAGTGATATTATATATATATATATATATATATATTAATTTCATCTCATTATCATCCAGTCTATATTAGCAGCAGACACAGTACGGTAGTCCACGGCTGTAGCTACCTCTGTGTCGGCAGTCGCTGGTCCATCCATAATTGTATACCACCTACCCGTGGTTTTTTTTCTTCTCTTTCTTCTTGATACATACTACTATAGTAGCTTACTGTAGCAGTCTGCGGTGCTGCTGAGCTGACAGTGTCCAGCAGGTCCGTCATCAGTCATTACATAATAAATATATATACCTGTCCGGCTGCAGTACTAGTGATATTATATATATATATATATATATATATATTAATTTCATCTCATTATCATCCAGTCTATATTAGCAGCAGACACAGTACGGTAGTCCACGGCTGTAGCTACCTCTGTGTCGGCAGTCGCTGGTCCATCCATAATTGTATACCACCTACCCGTGGTTTTTTTTTCTCTTTCTTCTTGATACATACTACTATAGTAGCTTACTGTAGCAGTCTGCGGTGCTGCTGAGCTGACAGTGTCCAGCAGGTCCGTCATCAGTCATTACATAATAAATATATATACCTGTCCGGCTGCAGTACTAGTGATATTATATATATATATATATATATATATATATATATTAATTTCATCTCATTATTATCCAGTCTATATTAGCAGCAGACACAGTACGGTAGTCCACGGCTGTAGCTACCTCTGTGTCGGCAGTCGCTGGTCCATCCATAATTGTATACCACCTACCCGTGGTTTTTTTTTTTCTCTTTCTTCTTGATACATACTACTATAGTAGCTTACTGTAGCAGTCTGCGGTGCTGCTGAGCTGACAGTGTCCAGCAGGTCCGTCATCAGTCATTACATAATAAATATATATACCTGTCCGGCTGCAGTACTAGTGATATTATATATATATATATATATATATATATATTAATTTCATCTCATTATCATCCAGTCTATATTAGCAGCAGACACAGTACGGTAGTCCACGGCTGTAGCTACCTCTGTGTCGGCAGTCGCTGGTCCATCCATAATTGTATACCACCTACCCGTGGTTTTTTTTCTTCTCTTTCTTCTTGATACATACTACTATAGTAGCTTACTGTAGCAGTCTGCGGTGCTGCTGAGCTGACAGTGTCCAGCAGGTCCGTCATCAGTCATTACATAATAAATATATATACCTGTCCGGCTGCAGTACTAGTGATATTATATATATATATATATATATTAATTTAATCTCATTATTATCCAGTCTATATTAGCAGCAGACACAGTACGGTAGTCCACGGCTGTAGCTACCTCTGTGTCGGCAGTCGCTGGTCCATCCATAATTGTATACCACCTACCCGTGGTTTTTTTTTTCTCTTTCTTCTTGATACATACTACTATAGTAGCTTACTGTAGCAGTCTGCGGTGCTGCTGAGCTCACAGTGTCCAGCAGGTCCGTCATCAGTCATTACATAATAAATATATATACCTGTCCGGCTGCAGTACTAGTGATATTATATATATATATATATATATATATTAATTTCATCTCATTATCATCCAGTCTATATTAGCAGCAGACACAGTACGGTAGTCAACGGCTGTAGCTACCTCTGTGTCGGCAGTCGCTGGTCCATCCATAATTGTATACCACCTACCCGTGGTTTTTTTTTTTCTCTTTCTTCTTGATACATACTACTATAGTAGCTTACTGTAGCAGTCTGCGGTGCTGCTGAGCTGACAGTGTCCAGCAGGTCCGTCATCAGTCATTACATAATAAATATATATACCTGTCCGGCTGCAGTACTAGTGATATTATATATATATATTAATTTCATCTCATTACCATCCAGTCTATATTAGCAGCAGACACAGTACGGTAGTCCACGGCTGTAGCTACCTCTGTGTCGGCAGTCGCTGGTCCATCCATAATTGTATACCACCTACCCGTGGTTTTTTTTTTCTCTTTCTTCTTGATACATACTACTATAGTAGCTTACTGTAGCAGTCTGCGGTGCTGCTGAGCTGACAGTGTCCAGCAGGTCCGTCATCAGTCATTACATAATAAATATATATACCTGTCCGGCTGCAGTACTAGTGATATTATATATAAATATATATATATATATATTAATTTCATCTCATTATCATCCAGTCTATATTAGCAGCAGACACAGTACGGTAGTCCACGGCTGTAGCTACCTCTGTGTCGGCAGTCGCTGGTCCATCCATAATTGTATACCACCTACCCATGTTTTTTTTTTCTCTTTCTTCTTGATACATACTACTATAGTAGCTTACTGTAGCAGTCTGCGGTGCTGCAGAGCTGACAGTGTCCAGCAGGTCCGTCATCAGTCATTACATAATAAATATATATACCTGTCCGGCTGCAGTACTAGTGATATTATATATATATATATATATATATATATATTAATTTCATCTCATTATCATCCAGTCTATATTAGCAGCAGACACAGTACGGTAGTCCACGGCTGTAGCTACCTCTGTGTCGGCAGTCGCTGGTCCATCCATAATTGTATACCACCTACCCGTGGTTTTTTTTTCTCTTTCTTCTTGATACATACTACTATAGTAGCTTACTGTAGCAGTCTGCAGTGCTGCTGAGCTGACAGTGTCCAGCAGGTCCGTCATCAGTCATTACATAATAAATATATATACCTGTCCGGCTGCAGTACTAGTGATATTATATATATATATATATATATATGTAGCAAACGGCCGGCACTCTCTCCTTAGATATGTATATGCCTGGGTGCCTTCCAGAATGGTTTGGCAACCAAATACAGAGTCACAGATGGTGGCACTCGCAGGGCTTATTTCCAAGAATAAACGACACAGCGGTCAGGAATATTCAATCAACGTTTCGTTAATTTAATAACGTCATCAGGATACAAATAAAGCATAAGACAAACAATATATAGCCACTTACCCCACCTCGTGTGTCCCTGTATGCGCCGTCAGCGGCGGGTCCTGCGACAACACCCACCGGCGCTACGCACTTCCTGTGCGCCCGGCCGCGTCTGGCGGTTGCTAGGGAACGAAAAAACAACAACAACAGTGACAGTATGAGTGAATGTCATGCATCGGAGCTCTAACTTGTACTTCTCCCCTCCTAATGTTAGATAACTAGCATGATATACAGTAGTCCAGATGTGGAAAAGTGTCCGTAACTAAACTACAAGAATAATACTCAGAAATAGCTTGTTTTACCCACGTTGCCCCGTGTTACTAGATGTACTTAATTGTATTGTGATTGCATATCCTTGTTTTCAGATTTAATTCTTGTAGTTTAGTTACGGACACTTTTCCACATCTGGACCACTGTATATCATGCTAGTTATCTAACATTAGGAGGGGAGAAGTACAAGTTAGAGCTCCGATGCATGACATTCACTCATACTGTCACTGTTGTTGTTGTTTTTTCGTTCCCTAGCAACCGCCAGACGCGGCCGGGCGCACAGGAAGTGCGTAGCGCCGGTGGGTGTTGTCGCAGGACCCGCCGCTGACGGCGCATACAGGGACACACGAGGTGGGGTAAGTGGCTATATATTGTTTGTCTTATGCTTTATTTGTATCCTGATGACGTTATTAAATTAACGAAACGTTGATTGAATATTCCTGACCGCTGTGTCGTTTATTCTTGGAAATAAGCCCTGCGAGTGCCACCATCTGTGACTCTGTATTTGGTTGCCAAACCATTCTGGAAGGCACCCAGGCATATACATATCTAAGGAGAGAGTGCCGGCCGTTTGCTACATAGAGATTTGGTATGGGACTATCACAGGACGTTCTTTGGGACTGACAGTGTCCTCCCGATACCTTTTGGCAAGGCATCACCAAGCATTTTTGGAAATATATATCATCAGCTGCTTTTTACCTGAATACCTTATTCCGGTTTTTAAACGTCTTATGTTTTGAGTATGCAAGAGAATTCTGGCATCAGAAATATTGCTCTACCCGTGGGGGAAACCCTGAGCTTTTCTGATGTGGATGCGGACACCATCCGGTTCAAAGAACATTTTGAGCAATCAGAAGGGGGTGAATCAGCGGAACAACTGTATGTGCAACTATTGAGGCTGTCAAAAAAGGAAATCGATTTTTACCTACATGGGGTAACACTCTCGGATTATCACCGCAGTGGCCAGATCCCCAGGGGTTTTCGAATCAGAAATTCCCCCACTATAGGCAAATACAACGCGGAGTTCTGCCGCAAGTGGGCAGCCATTCTGAACAAGTGCAGTCTGGACCTGATCCTACTGGTAATAGCGGAGTCAGCGAGAGAGCTGAAAGAGATTAAGAAGAAAAAGGAAGAATTTGAAATTAAACATCTTCCTACGTTACAATTGGAGCAGGGTGCAGACTGGCTTGGCAAATTAGCAACTCAAGTAGAGAATTACCGGAGAGACCTGGTAAAGTTCAAACGGAACAAGCTTGGCCTGGTACAGAAGGATTATGCCGAAGGAAGAGTCTACCCCTGGGCATTAAATCCCAGCTATAAACGGACGTACAATCCACGACAAAGGAAGTTTAGGAGATTTGCGGGAGATACCGAAACATCTAGCGGCGGGCAGTCTTCACAAAGTGATACCGAGACAAACAGCAGATCCACCTCAGGTAAACCCCCTTTAGGGGTCAGTACCCGCGCACAGCGGGAAACAAGAGGAGACCGTTTACCCGAAGAGGAGGACAGTGGCAAAGGATCCTCAAAGCGAAAGAACAAGGCTGCAAAGAAGAAATAGTTTTCAATCTCTCCAGCAGGAATTTATCTCCAGATGAAATAAAACTACTCAATAGAGGACTTTCCTTTGTACCATCATGCCAGTTTAATGAATTCCAGTGGAAACTTGACGCATTCAGGTTTAACAGAAAATTGAGGCTACGGGAACACTTTGGGGATACGGAATCAGCTGACACGCAGACCGTTAATCCACTGATTAAAATCAAAGGTGCATCAAGCTTTGATCCTGTCAGTATGAACACTTCCCTTAGATGTTTTAATCGGTCATTAGACAAACAAGTCATGAGTTCAACTCAGTCTTTCAAGTCGGGTCACTCTAACATGTCCAAGGCTGAGTGGGACATATTGAAAACCCTCAGTCAAGACAAGAGTATAGTCATACGCCCCGCAGATAAGGGGGGCGGGATTGTCATTCAGGACTTATCACAATACAAACAAGAGATAGACCGACAATTAGAAGACCCCCAAGTGTATCTAGAATTAACGACCGATCCTACCCCAAGGTTTGAAACAGAGCTGAAATCAGTATTGGAAGAGGCGACAGGTAATGGCATTATCACCGCTGCAACAAAGAAGACTCTGATACAGCAGCACCCTGTGGCACCGGTGCTTTACACGTTGCCAAAAATACACAAAAATCCTACTGTCCCCCCTGGCCGCCCAATCATAGCAGCCAGGCAATCAATTTACTATAAAGTGTCTCAATACCTTGATGTTTACCTCCAACCTGTAGTCCAATCTCAAAAAACCTATTTAAAGGATACCACCTCATTGATAATACGGTTACAGAGCTTACCTGCCCTTCCACCAAATGCACTTCTTTGCACTTTGGATATAGTGAGTCTATACACCAACATACCGCATGCGGAAGGTTTAGCAGCTGTAGCTACGCTTTTGTCTACCAGTCCTTTATACACTGGGCCCGAATTGTCATTCTTCGTTAAACTGCTGGAACTCACCCTAAAAAGAAATTATTTCTTATTTGATTCTCGCTGGTATGTCCAGCGACAAGGCTGTGCGATGGGGTCCTGTGTGGCCCCGGCATTCGCCAACAGCTATATGTTTGGAGTAGAACAACAGGCATTTTTTGATGACACAGATGTTGCGGAAAATTTTTTTTTCTTTGTGCGCTACATCGACGATCTGTTCCTGATCTGGTTAGGAACAGAATCCGAGTTCAGTGACCTGATGACAAGGGTCAATGCCATGGACAACACGATTAAGTTCACCTATTGTACCAGTACACAACACGTGAACTATCTGGACGTGCAGATTTCCGTGAAAGAAGGTCATTTACACACCTCACTATTTAAGAAGAGCACCGACCGCAACACCATTCTGCATGCGAGCAGCCAACATCCTGCCTCCACGAAGAAGGGACTCCCATTTTCGCAGTTCCTGCGGATACACAGGATCTCAGATGATCCTGCTAATACCACAAAGGAGATCGACATGATGATCCGCCAATTCTTGATTAGAGGGTACAATCTCGATGATTTATTAGAGGCCAAGAAGAGGGTCCTGGAAATTCCACGACCACACACCCTGATTTCAACGAAGTCTAAGAAGAAAGCCACCGGTATGGACATTATCCCATTTGTCCAGCAATACAACACTGCCAGTCCATTGATTACGAAGGCCGCTAAAAATCTGTGGCCAATTGTAACTTCGGATCCGGATCTGAAGATGCTGAGTAAAACCAGATTGTTACCAAGTTACACAAGAAACAGAAACTTTAAAGACTGGCTAGTGAAAAATGATGTTTCATCCATACCAATGGGTGGCCCACATACCTTTCTGTCTAGGAAACCAGGGTGTTACCGCTGCACGGGCTGCACCACCTGCAGTTTTATGGAGTATGGGGACTCGTTCGCCCATCCACATTCAGGGGAACGTATCGCCATACGCCATATTTTGTCTTGTAGCAGTACTTTTGTTATATACATCATTCGCTGCCCGTGTGGTCTCCTATATGTGGGGAAAACCACAAGACAATTTAAAGAACGCATGGCGTTGCATAGGTCTGCCATTCAACAGGCACTGGAGGGTGGTAAAAGTGGGTTGAACCAGCCTGTAGCGAGACACTTCAAGGCATCTAATCATGGTCTCGCAACCCTGAGATATAAAATCATTGACACTGTCCCCAAGAACCTTCGTGGGGGGATAGGGGCAGGGCTCTGCTGCAGAAAGAGGCCCGCTGGATTTTTCGTTTAAGTACGATTACTCCTAAAGGCCTCAACGAGCACCTCCCTTTGAATTGCTTTCTGTAAATTATTACATCTTCGACTACATATTATTATAACAGTGTGCATCATTCTGTAATACTCAGAAATAGCTTGTTTTACCCACGTTGCCCCGTGTTACTAGATGTACTTAATTGTATTGTGATTGCATATCCTTGTTTTCAGATTTTATTCTTGTAGTTTAGTTACGGACACTTTTCCACATCTGGACTACTGTATATCATGCTAGTTATCTAACATTAGGAGGGGAGAAGTACAAGTTAGAGCTCCGATGCATGACATTCACTCATACTGTCACTGTTGTTGTTGTTTTTTCGTTCCCTAGCAACCGCCAGACGCGGCCGGGCGCACAGGAAGTGCGTAGCGCCGGTGGGTGTTGTCGCAGGACCCGCCGCTGACGGCGCATACAGGGACACACGAGGTGGGGTAAGTGGCTATATATTGTTTGTCTTATGCTTTATTTGTATCCTGATGACGTTATTAAATTAACGAAACGTTGATTGAATATTCCTGACCGCTGTGTCGTTTATTCTTGGAAATAAGCCCTGCGAGTGCCACCATCTGTGACTCTATATATATATATATATATATATATATTAATTTCATCTCATTATCATCCAGTCTATATTAGCAGCAGACACAGTACGGTAGTCCACGGCTGTAGCTACCTCTGTGTCGGCAGTCGCTGGTCCATCCATAATTGTATACCACCTACCCGTGGTTTTTTTTTCTCTTTCTTCTTGATACATACTACTATAGTAGCTTACTGTAGCAGTCTGCGGTGCTGCTGAGCTGACAGTGTCCAGCAGGTCCGTCATCAGTCATTACATAATAAATATATATACCTGTCCGGCTGCAGTACTAGTGATATTATATATATATATATATATATATATATATATATATATAAATTTCATCTCATTATCATCCAGTCTATATTAGCAGCAGACACAGTACGGTAGTCCACGGCTGTAGCTACCTCTGTGTCGGCAGTCGCTGGTCCATCCATAATTGTATACCACCTACCCGTGGTTTTTTTTTCTCTCTTTCTTCTTGATACATACTACTATAGTAGCTTACTGTAGCAGTCTGCGGTGCTGCTGAGCTGACAGTGTCCAGCAGGTCCGTCATCAGTCATTACATAATAAATATATATACCTGTCCGGCTGCAGTACTAGTGATATTATATATATATATATATATATATATTTAATTTCATCTCATTATCATCCAGTCTATATTAGCAGCAGACACAGTACGGTAGTCCACGGCTGTAGCTACCTCTGTGTCGGCAGTCGCTGGTCCATCCATAATTGTATACCACCTACCCGTGGTTTTTTTTTTCTCTTTCTTCTTGATACATACTACTATAGTAGCTTACTGTAGCAGTCTGCGGTGCTGCTGAGCTGACAGTGTCCAGCAGGTCCGTCATCAGTCATTACATAATAAATATATATACCTGTCCGGCTGCAGTACTAGTGATATTATATATATATATATATATATATATATTAATTTCATCTCATTATCATCCAGTCTATAATAGCAGCAGACACAGTACGGTAGTCCACGGCTGTAGCTACCTCTGTGTCGGCAGTCGCTGGTCCATCCATAATTGTATACCACCTACCCGTGGTTTTTTTTTCTCTTTCTTCTCGATACATACTACTATAGTAGCTTACTGTAGCAGTCTGCGGTGCTGCTGAGCTGACAGTGTCCAGCAGGTCCGTCATCAGTCATTACATAATAAATATATATACCTGTCCGGCTGCAGTACTAGTGATATTATATATATATATATATATTAATTTCATCTCATTATTATCCAGTCTATATTAGCAGCAGACACAGTACGGTAGTCCACGGCTGTAGCTACCTCTGTGTCGGCAGTCGCTGGTCCATCCATAATTGTATACCACCTACTCGTGTTTTTTTTTTCTTCTCTTTCTTCTTGATACATACTACTATAGTAGCTTACTGTTGCAGTCTGCGGTGCTGCTGAGCTGACAGTGTCCAGCAGGTCCGTCATCAGTCATTACATAATAAATATATATACCTGTCCGGCTGCAGTACTAGTGATATTATATATATATATATATATATATATTAATTTCATCTCATTATCATCCAGTCTATATTAGCAGCAGACACAGTACGGTAGTCCACGGCTGTAGCTACCTCTGTGTCGGCAGTCGCTGGTCCATCCATAATTGTATACCACCTACCCGTGGTTTTTTTTTTTCTCTTTCTTCTTGATACATACTACTATAGTAGCTTACTGTAGCAGTCTGCGGTGCTGCTGAGCTGACAGTGTCCAGCAGGTCCGTCATCAGTCATTACATAATAAATATATATACCTGTCCGGCTGCAGTACTAGTGATATTATATATATATATATATATATATATTAATTTCATCTCATTATCATCCAGTCTATATTAGCAGCAGACACAGTACGGTAGTCCACGGCTGTAGCTACCTCTGTGTCGGCAGTCGCTGGTCCATCCATAATTGTATACCACCTACCCGTGGTTTTTTTTTTCTCTTTCTTCTTGATACATACTACTATAGTAGCTTACTGTAGCAGTCTGCGGTGCTGCTGAGCTGACAGTGTCCAGCAGGTCCGTCATCAGTCATTACATAATAAATATATATACCTGTCCGGCTGCAGTACTAGTGATATTATATATATATATATATATATATATATTAATTTCATCTCATTATCATCCAGTCTATAATAGCAGCAGACACAGTACGGTAGTCCACGGCTGTAGCTACCTCTGTGTCGGCAGTCGCTGGTCCATCCATAATTGTATACCACCTACCCGTGGTTTTTTTTTCTCTCTTTCTTCTCGATACATACTACTATAGTAGCTTACTGTAGCAGTCTGCGGTGCTGCTGAGCTGACAGTGTCCAGCAGGTCCGTCATCAGTCATTACATAATAAATATATATACCTGTCCGGCTGCAGTACTAGTGATATTATATATATATATATATATTAATTTCATCTCATTATTATCCAGTCTATATTAGCAGCAGACACAGTACGGTAGTCCACGGCTGTAGCTACCTCTGTGTCGGCAGTCGCTGGTCCATCCATAATTGTATACCACCTACTCGTGTTTTTTTTTTCTTCTCTTTCTTCTTGATACATACTACTATAGTAGCTTACTGTTGCAGTCTGCGGTGCTGCTGAGCTGACAGTGTCCAGCAGGTCCGTCATCAGTCATTACATAATAAATATATATACCTGTCCGGCTGCAGTACTAGTGATATTATATATATATATATATATATATTAATTTCATCTCATTATCATCCAGTCTATATTAGCAGCAGACACAGTACGGTAGTCCACGGCTGTAGCTACCTCTGTGTCGGCAGTCGCTGGTCCATCCATAATTGTATACCACCTACCCGTGGTTTTTTTTTTTCTCTTTCTTCTTGATACATACTACTATAGTAGCTTACTGTAGCAGTCTGCGGTGCTGCTGAGCTGACAGTGTCCAGCAGGTCCGTCATCAGTCATTACATAATAAATATATATACCTGTCCGGCTGCAGTACTAGTGATATTATATATATATATATATATATATATATATATATTAATTTCATCTCATTATCATCCAGTCTATATTAGCAGCAGACACAGTACGGTAGTCCACGGCTGTAGCTACCTCTGTGTCGGCAGTCGCTGGTCCATCCATAATTGTATACCACCTACCCTTGTTTTTTTTTTCTCTTTCTTCTTGATACATACTACTATAGTAGCTTACTGTAGCAGTCTGCGGTGCTGCTGAGCTGACAGTGTCCAGCAGGTCCGTCATCAGTCATTACATAATAAATATATATACCTGTCCGGCTGCAGTACTAGTGATATTATATATATATATATATATATATTAATTTCATCTCATTATCATCCAGTCTATATTAGCAGCAGACACAGTACGGTAGTCCACGGCTGTAGCTACCTCTGTGTCGGCAGTCGCTGGTCCATCCATAAGTATACTAGTATCCATCCATCTCCATTGTTTACCTGAGGTGCCTTTTAGTTGTGCCTATTAAAATATGGAGAACAAAAATGTTGAGGTACCAAAATTAGGGAAAGATCAAGATCCACTTCCACCTCGTGCTGAAGCTGCTGCCACTAGTCATGGCCGAGACGATGAAATGCCAGCAACGTCGTCTGCCAAGGCCGATGCCCAATGTCATAGTACAGAGCATGTAAAATCCAAAACACCAAATATCAGTAAAAAAGGACTCCAAAATCTAAAATAAAATTGTCGGAGGAGAAGCGTAAACTTGCCAATATGCCATTTACCACACAGAGTGGCAAGGAACGGCTGAGGCCCTGGCCTATGTTCATGGCTAGTGGTTCAGCTTCACATGAGGATGGAAGCACTCAGCCTCTCGCTAGAAAAATGAAAAGACTCAAGCTGGCAAAAGCACCGCAAAGAACTGTGCGTTCTTCCAAATCCACAAGGAGAGTCCAATTGTGTCGGTTGCGATGCCTGACCTTCCCAACACTGGACGTGAAGAGCATGCGCCTTCCACCATTTGCACACCCCCTGCAAGTGCTGGAAGGAGCACCCGCAGTCCAGTTCCTGATAGTCAGATTGAAGATGTCAGTGTTGAAGTACACCAGGATGAGGAGGATATGGGTGTTGCTGGCGCTGGGGAGGAAATTGACAAGGAGGATTTTGATGGTGAGGTGGTTTGTTTAAGTCAGGCACCCGGGGAGACACCTGTTGTCCGTGGGAGGAATAGGGCCGTTGACATGCCAGGTGAAAATACCAAAAAAATCAGCTCTTCGGTGTGGAAGTATTTCAACAGAAATGCGGACAACATTTGTCAAGCCGTGTGTTGCCTTTGTCAAGCTGTAATAAGTAGGGGTAAGGACGTTAACCACCTCGGAACATCCTCCCTTATACGTCACCTGCAGCGCATTCATAATAAGTCAGTGACAAGTTCAAAAACTTTGGGCGACAGCGGAAGCAGTCCACTGACCAGTAAATCCCTTCCTCTTGTAACCAAGCTCACGCAAACCACCCCACCAACTCCCTCAGTGTCAATTTCCTCCTTCCCCAGGAATGCCAATAGTCCTGCAGGCCATGTCACTGGCAATTCTGACGAGTCCTCTCCTGCCTGGGATTCCTCCGATGCATCCTTGCGTGTAACGCCTACTGCTGCTGGCGCTGCTGTTGTTGCTGCTGGGAGTCGATGGTCATCCCAGAGAGGAAGTCGTAAGCCCACTTTTACTACTTCCACCAAGCAATTGACTGTCCAACAGTCCTTTGCGAGGAAGATGAAATATCACAGCAGTCATCCTGTTGCAAAGCGGATAACTGAGGCCTTGACAACTATGTTGGTGTTAGACGTGCGTCCGGTATCCGCCGTTAGTTCACAGGGAACTAGACAATTTCTTGAGGTAGTGTGCCCCCGTTACCAAATACCATCTAGGTTCCACTTCTCTAGGCAGGCGATACCGAGAATGTACACGGACGTCAGAAAAAGACTCACCAGTGTCCTAAAAAATGCAGTTGTACCCAATGTCCACTTAACCACGGACATGTGGACAAGTGGAGCAGGGCAGGGTCAGGACTATATGACTGTGACAGCCCACTGGGTAGATGTATGGACTCCCGCCGCAAGAACAGCAGCGGCGGCACCAGTAGCAGCATCTCGCAAACGCCAACTCTTTCCTAGGCAGGCTACGCTTTGTATCACCGGTTTCCAGAATACGCACACAGCTGAAAACCTCTTACGGCAACTGAGGAAGATCATCGCGGAATGGCTTACCCCAATTGGACTCTCCTGTGGATTTGTGGCATCGGACAACGCCAGCAATATTGTGTGTGCATTAAATATGGGCAAATTCCAGCACGTCCCATGTTTTGCACATACCTTGAATTTGGTGGTGCAGAATTTTTTAAAAAATGACAGGGGCGTGCAAGAGATGCTGTCGGTGGCCAGAAGAATTGCGGGACACTTTCGGCGTACAGGCACCACGTACAGAAGACTGGAGCACCACCAAAAACGCCTGAACCTGCCCTGCCATCATCTGAAGCAAGAAGTGGTAACGAGGTGGAATTCAACCCTATATATGCTTCAGAGGTTGGAGGAGCAGCAAAAGGCCATTCAAGCCTATACAATTGAGCACGATATAGGAGGTGGAATGTACCTGTCTC
Source organism: Pseudophryne corroboree (assembly GCF_028390025.1). Lineage (NCBI taxonomy): Eukaryota > Metazoa > Chordata > Amphibia > Anura > Myobatrachidae > Pseudophryne > Pseudophryne corroboree. The sequence continues at coordinate 618,250,630 of NC_086449.1, read as the reverse complement.
AAGCGCAGTGGAGAATGATTTCAACATTGTGCAAGGTTCTGCAACCTTTTGAACTTGCCACACGTGAAGTCCGTTCAGACACTGCCAGCCTGAGTCAGGTCATTCCCCTCATCAGGCTTTTGCAGAAGAAGCTGGAGGCATTGAAGGAGGAGCTAAAAGGGAGCGATTCCGCTAGGCATGTGGGACTTGTGGATGGAGCCCTTAATTCGCTTAACAAGGATTCACGGGTGGTCAATCTGTTGAAATCAGAGCACTACATTTTGGCCACCGTGCTCGATCCTAGATTTAAAACCTACCTTGGATCTCTCTTTCTGGCAGACACAAGTCTGCTGGGGTTCAAAGACCTGCTGGTGACAAAATTGTCAAGTCAAGCGGAACGCGACCTGTCAACATCTCCTCCTTCACATTCTCCCGCAACTGGGGGTGCGAGGAAAAGGCTCAGAATTCCGAGCCCACCCGCTGGCGGTGATGCAGGGCAGTCTGGAGCGACTGCTGATGCTGACATCTGGTCCGGACTGAAGGACCTGACAACGATTACGGACATGTCGTCTACTGTCACTGCATATGATTCTGTCACCATTGAAAGAATGGTGGAGGATTATATGAGTGACCGCATCCAAGTAGGCACGTCAGACAGTCCGTACTTATACTGGCAGGAAAAAGAGGCAATTTGGAGGCCCTTGCACAAACTGGCTTTATTCTACCTAAGTTGCCCTCCCACAAGTGTGTACTCCGAAAGAGTGTTTAGTGCCGCCGCTCACCTTGTCAGCAATCGGCGTACGAGGTTACTTCCAGAAAATGTGGAGAAGATGATGTTCATTAAAATGAATTATAATCAATTCCTCCGTGGAGACATTGACCAGCAGCAATTGCCTCCACAAAGTACACAGGGAGCTGAGATGGTGGATTCCAGTGGGGACGAATTGATAATCTGTGAGGAGCGGGATGTACACAGTGATATATCGGAGGATGATGATGAGGTGGACATCTTGCCTCTGTAGAGCCAGTTTGTGCAAGGAGAGATTAATTGCTTCTTTTTCGGTGGGGGTCCAAACCAACCCGTCATTTCAGTCACAGTCGTGTGGCAGACCCTGTCACTGAAATGATGGGTTGGTTAAAGTGTGCATGTCCTGTTTATACAACATAAGGGTGGGTGGGAGGGCCCAAGGACAATTCCATCTTGCACCTCTTTTTTCTTTCATTTTTATTTGCGTCATGTGCTGTTTGGGGAGTGTTTTTTGGAAGGGCCATCCTGCGTGACACTGCAGTGCCACTCCTAGATGGGCCAGGTGTTTGTGTCGGCCACTAGGGTCGCTTAGCTTACTCACACAGCTACCTCATTGCGCCTCTTTTTTTCTTCTTTGCGTCATGTGCTGTTTGGGGAGTAGTTTTTTGGAAGGGCCATCCTGCGTGACACTGCAGTGCCACTCCTAGATGGGCCAGGTGTTTGTGTCGGCCACTAGGGTCGCTTAGCTTAGTCATCCAGCGACCTCGGTGCAAATTTTAGGACTAAAAATAATATTGTGAGGTGTGAGGTATTCAGAATAGACTGAAAATGAGTGGAAATTATGGTTTTTGAGGTTAATAATACTTTGGGATCAAAATGACCCCCAAATTCTATGATTTAAGCTGTTTTTTAGTGTTTTTTGAAAAAAACTCCCGAATCCAAAACACACCCGAATCCGACAAAAAAAATTCGGTGAGGTTTTGCCAAAACGCGGTCGAACCCAAAACACGGCCGCGGAACCGAACCCAAAACCAAAACACAAAACCCGAAAAATTTCAAGTGCACATCTCTAACAAGTACATGCAGTGACTGAGAGAGAGAGAGGCATTCCCTGCCTACAGCAGCTTAGTGTTATCAGCAAGTGAACAATAGGATTATGTCGAAATGGATTCATTATTTTGTCTAAATACCTTCGGGAAGCAGAGGTGCCTGAGCTTTTTAATTAACATGTGAATTTAATTAACTGCAATAAATCTTATTCATAATTACATTTTACTTTAGTCTATAGCCAAGAGAGTGCTATATTCAAATGACTTTATATGCTAGGAGGTTACACTAAAACAACACAACTATTTATTGTCTGGTTGTATGGCGTATATGGAGTACACAAAGTATTTTCAAAGCAGGGGAATACTTTAAACAAATGGCTTTTATGAGTTGACTTTCATATCAAGGTGTGTTTTGGCTTCACCGGGGACCGTGTACAAGGCTAAAATATTTGTTGGCATAACATGTCTTTTATACTCAGCCTTGGCCATTTTGCTTCCTTGGGTTTTTGTTATCAGCCGCGGCGAGGCTCGTGTAGGAGGCAGGTCCCGGCCGTTGCCAAGCGACCGGGACACTGTACTTCCTCCAACAGCCAGCGCTTACAGGTCCCGCCCTGCGAACGCTACTGCAGGGGGGACTGGGAGCCACCAAGCACCTAGCAATCGGGACGCTAGACGCAGGCAGCATTCCCGGTTGCTGGACAACTAGCCTGGCAGTGACTTTGTGGATGTGCAGCAGCGCAGCTGCACGTCCTTTCCTTTATTATCTCCTCTCTTATTCCTGGGGCTGATTGGAGCAGCCACATACTGTATATATTCCCTTCCTGGTCACTCCCAAAACGCTGGTGATAATTCATGCTCTCAGCGAGAACCTGTCAGCCTGTGCATATCTCTGATTCCGAGACCCTGTCTGACTGCTTTCCTGATTGGATCCAGCTAGCCTTGTATTCAGGTTTTGGTGTAGAGTTTCCACACAGGCACTGTCTTTGCCTGTCTTTCTTTATCCCCAAGGAGAGTCCAATTGTGTCGGTTGCGATGCCTGACCTTCCCAACACTGGACGGGAAGAGGTGGCTCCTTCCACCATTTGCAGGCCCCTTCAAAGTGCTGGAAGGAGCACCCACAGTCCAGTTCCTGATAGTCAAATTGAAGATGTCACTGTTGAAGTACACCAGGATGAGGATATGGGTGTTGCTGGCGCTGAGGAGGAAATTGACAAAGAGGATTCTAATGGTGAGGTGGTTTGTTTAAGTCAGGCACCCGGGGAGACACCTGTTGTCCGTAGGATGAATATGGCCATTGACATGCCTGGTCAAATTACAAAAAAAAAATCACCTCTTCGGTGTGGAATTATTTTAACAGAAATGTGGACAACAGGTGTCAAGCCATGTGTTGCCTTTGTCAAGCTGTAATAAGTAGGGGTAAGGACGTTATCCACCTAGGGACATCCTCCCTTATACGTCACCTGGAGCGCATTCATCAGAAGTCATTGACAAGTTCAAAAACTTTGGGTGACAGCGGAAGCAGTCCACTGACAACTAAATCCCTTCCTCTTGTAACCAAGCTCCCGCAAACCACACCACCAACTCCCTTAGTGTCAATTTCTTCCTCCTTAGACAGGAACGCCAATAGTCCTGCAGGCCATGTCACTGGCAAGTCTGACGAGTCCTCTCCTGACTGGGATTCCTCCAATGGATCCTTGAGTGTAACGCGTACTGCTGCTGGCGCTGCTGTTGTTGCTGCTGGGAGTCGATCAACATCCCAGAGGGGAAGTCGGAAGACCACTTGTACTACTTCCATTAAGCAATTAACTGTCCAACAGTCCTTTGCAAGGAAGATGAAATATCACAGCAGTAATCCTGTTGCAAAGCGGATAACGCAGGCCTTGGCAGCTGTGTTGGTGTTAGACGTGCGTCCGGTATCCGGCGTTAGTTCACAGGGACTTAGAGAATTTCTTGAGGTAGTGTGTCCCCGGTACCAAATACCATCTAGGTTCCACTTCTCTAGGCAGGCGATACCGAGAATGTACACAGACATCAGAAAAAGAGTCACCAGTGTCCTAAAAAATGCAGTTGTACCCAATGTCTACTTAACCACGGACATGTGGACAAGTGGAGCAGGGCAGACTCAGGACTATATGACTGTGACAGCCACTGGGTAGATGTATTGCCTCCCGCAGCAAGAACAGCAGCGGCGGCACCAGTAGCAGCATCTCGCAAACGCCAACTCGTTCCTAGGCAGGCTACGCTTTGTATCACCGCTTTCCATAAGAGGCACACAGCTGACAACCTCTTACGGAAACTGAGGAACATCATCGCAGAATGGCTTACCCCAATTGGACTCTCCTGGGGATTTGTGACATCGGACAACGCCACCAATATTGTGCGTGCATTTCATGTGGGCAAATTCCAGCACGTCCCATGTTTTGCACATACATTGAATTTGGTGGTGCAGAATTTAAAAAAAAAAAATGACAGTGGCGTGCAAGAGATGCTGTCGGTGGCCCAAAGAATTGTGAGTTACTTTCGGCATTCAGCCACCGCGTGCCGAAGACTGGAGCACCAGCAAACACTCCTGAACCTGCCCATCATCATCTGAAGCAAGAGGTGGTTGCGAGGTGGAATTCAACCCTCTATATGCTTCAGAGGATGGAGGAGCAGCAAAAGGCCATTCAAGCCTATACATCTGCCTACGATATAGGCAAAGGAGGGGGAATGCACCTGACTCAAGCGCAGTGGAGAATGATTTCAATGTTGTGCAAGGTTCTGCAACCCTTTGAACTTGCCACACGTGAAGTCAGTTCAGACACTGCCAGCCTGAGTCAGGTCATTCCCCTCATCAGGCTTTTGCAGAGGCAGCTGGAGAGATTGAAGGAGGAGCTAAAACGGAGCGATTCCGCTAAGCATGTGGGACTTGTGGATGGAGCCCTTAATTTGCTTAACCAGGATTCACGGGTGGTCAATCTGTTGAAATCAGAGCACTACATTTTGGCCACCGTGCTCGATCCTAGGTATAAAGCCTACATTGTATCTCTCTTTCCGGCAGACACAAGTCTGCAGAGGTTCAAAGACCTGCTGGTGAGACTTATCAACTCAAGCGGAACGTGACCCGTCAACAGCTCCTCCACATTCTCCCGCAACTGGAGCTGCAAGGAAAATGCTAAGAATTCCGAGCCCACCCGCTGGCAGTGATGCAGGGCAGTATGGAGCGAGTGCTGACATCTGGTCCGCACTGAAGGACCTGCCATTGATTACTGACATGTTGTCTACTGTCAGTGCATATGATTCTGTCACCATTGAAAGAATGGTGGAGGATTATATGAGTGACAGCATCCAAGTAGGCACGTCAGACAGTCCGTACATATACTGGCAGGAAAAAGAGGCAATTTGGAGGCCCATACTAAAACTGGCTTTATTTTACCTAAGTTGCCCCCCCTCCAGTGTGTACTCCGAAAGAGTGTTTAGTGCAGCCGCTCACCTTGTCAGCGATCGGCGTACGAGGTTACTTCCACAAACTGTGAAGAAGATGATGTTCATCAAAATGAATTCTAATCAATTCCTCCGTGGAGACATTCACCTGCAATTGCCTCCAGAAAATACACAGGGACCTGAGATGGTGGATTCCTGTGGGGACGAATTAATACTCTGTGAGGAGGGGGATGTACACAGTGAAAGGGGTGAGGAATCGGAGGATGATGATGAGGTTGACATCTTGCCTCCGTAGAGCCAGTTTGAGCAAGGAGAGATTGATTACTTCTTTTTTTGGTGGGGGCCCAAACCAACCAGTCATTTCAGCCACAGTCGTGTGGCAGACCCTGTGGCTGAAATGATGGGTTTGTTAAAGTGTGCATGTCCTGTTTATACAACATAAGGGTGGGTGGGAGGGCCCAAGGACAATTCCATCTTGCAACTCTTTTTTTATTTTATTTATCTTTGCATCATGTGATGTTTGGGGCCAATTTTTTTAAGTTCCATCCTGTCTGACACTGTAGTGCCACTCCTAGATGGGCCAGGTGTTTGTGCCGCTCACTTGGGTCGCTTAGCTTAGCCATCCAGCGACCACAGTGCATCTCTTTTTCTCTTTTCTTTGCATGATGTGCTGTTTGGGGACTATTTTTTTAAGTGCCATCCTGTCTGACACTACAGTGCCACTCCTAGATGGGCCAGGTGTTTGTGCCGCCCACTTGGGTCGCTTAGCTTAGTCATCCAGCGACCTCGTGCAATTTTAGGACTAAAAATAATATTGTGAGGTGTTCAGAATAGACTGGAAAATAAGAATTTACTTACCGATAATTCTATTTCTCGGAGTCCGTAGTGGATGCTGGGGTTCCTGAAAGGACCATGGGGAATAGCGGCTCCGCAGGAGACAGGGCACAAAAAGTAAAGCTTTAGGATCAGGTGGTGTGCACTGGCTCCTCCCCCTATGACCCTCCTCCAAGCCTCAGTTAGGATACTGTGCCCGGACGAGCGTACACAATAAGGAAGGATTTATGAATCCCGGGTAAGACTCATACCAGCCACACCAATCACACTGTACAACCTGTGATCTGAACCCAGTTAACAGTATGATAACAGCGGAGCCTCTGAAAGATGGCTCACAACAATAATAACCCGATTTTTGTAACTATGTACAAGTATTGCAGATAATCCGCACTTGGGATGGGCGCCCAGCATCCACTACGGACTCCGAGAAATAGAATTATCGGTAAGTAAATTCTTATTTTCTCTATCGTCCTAGTGGATGCTGGGGTTCCTGAAAGGACCATGGGGATTATACCAAAGCTCCCAAACGGGCGGGAGAGTGCGGATGACTCTGCAGCACCGAATGAGAGAACTCCAGGTCCTCCTTAGCCAGGTTATCAAATTTGTAGGATTTTACAAACGTGTTTGCCCCTGACTAAATAGCCGCTCGGCAAAGTTGTAAAGCCGAGACCCCTCGGGCAGCCGCCCAAGATGAGCCCACCTTCCTTGTGGAATGGGCATTTACATATTTTGGCTGTGGCAGGCCTGCCACAGAATGTGCAAGCTGAATTGTATTACACATCCAACTAGCAAAAGTCTGCTTAGAAGCAAGAGCACCCAGTTTGTTGGGTGCATACAGGATAACAGCAAGTCAGTTTTCCTGACTCCAGCCGTCCTGGAACCTATATTTTCAGGGCCCTGACCACATCTAGCAACTTGGAGTCCTCCAAGTCCCTAGTAGGCGCAAGACACCACAATAAGCTGGTTCAGGTGAAACACTGACACCACCTTAGGGAGAGAACTGGGGACGAGTCCGCAGCTCTGCCCTGTCTGAATGGACAAACAGATATGGGCTTTTTTGAGAAAAAAACCACCAATTTGACACTCGCCTGGTCCAGGCCAGGTCCAAGAGCATGTTCACTTTTCATGTGAGATGCTTCAAATCCACAGATTTGACTGGTTTTAAACCAATGTGTTTTGAGGAATCCCAGAACTACGTTGAGATCCCACAGTGCCACTGGAGGCACAAAAGGGGGTTGTATATGCAATACTCCCTTGACAAACTTCTGGACTTCAGGAACTGAAGCCAATTCTTTCTGGAAGAAAAATCGACAGGGCCGAAATTTGAACCTTAATGGACCCCAATTTGAGGCCCATAGACACTCCTGTTTGCAGGAAATGCAGGAATCGACCGAGTTGAAATTTCTTCGTGGGGCCTTCCTGGCCTCACACCACGCAACATATTTTCGCCACATGTGGTGATAATGTTGTGCGGTCACCTCCTTTCTGGCTTTGACCAGGGTAGGAATGACCTCTTCCTGAATGCCTTTTCCCTTAGGATCCGGCGTTCCACCGCCATGCCGTCAAACGCAGCTGCGGTAAGTCTTGGAACAGACATGGTACTTGCTGAAACAAGTCCCTTCTTAGCGGCAGAGGCCATAAGTCCTCTGTGAGCATCTCTTGAAGTTCCGGGTACCAAGTCCTTCTTGGCCAATCCGGAGCCATGAGTATAGTTCTTACTCCTCTACGTCTTATAATTCTCAGTACCTTAGGTATGAAAAGCAGAGGATGGAACACATACACCGACTGGTACACCCACGGTGTTACCAGAACGTCCACAGCTATTGCCTGAGGGTCTCTTAACCTGGCGCAATACCTGTCCCGTTTTTTGTTCAGACGGGACGCCATCATGTCCACCTTTGGTAATTCCCAACGGTTTACAATCATGTGGAAAACTTCCCCATGAAGTTCCCACTCTGCCGGGTGGAGGTCGTGCCTACTGAGGAAGTCTGCTTCCCAGTTTCCATTCCCGGAATGAAACACTGCTGACAGTGCTATCACATGATTTTCCGCCCAGCGAAAAGTCCTTGCAGTTTTTGCCACTGCCCTCCTGCTTCTTGTGCCGCCCTGTCTATTTACGTGGGCGACTGCCGTGATGTTTTATCCCACTGGATCAATACCGGCTGACCTTGAAGCAGAGGTCTTGCTAAGCTTAGAGCATTATAAATTTACCCTTAGCTATATTTATGTGGAGAAAAGTCTCCAGACTTGATCACACTCCCTGGACATTTTTTCCTTGTGTGACTGCTCCCCAGCCTCTCGGGCTGGCCTCCGTGGTCACCAACATCCAAAACTGAATGCCGAATCTGCGGCCCTCTAGAAGATGAGCACTCTGTAACCACCACAGGAGAGACACCCTTGTCCTTGGATATAGGGTTATCCGCTGATGCATCTGAAGATGCGATCCGGACCATTTGTCCAGCAGATCCCACTGAAAAGTTCTTGCATGAAATCTGCCGACTGGAATTGCTTCGAAGGAAGTCACCATTTTTTTACCATGGCCCTTGTGCAATGATGCACTGATTTTAGGAGGTTCCTGACTAGCTCGGATAACTCCCTGGCTTTCTCTTCCGGGAGAAACACCTTTTTCTGGACTGTGTCCAGAATCATCCCTAAGCACAGGAGACTTGTTGTCGGGATCAGCTGCGATTTTGGAATATTTAGAATCCACCCCTGCTGTTGTAACAGTATCCGAGATAGTGCTACTCCGACCTCCAACTGTTCCCTGGACTTTGCCCTTATCAGGAGATCGTCCAAGTAAGGGATAATTAAGACGCCTTTTCTTCGAAGAAGAACCATCATTTCGGCCATTACCTTGGTAAAGACCCGGGGTGCCGTGGACAATCCAAACGGCAGCGTCTGAAACTGATAGTGACAGTTCTGTACCACGAACCTGAGGTACCCTTAGTGATAAGGGCAAATTTGGGACATGGAGGTAAGCATCCCTGATGTCTCGGGACACCATATAGTCCCCTTCTTCCCGGTTCGTTATCACTGCTCTGAGTGACTCCATCTTGATTTGAACCTTTGTAAGTGTTCAAATTTTTTTAGATTTAGAATAGGTCTCACCTAGCCTTCTGGCTTCAGTACCACAATATAGTGTGGAATAATACCCCTTTTCTTGTTGTAGGAGGGGTAATTTAATTATCACCTGCTGGGAATACAGCTCGTGAATTGTTTCCCATACTGCCTCCTTGTCGGAGGGAGACCTTGGTAAAGCAGACTTCAGGAGCCTGCGCAGGGGAAATGTCTCGACATTCCAATCTGTACCCCTGGGATACTACTTGTAGGATCCAGGGGTCCTGTACGGTCTCAGCGTCATGCTGAGAGCTTGTCAGAAGCGGTGGAACGCTTCTGTTCCTGGGAATGGGCTGCCTGCTGCAGTTTTCTTCCCTTTCCTCTATCCCTGGGCAGATATGACTCTTATAGGGACGAAAGGACTGAAGCTGAAAAGACGGTGTCTTTTTCTGCAGAGATGTGACTTAGGGTAAAAAACGGTGGATTTTCCAGCAGTTGCCGTGGCCACCAGGTCCGATGGACCGACCCCAAATAACTCCTCTTCCTTTATACGGCAATACACCTTTGTGCCGTTTGGAATCTGCATCACCTGACCACTGTCGTGTCCATAAACATCTTCTGGCAGATATGGACATCGCACTTACTCTTGATGCCAGAGTGCAAATATCCCTCTGTGCATCTCGCATATATAGAAATGCATCCTTTAAATGCTCTATAGTCAATAAAATACTGTCCCTGTCAAGGGTATCAATATTTTTAGTCAGGGAATCCGACCAAGCCACCCCAGCTCTGCACATCCAGGCTGAGGCGATCGCTGGTCGCAGTATAACACCAGTATGTGTGTATATACTTTTTATGATATTTTCCAGCCTCCTGTCAGCTGGCTCCTTGAGGACGGCCCTATCTATAGACGGTACCGCCACTTGTTCTGATAAGCGTGTGAGCGCCTTATCCACCCTAAGGGGTGTTTCCCAACGCGCCCTAACTTCTGGCGGGAAAGGGTATACCGCCCATATTTTCTATCGGGGGGAACCCACGCATCATCACACACTTCATTTAATTTATCTGATTCAGGAAAAACTACGGTAGTTTTTTCACATCCCACATAATACCCTCTTTTGTGGTACTTGTAGTATCAGAAATATGTAACACCTCCTTCATTGCCCTTAACGTGTGGCCCTAATAAGGAATACGTTTGTTTATTCACCGTCGACACTGGATTCAGTGTCCCTGTCTGTGTCGACCGACTAAAGTAAACGGGCGTTTTAAAACCCCTGACGGTGTTTTTGAGACGTCTGGACCGGTACTAATTGTTTGTCGGCCGTCTCATGTCGTCAACCGACCTTGCCGCGCGTTGACATTATCACGTAATTCCCTAAATAAGCCATCCATTCCGGTGTCGACTCCCTAGAGAGTGACATCACCATTACAGGCAATTGCTCCGCCTCCTCACCAACATCGTCCTCATACATGTCGACACACACGTACCGACACACAGCACACACACAGGGAATGCTCTGTTAGAGGACAGGACCTACTAGCCCTTTGGAGAGACAGAGGGAGAGTTTGCCAGCACACACCAAAAACGCTATAATTATATAGGGACAACCTTATATAAGTGTTTTCCCTTATAGCATCTTTTTTATATATTTCTAACGCCAAATTAGTGCCCCCCCTCTCTGTTTTAACCCTGTTTCTGTAGTGCAGTGCAGGGGAGAGCCTGGGAGCCTTCCCTCCAGCCTTTCTGTGAGGGAAAATGGCGCTGTGTGCTGAGGAGATAGGCCCTGCCCCTTTTTCGGCGGCCTCGTCTCCCGCTCTTAACGGATTCTGGCAGGGGTTAAATATCTCCATATAGCCCCCGGAGGCTATATGTGAGGTATTGTTAGCCAAAAATAGGTTTTCATTGCCTCCCAGGGCGCCCCCCTTCCAGCGCCCTCAGTGACTGCCGTGTGAAGTGTGCTGAGAGGAAATGGCGCACAGCTGCAGTGCTGTGCGCTACCTTAAGAAGACTGAGGAGTCTTCATGCCGCCGATTCTGGACCTTCTTCTTGTTTCAGCATCTGCAAGGGGGCCGGCGGCGAGGCTCCGGTGACCATCCAGGCTGTACCTGTGATCGTCCCTCTGGAGCTAATGTCCAGTAGCCAAAGAAGCCAATCCATCCTGCACGCAGGTGAGTTCACTTCTTCTCCCCTAAGTCCCTCGTTGCAGTGATCCTGTTGCCAGCAGGACTCACTGTAAAATAAAAAACCTAAGCTAAACTTTTCTAAGCAGCTCTTTAGGAGAGCCACCTAGATTGCACCCTTCTCGGCCGGGCACAAAAATCTAACTGAGGCTTGGAGGAGGGTCATAGGGGGAGGAGCCAGTGCACACCACCTGATCCTAAAGCTTTACTTTTTGTGCCCTGTCTCCTGCGGAGCCGCTATTCCCCATGGTCCTTTCAGGAACCCCAGCATCCACTAGGACGATAGAGAAATGAGTGTAAATTATAGTTATTGAGGTTAATAATACTATAGGATCAAAATTACCCCCAAATTCTATGATTTAAGCTGTTTTTGAGGGGTTTTTGAAAAAAACCACCCAAATCCAAAAGACACCCGAATCCGACAAAAAATTTCCAGGGAGGTTTAGCCAAAACGCGTCCGAATCCAAAACATGGCCGCGGAACCGAATCCAAAACCAAAGCACAAAACCTGAAAAATTTCCGGTGCACATCTCTACTTATTACATCCTACCCAACCCAACCTAGAGATCATATTTTGATTTTGTTAAGATTATATTCCAACCTGTGCATTGTTGCACTCACATGCACTCTTTATATATTTCTCTGTCTCCCTGGTGTGATCTCCACTTCCTTTGACACGATCCTCTTGTTGGTGCTGTGACTGCCTACCAGTACAATGCCTCACCTACTGTTGTGATCTCCTCCTTCTGTGACACAATCCTCCTGCTGGTGCTGTTGTTACTGCCTACCAGTGCAATGCCTCAGCTACTGGTGTGAACTCCACCTCCTGTGACAATATCCTCCTGCTGGTGCTGTGACTGCCTACCGGTACAATGCCTCAGCTACTGGTGTGATCTCCACCTCCTGTGACATGATTCTCCTGCAGGTGATGACTGCCTACCAGTGCAATGCCTCACCCACCGGTGTGATCTCCACCTCCTGTGACACGATCCTACTGCTGGTGCTGTGATTGCCTACCATGCTGCATTAGCCTTGCTTACTACCACTGTGGGTAATACTAACAAGTTGCTTAAGCCCAATTTGTGTTGGGCCCCACTTATGGCTGACTTGCTCCAACCTACATGAGGCCACTTTACGTTCCCAATCCGCCCCTGTCTGGCATAAAATAAATAATTTGCGCACCCTGTGAAATTAGCATTCAGTAAAGACGGGAGACTCAGTTAATGAATACATAAAACATTTTTAAGTTTATGTTAAAATATAAAAAGTTTAAGTGGAATATTTAATAAATAATATTTGCGAGACATCTCCAAAAACACTCGGTTTTGGGGGCTGCCCACAAATATTAACTAGCCCCTGAATGTATGTATTGGGGACTGTAATTGATATTTGAGATATCTATTGCGTTCCTCCTATTTTAAACACAAAAGCAGCCACCAAAAGTTTCTACGGCAGATGGTAAACTGTGAAACTCACCAAGCTCCAGAATGCAAAGCATTTCTGAGCTTGGCCCAGCAGCTAATGCCATTTCTAAATGGCTTTTGTAGCCTGTGGGCTACATTATGCAATAATTCCCAGGAGAAGGATCCTTGGGATCCCTCAGCATTACTGTCTGCTCTCACATACGCAGTCTGATGATTGCACATGTGAACTAGCGCAGCCGGGGTCTAAATCCAGAAGTAAAGTGATCACATTAGCAATTATTCTACTACATATACATTGCAGGGATGGACATGAGATTGGTATTCATTATGGCATAAAAGCTACACCTCTGGACTCATGAAGAGTCATCCTTCAGCACTCAGGAGAGGAAAAAAACCCTTGGGGGGAAACCTCTGGGGAACCATGGCCTCAGAATCACCCTTCCCTCTGGGCATTAAGAGGTGTACTAATAGAGGGGTCAGTATGCTATCCCAGCGCATGGGATCCCAGTGGTTGTCATACCGATGCTGGGATCCCAGTACAGAAAAGACAGACAGGGGTGATTAAGGGGTGTTCTCTCTTCTACCCACCCCCCTAACCCTGCCTGTCTGCAGTCTAACCCTAACCTCCCCCATTTGTGCCTAACCCTCCCGCGGAGGTGCCTAATCCTAACCTCCATCCCTGCTGCCTAAACCTAACCCTCCCTTCCCCGCAGCCTAACCACTCCCAGGGGTACCTAACTTACCCTACCCACAGCCTAACCCTAACTTTCCCCCACCCGAAGCCTAACCCTTTCCGCCCCCCACCCGCATCCTAATCCTAACCCCCTGCCTGATGCCTAAACCTATCCCCCCTCCTGATGCCTAAACCTAACCCTCCCCACCTGATGCCTAAACCTAACTCTCCCTCCCCCAAAGCCACCTCTGGGGGTCCCTAAACCTAACCCACCCTACCCACAGCCTAACACTATCCTCCCCCCACCCGCAGCCTAACCCTTACCCCTCCACCTGATGCCTAACCCTCTCCCCACCATCTAACCCCGCCTGTCTGCAGTCTAAGCCTAACCTCCGCTATTTGTGCCTAATCCTAACCTCCATCCCTGCTGCCTAAACCTAACCCACCCTTCCCTGCAGCCTAACCACTCCCGGGGGTGCCTAACCCACTCTACCCACAGCCTAACCCTAACTTCCCCCCACCCGCAGCCTAATCCTAACCCCCTGCCTGATGCCTAAACCTAACCATCTGCCTGATGCCTAAACCTAACCCTCCCTTCCCAGCAGCCTAACCACCTGGGGTGCCTAACCATAACCAACCCTAACCGCTGCCTAACCCTAACCTCCCCCAACCAACAGCCTAAACCTAACCCCTGCCTGACTACTAAACCTAATCTCCCCACCTGATGCCTAAACCTAACCCTCCCTCCCCCACTGCCTAACCACCCACAGGGATGCCTAACCCTAATCCACCATACCCGCAGCCTAACCCTTTCCTCCCCCCACCCACAGCCTAAATTTAACCCCCCCAACTGATGTCTAATCCTAATCCCCCTGCCAAAACCTAACCCTCCCTCCCCCACAGCCAAAACACCCCCTGGGGTGCCTAACCCTAAACTCCCCCCACCCGCAGCCTAAACTTAACCCCCCTGCCTAATGCCTAATCCTAACCCTCCCGCCTGATGCCTAAACCTAACCCTCCCTCCCACGCAGCCTAACCTTTCCCGGGCATGCCTAGCCTACCCTATCTGCAGCCTAACCCTAACCTCCCCCAACCTGCAGCCTAACCACCCCCCCCTTGCCCTCCGTGCCTGTTGCCTAAACCTAACCCCACTTGCCCAGCCCTAAACCTATGATCGTGGGGATATGGGCGTCGGTATCCTTGCCCATTCGGAGTTCCAACGTCGGGTTTCTGAAGAGTGTTGGGATCCCAGTGTCAGTATTCTGACTGCCGTAAACCCGACAGCTGGCATTTTTACCGCATCTCCTAATAGGTAATGGATATGTCCCAACTTTTGGAGCATATGTCCGCAGCTCTCCTCCCAGGTCATCTATTCAGGGATCACCCACTGCGTGTAGACAAAGAGGAAGAGAGGAAAAATCATTGTTAGTGGATGAACAAGCAGAGAGACAAACTGCAAACAGTGGTGTGGTTGTGTAGAGAGAAAATTCTCTCTATGTAAATATGTTACTCTAACTACTAAGGAGATGGAAAATACCTAAAATAAGGATAGTTAACCCAAAGGGTCCATTGTTTTTATACAATACACACATTGTGGGGGATAAGTCCCTCTCCTATAGTAATTAGTGGGTACCTTCAGAAAAGATATTTGACCAGTAAATAATAAAAGCTATAAATTGCTAACATTTAGGGGTTAATTCAATTAGGTACGAGTTACCATTTCTGCAACGTTTCAACAGCATCCAAACTCACACCCTTCGTGGCCAGATTCAGCCTATGGGGCTTCCGGAAAGTGCGGCTGTTGTAAGACAAACTCGCACCTAATTAAACTAACCTCTTAGTTGTTAAATGTGATAAAATAGTAAAATATAATGGTGTAATTGTGGGCCTGATTCAGATGTGATTGTTGAAGCGATCGCTGCTGCAATCTTGCCGTTCACAATTGCATCGTGAGTCTGAGCAGTCGTAGGCTGAGCAAGTCTCCTAGACACAGGGGGCTCTCCAGCAGCAACACAGGTCGCAATGGGTAATTTATGCACGCACATGGAACGGCGTTTGAACGGACCTGACATGCCTGTATACAGTTAGCCACCCCCGTTACCACCTCAAACACTGACTTCCTGTCAATCACTCTGTGATGGGATCCTCTATGTGAGCTTGATTTCATTTTGTGCGCAGTGCAGCTTACACGCATGCACAGTGAAAAAGCATTGAGGCACTTGGTGCAACAGCAGCTCTGCGTCCGCATCTGAATCAGGCCCCCTGAGTGGTAAGGAGAAGGACTCAAGGGAAAGGACTATGTCACCTTTATTACATGTAAAGATAGGGAAACAGTCACTTGTTACAGCTCCAATTCACATCATTTATACCATTCTGTACCATTTCATCATTTGGTTATTCTATGGGGGAGATGTATTAAGCCCTGCAGAGTGATAAAGTGGAGAGAGGTAAAGTACCAGCCAATCAGCTCCTAAATGCCATGTTACAGGCTGTGTTTAAAAAATGACAACTAGGAGCTGATTGGTTGTTAATTTATCTCTCTCCACTTTATCACTCTCCCATGCTTTGTACACCTGCCCCCAGTTCATTGATATACTGTAAATGTCAGCCATTTCACTATCTCCCCCGATCTGTATTGTTCTTCCCCCGATCTGTATGATCTGTGTCATGATCTCCCCACCCTTCCTGTTTTTCTGTATTACAGTATGTTCTACATCTCGCAACCCCCAAAAGTGTATGTCCTTCCTCTATATGTCCTATAGAGTACACCACAATTTCTATGTTTTTGTATTGTGCCCCCACACCATCTGTATGTGCTATACCAAGTTGCCCCCTTCTGCATGTTTTGTATTGCCCGCTCTCCCCACCACAGTCTCTATGTTTTGTACTGTGCTCTCAATACCCCCCACCACACACACACACACAATTACACAAGTATGGTAACTTACCTCCTGTATGCTATTCTCCAGTCACTAATTCCTCTGCGACCCCTCCCGTCGTCTTCAACTGACACTTTGCAGATCTCTTTGCCGGTCACCCGACGCTCTGTAAATCTCTTTGCCAGAACTTTGCCAAAGGATGATCTAAATAACCAGAATTTCCTGGTCAGACATACTATGTGTATAATTATACTACTACATTTTGTTACGTACTTTCATTTTTATTCATTTGCAATTTATCTATTTTATTGACTTTTTATCCAAAACCCAAGATCCTTTCTCATAGAGACCCAAGTTATCTGCTTCAGGTTTTATCTTCTCTAGTGCTAGGACCGTGTTAGTATCATACACTGGGCCTAATTCAGACCTGATCGCAGCAGCAAATTTGTTATCTAATGGACAAAACCATGGGGGTAATTCCAAGTTGATCGCAGCAGGATTTTTTTTAGCAGTTGGGCAAAACCATGGTGGTCATTCCGAGTAGTTCGCTCGGTAATTTTCTTCACATCGCAGCGATTTTCCGCTAATTGCACAGGATGTCAGCTGACCAGGCAGAACTCACAGCCAACCCTGGGACAATCTCTAATGCAACGTCCTTCAGCCCTATAGCTGCCCAATGTCTGTCCATGATGATGGGCTTATTTATGCAGTGTCTACGTATGTAATGTGGTTGAAATGTATGTAATGTGGTGGCTATGTATGTAATGTGGTGCTAATCATATAATGCAGTGCTATATGTGTAGTGCGCTGCTATACTTGTAATGTTGTGCTATTTGTGTTATGTGGTGCTCTACGTGTAGTGCTATACATGTAATGCAGTGCTATTTGTATAATGTGGTGCTATTCGTGTAATAATGTGGTGGCTATGTATGTAATCAGGGGCGGATTGGCCACTGGGACAGATTCTGCTGCGCTGGTCCCCTGTGTCTGTGTTTCACTACTTGTTTGTGCTCCAGTGCTTAAAGTGGTCATAGAGAGGTGGTGGAACTCACCCCTCCCCCTGGCGCCCATGTAATAAAAGTATTGCGCGCGCCTCAAAAAAAAGGGCGTCGTCTCAAAAAGAAAAGAGCATATTCACAAAATAGTAATAATGCCCACAGTAGTAGCACCCTTAATACCCATAATGCCGTCAGCAGTAGTGCCCCTTTTACAATGCCCACAGTAGTAGTGCTCCTTATGCAATGTCCACTGTACTGGTAGTGCCCACAGTGGTAGTGCCCCTTATATAGAGCCCATAGTAGTGGTGCCCCTTATGCAATGCCCCCAGTAGTAGTGCCCCTTATGTCCCCAGGAGTGATGCCCCTTATGAAGTGCCCCCTTTACAATGCCCTCATTAGTGTCATATCACCGCCGCGGCCACCGGGCTTGTCCCTCCGAGGCTGCTGGCTGCCCGGGCGGTCGTCCCCGCTGGCGGCCTCTGCCTTCCGGCGCTCCGTCCGGCGCCCGTAGCGAGGACGTCGCGGGTGCGCCCGACGATCACTGGGGACGGGTGAAGTCATCAGCGCCTCTCCAATCGGGTGCTGGCGGGAAGTACAAATTCAGACGCTGGGCAGAGCTCCGGTGCCTGAGTATCATCGCTACTACTGCTGTACCTGTGATCTCCAGACCTCCGTGCCTCAGCACCTCCGTGCCTCAGCATTTCTGTGCCTCAGCATTTCCGTGCTTCAGCATCTCTGTGCCTCAGCACCTCCGTGCCTCAGCATCTCCATGCCTCAGCACCTCCGTGCCTCAGTATCTCCATGCCTCCAGCACCTCCGTGCCTCAGTATCTCCGTGCCTCAGCATCTCCGTGCCTCAGCACCTCCGTGCCTCAGCACCTCCGTGCCTCAGCAACTCCGTGCCTCAGCAACTCCGTGCCTCAGCAACTCCGTGCCTCAGCAACTCCGTGCCTCAGCAACTCCGTGCCTCAGTATCTCCGTGCCTCCGGCACCTCCGTGCCTCAGCACCTCAGTGCCTTAGTATCTCTGTGCCTCCAGCACCTCCGTGCCTCAGCATCTCTGTGCCTCAGCATCTCCGTGCCTCCAGCACCTCCATGCCTCAGCACCTCTGTGCCTCCAAGCACCTCAGCGTCTCTAAGCGCCTTCAAAACACCTCAGTACCTCTTGCATTTCAGTGCCTATAGCACCTCAGTGCCTCTAGCACCACAACACCGCTCACAGCGAGCTTTTGGTACTCACCACCAATTTATCAGCACCTTTACAAGTCTTGTCTTTCAGGAGTCCTTCAAGCGCCCACCCGTACCTTCTGTCTACCATCCGAATCCTGCATGAGGAAGACCTACATCCGGCCTTCTCTTCTGCGACCCAGTAGTGGTTCCTCTTCCCGGTCACCGGAAGAAACCCCGAGTCCACAACACTTCCAAACCAGGTCAGTGATAATTAGTAGTGCCCCATCAGTAATGCCCCTGTGTAGTATTGCCCCCAGTAGTAATGTCACCTGTAGTAATGCCCCCAGTCATTTAGCCCATGTAGTTTGCCCCAAGTAGTAATGCCCCCAGTAGTTTAGAACCTGTAGTTATGCCCCCAGTAGTAATGCCCCCTGTAGTTTGCCTCCTTGTAGTTTAGCCCCCCTGTAGTAATGCCCCCAATAGTTTAGCCCCCCCTGTGATTTGCCTCCTTGTAGATTACCCCCCCCCGTAGTTTAGCCTCCCAGTAGTTTAGCCCCCAGTAGTAATACGCCCCTGTAGTTACGCCCCCAGTATTAATGTGCCCCTGTAGTTATGCCCCCAGTAGTAATGCGCCCCTGTAGTTTGCCCCCAGTAGTTAGCCACATGTAGTTAGCCCCAAGTAGTAATGCCCCCTTGTAGTTTGCCCCCATGTAGTATAGCCCCCAGTAGATTGCCCCCAGTAGCTTGCTCCCACAAGATTGCCACCAGTAGTTAGCCCCCCCTGTAGCTTGCCCTCAGTAGATTGCCCCCTGTGCTTTTCCCCCTGTAGCTTGCCCCCTGTGGTTATCCCCTTGTAGCTTGCCCCTGTGATTATCCCCCTGTAGCTTGCCCCCTGTAGATTGCCCTCAGTGGTTAGCCCCCTGTAGCCGCGCTGCTAATAGTCACACGTTTGTTTTTTTAAATCCACCATACTTACCAAGCCCCACTCCCGCGTCCGACCGCTGTGATCTCCTGGCATCTGGGTCCCCAGCACTATGGCAGAGATGTAATGACGTCTCTCTCATAGTGCGCACTGAGCCAGGAGCCGGAAGCCGGAGCTCAGTACTGAGCTCCTGCCGCCGGCTTCCGCTATGCAGGGAGAGCTGGGTGCTGCTGGTAACACAATCTCAGCGGGCACCCGGCATCTCCCTGTGCGGTGCCGGCACACATCGGGTGAGGTGAGCCGGAGGAGGCTGTAACTGACGGAACGCAGTTCCGCCCCGTTCCAGCACACTTTAACCCCTGGTGTGCTCCCTCCCTGTACTGTGCTGTATATAATGTGTGCTCCTCCTCCCTACACTTTGAAACATATAAGGTTAAAAAAAGGGGTTTGTAGAATGAAAAATCAATAAAATCAGAATTAGATTAAAGGCATGACAGCAATGTCAGTAGACAATGAAAGTGGGCATATCAGTCCTTGTATATTCAGACGTACAGATGTGCATCAGGGAAAGGTATTGTAGCAGCATATGCATAAAGGGGGTCATTCCGAGTTGATCGCTCGCTGCCGATTTTCGCAGCGCTGCGATCAGGTAAAAAAATGGCAAAACTGTGCATGCTTATGCGCTGCAATGCGCAAGTGCGTCGTACCGGTACAAAGAGCATCATTGTTATGCAATGCTTTTAGCGATGAATCCATTCGCACAGCTGATCACAAGGAGATTGACAGGAAGAGGGCGTTTGTGGGTGGCAACTGACCATTTTCTCGGAGTGTATGGGAAAACGCATGCGTATCCAGGCGTTTGCAGGGCGAGTATCTGACGTCAATTCCGGGACCTCTGTTGCTAGGATCATTGCACAGGATAAGTAACTACAGGGCTGGTCTTGTTTTGCACAAAATGTGTTCGCTCGGCTGCACATGCGATCGCACACTTCCAAAGCGAAAATACACTCCCCCGTGGGTGGAGACAATGCATTTGCACGGCTGCTAAAAGTAGCTAGTGAGCTATCAACTCAGAAAGAGGGCCACAGTCACAGGTAAACAATAGCGTTACGTAAAGCAAAGGAGGCCCCAACTGTGTCTATCTCAGAATCAGGACCTCTGAGGAGTGACCCCGCCCTCTTGACAGGTCCCTCCCCCTCAACAGACTCCGCCCCCATTAAGGGCTGCTTCCATAAATTTCCCGAGCTGGTGTTCGATCCCAATCCGCCCCTGGTTACATACCTCTAGCCTGCACGAGAACGGTGTGTATATTAGGTCATCAAGAGAGAATAAAATTTGAAGTTTAAAGTTTCTTTTTCTCTTTAAAAATCTGCTTGGAAATGTCTTTTTAAAAAAGGGTATGAAAATTAGTTCTGTTTTTAAATATTCACACTCACAGCATAAACTGCAGGTTAGAATTACCATATAAACGCCAAAAGCAAATATATAAAACTGATACAAATAGTACAAATATGAAATGAACAGAACTGAAAAGGCATAGGCCCTCATTCCGAGTTGTTCGCTTGCTAGCTGCTTTCAGCAGCCGTGCAAACGCTAAGCCGCCGCCCTCTGGGAGTATATCTTAGCTTAGCAGATGTGCGAACGAAAGGATCGCAGAGCGGCTACAAAATATTTTCGAACAGTTTCAGAGTAGCTTTAGACCTACTCAGCGCTTGCGAACACTTCAGACCATTCAGTTCCTGTTTTGATGTCACAAACACGCCCTGCGTTCGGCCAGCCACGCCTGAATTTTACCAGGCACGTCTGCGTTTTTATGAACACTCCCTGAAAACGGTCAGTTGACAACCAGAAATGCCCCCTTCCTGTAAATCACTCTGCGGCCAGCAGTGCAACTGAAAAGCTTCGCTAGAACTTGTGTAAAAAACCATCGGCTGTTGTGAAAGTACGTTGCGCATGCGCATTGTGCCGCATTCGCATGCGCAGAATTGCCATTTTTTTGCCTAATCGCTGCGCTGCTAACGAAAAACAGCTAGTGAACAACTCGGAATGACCACCATAAAACAGTGGGGCATAGCACCCAAATGTAGCACCCAAACTGGAGCAAAGTCCTGATTGTTGGAAAGTCCCCTTCAATCCACCTAAATTGGGACAGGTGGATATTATGGTGAAGGGAAATGTAAACGTCCTTCCACTATCATGTCTAATTGCCTTCCTTCTTCAAATATACATATCAGCATACACTAATAACACCTGAGAAATAAAAAAGTACTGCCTAGTAGTTGTTATGTTACATCTGTCCAAATTTAAGGTTCACCTATCCAGCTCAGGGACAAACACAGGATTTCAGCATGTTTCTAAATACTTTACAAATTATCACAAAAACTTTTTTGAGTGTAGAAGAACATCACCTACAGGGATCCGGTGAAGATGCCGGCTGTCCCAAAAACTGTCAGAATACCGACGCTGGAATACCGACAGACAGCATCCCGACCGTGAGAATGGTGGGAGGTCTTAGGTTTAGGGCAGAGGGTGGGGGGGTTAGGTTTAGGCGACACCCCGGGAGGTTAGGCTAAGGAAGGGGAGTGGTTATGATTAGGCTGTGGAGTGGGGCTCATTGGGTTATGCACCACCTAGGGGAGGTAAGGGTTAGGCACTAAGGGGGAGGGTTAGGTTTAGGCTGTGGGAAAGGTTTTTTTTGGTTTAGGCACCAAAGGGAGGGTTAGGGTTAGGCTGCTGGGAGGGAGGTATAGTTAGGGTTAGGCGGTAGGGAACGGGGAGAACGTAGGTAGCTCGTCCCTGTTGGGGTTAAATTGTCTGGATGCCAGTGTCAGTATACTGAATGCTGGCATCCCGACCACTGGTCACTCATACCCAACCTAGAGATCCCCTCAAATACCCCCAACCTCTCTGTTATGTGTGCAATGCAACCTCAATGAGATGTTTCATGCTCAATGAGATTGGTTAAGTGACATGGAAGGGGATGAAGATACCCAACATTTAAACTTGCTATCCATGGCAACTATTATAAATTATACTCTTTTCACACCGAGCCCCTGACCTGGGATATTGATGGGAAAGGGGCATAAATAAATATCAGGTAACATTAAAGGAGACATGTAGAACATGCTATTATCTGTAGAGACTGTTGGGGAAGTTTGATCCTGGTCTGTAATACCCTTTTCACATTGAGGCAATGAGCAGGGAATAACCCAGGCTGCGTGAATGGTTCAATCTGGTTATGTGACTCATTTCCATGACCCTGGTCTGAGCCTGATAAGCTGCGGTAAGAAAGGGTTTTCAGGTGGACTATAACTAGTTAAGTCCAATTTAGATCTTCTTCATGGGATGGGCACTCTCTAAAATCAAACATTTAGAAACCCCTGTCAGGGACCTCACTTTATCCCTGACTTTTTCGTACGGACCCTGCACTCTAAGTATTGGTCAGTGCTCAGTAATTCAAGCCATTTAGTTGCCCCCACCCATGATAGCATTAAATCAATGGTCACTGGTCCCCAAGCACATTTTTGACCATTGCGCATACGTCTTTGTGATATCCACATACATGCAGTCAGATCTAACACTCCCTACTTCTGCAATTTATACCATTGTATTACTCATATCCCCAATTGCACATGCTCAGCAACACAGACACATCAATGCAGGATTGTTGTGTGCCTACTGTTTCAGAAATTAATAACACCTTTGTATGATAATTGCGCCTAGGCTCTGCGAACAAACGTCCACGCAGTATGCTATCGAACTCTACTTGCAATTAATCAAAATTTATAACATGTATTTAGTGGTCTAACAATCTTCACAGTTCTGGGAACATATATGACAGATTTACAAAGGAACGCTTTATTTACAAAAAAGGTACAATGCTTATTTAGAAAAGAATGTTAACAAGCAAATGGTTACAAAAGTACATACATGTAGCAATTAAAATAAAAATTGCAACCCTTCAGAGCTAACACGCAGCTAATCTGTCCTGGGAGAAATGGATGGAAATTGCAAAGACTGCAGGTTGAAAACATCTATGCAGGTGTTTGGTGTCCCCCTGCAAACTATAAATTTGCGCCCTCCCATACTTTATAAGGGACAGTGCACGCTTAAAGTGCGCACTGCAAAACAGAGGTTTGGTCTCACAAGGAAAAGGGATGGCCACACAATAGTACCCACATTTCAAATTACACCACACAGTAGCACAATCTTATTTACAATCTGACAGTTAACTAATAGATTCATAACTCACTTTTAAACTAAACATAACTTACTGTACAAGTCCTAATATTTATATTCTCTCCTTCATATCTATGATTGTTCACCCCCCCCCCCCCTTCCTCCACCCACTTGAAATCCGTTTTTTGCTTCGTTAAAGGTTACAAAATAGATGCTTAAGGTTAAATATTTATTTGTACATTTAGCTTCTGCGCAAGCATTCAGGCATTTTGTTAACCACTTATGACCAGCAAATTATTATTTATTTTACTTTATTTTTGTTATAAAAGAGTTTTTTGGTGACTTTTTAGATTTTTTTTTTTATTGTACTATTGATCAAATGTTACGACTGATAAAAGACAATCAAAGAAAAAATATTTTTCAACATTAATTTTCTATTTTTTTATTTTTTTTGCTTTTTAGATTGGTTTATAATATTAGTTAATGATTTCATACAATTTACAGTTCCTAAAAATGTACTAAATAAAATAACTGTCTCAGACGTTACATTATAATTTTGCATATAATCATTTATGTGGAACAAATGTACTGATTATAACCTTCTGACCTAAACATTATAAATAGATCAGCCAGCCTCTGTGTCTAAATATAGTTTATTATAAACTGATTAAGCAGTTCACTTACTCCTGGTGAGTGATATTTAAGTGTTGTTATTTTGGGACTTGAAGGGTAAGGCGTCACTGTTACATTAGTCCACTTTATCCACTAGAGAGTGTAATTACGGTATGTCCCTGAATGTTTTAATTTTCATACATATTTACTGACAAATACAAACTCTAATAAATCTTAGACGTAGTTAATGTGCTATTTCTCTTTGACATAAAAAATATTTTTTTCAAGAGTGCCCCAAACAATAGAGTTGTCTTTTCTTCTCCTCAATTCTAAAGGTATTATTTACAACTCTGGGGAACACCGCCAGTTTCTCAATTTTTGCATGATAATTAATCAAATGGATATTCTACCCACATACCGGTTCAGTTATTAAGATGCATATTTTCTTCCCCCTCAAGGGACCAACCCAGTGCGCCAACTTTCATCCCCACATCCCGCTTCCCCTCAGGGGCGCTTTAAGAGAGGAGGAGGCCCGTGTTCAGCCTCCTCCGTTCGGGCCACCTCCTCTCTGCCCAGACGCTGTTGAGTCTGAGCTCTAGAGGGCTCAGACTCTACTGCGCATGCGCAGATCTCCGGGAAAATGGCGCAGCGGCTATTTTCCCAGAGATTTCTCTACTGCGCATGCGCAGAACTTCGTGAAAATGGCAGCTGAACCATTTTCACAGTGTTCTAACAGTACTGCGGATGCCTGCGCTGGACTTCGGAGGGGTGAGTATTTTAAAAATTGGTGCAGTGTGTGCGGTGGGGGCCCCCTCTGGACTCAGGGGCCTGTGTGCACCGCACATACTGCACCCATTATAGAAGCTTCCCCTTCCTTATCTATTTTTTACATAAAACATAATAAGCAGAAACAGTTTATCCATAAGTTTTCATTCAATCTTGCAGAAGGAGGTAGGGAGAAAAGGGGTCATTCCGACCCATTCGCATGCTGCTTTTTTTCGCAGCTATGTGAACGGGTCCAGAATGCACATGCGCAGCGGGCGCAATGCACAGACAGGTCGCTGCCCGGCGATGGGGAACGCCGGGCAGCGACTGAATCAACGAGGAAAACGATCGCTGCCGAGATCGCAATGAGATTGACAGGAGGAAGGCATTCCGGGGTGGCAACTGACCGTTTTCTGGGAGTGGAGTGGAAAACGCAGGCGTGTCCAGGCGTTTGGAGGGCGGATGTCTGACGTCAATTCCGGGACCTGACAGACTGAAATGATCGCAGTAGGTGAGTAAGTCAGGACCTACTCCTAAACTGCACAAAATGTTTTTGCATAGCTTGGCTGCACAAGCGATCGCAGCCTTGCTATGCAAAAATACACTCCCACATAGGCAGCGTCTAGTTGATGACACGAGCTGCAAAAAGTTCCATCGTGCGATCAACTTGGAATGAGGGCCAATATGCAATCAAAATTAGAAATCACTTGGATTCATTGGTTTGTAGTATTGAATTAAAATATATGGATAAAATATTTCTGATAAACTTAGTTTTCAATTTTATTTTGTAGATCCTCTAATATACTTTTATTTTTGATTGTTATTTTTCTCACAATTATTTGTGTGTCTATCCTTGCAGCTTATTGCAGCTTTTTTACTTTTTAATTACTGTTTAGACTTTACTCTTTTCATGTTTTGTCTTCATTTTCTCTGGTGGTAAGTTTCTTCCATTCACGCATCTGGCATTGGTGAGTCTGGTGTCTTCACAAACAATAAGAGATTAAATACAACAGCATATGAGGTGCAACATTTATGTAATTTGTAAACAATCACTGTGGAACTGTTAGGGTCCAATGTTTCAGTGTTGTTATTGAAGTGACACTGTCATCAAGGGTAATAAGAATAAAATAACTCTCACCTTAAATACCATCTCCACCACATAGACGCCAATCTCTGGACACAGGATATTTTACCCACCAGGTGGCGCACCTATTATGTATGACATCATCACATTAACTATATACAAGTATCCTAATGAAACCAATTTAAGGCTAAATGTATCATCGCTTGGAGAGTGATAAAATGGAGAGAAAAAGTACCAGCCAATCAGCTCCTATCTGCCATGTCACAGGCCCTGTTTGAAAAATGACAGTTAGGAGCTGGTTGGCTAGTAGATTATCACTTTCTATTTTATCACTCTCCACGCAATGATGCATCTAGCCCTTAGTCCTAAATGGTCATTAATCAACTTAGGGGATATGTACTATTTGCCAGCAGATGGGATGTCGGCTATCATGATCCCGACAGCGGGATCCCATCTGCCAGAATTCCGCCAGCGGGGTGGCGGCATTTTATCCCCAGTTGGGATTCCAGCATTGGTATTGTGTCTGCCGGGATCCCGACTAGCGGTATTTTATCCGCTTCTCAACTGAAGAACTAAGGTACCTAATCGATCTAGTTTTTAATTGTAATAGCGCGGACGTTGGGGATATCTGCATAAAATAGTGAATAGTAATACATATGTCCATCTATGAGTTAAATCAGGCATGTCCAAACTGCGGCCCTCCAGCTGTTGAGAAACCACACATCCCAGCATGCCCTGACACAGCTTTAGCATTCTCTGACAGCAAAACTGTGTCAGGGCATGCTGGGATATGTAGTTTCACAACAGCTGGAGGGCCGCAGTTTGGAGATGCCCGAGTTAAATAAACAAGAAAAAGAAAAACATATAATACTATTCAATGTTTTACACATGCCAAACAAAATCGAGACAATTCTCCAATCATACAGTAGTTTAAATGTATAATTATTAATACCCCTTTTCCACTTACGAGCACGGGTCGCAGCCGGGAGCCTGACACGGGAGCTGCCCCCTGCTGCGACCCGTGCTTGGCCCCTTTCCCATCAGCAGTCACAACCCGGCATATGCCGGGTTGGTGACGCTTCTAGTGACGCGGCAGGGGCGGCGCAGGGAGATCACATGATCTCCCAGCGCCGCCCTTCCATACAGTGTAAACGGGAGCCGTGTCGCATCGACACGGCTCCCGTTTACACTACATCCCTACCCGGATCATTCCCGTGTCCTACCCAGGTAAATAGCCGGGTAGGATTCACGGGTCACTTGATCCGGGTTTACCCTTTTCCACTTGCAGAAAACACGGGTAAATGCGCGCCCCCGTGCATTTACCCGTGTTTTTTGAGCTAGTGGAAAAGGGGTATTAGTAACTACCTAATTGAACAAAAGCTACATTAATCTTACTTTTCAGTTGCAAAATTTAGGACATAGTGGAACAAAATATAAATACATTATTATTGATAAATCTGCCATTCAAATCTACTTATTTAACTTTTACATTTGTCCACACCAAATGAACATAGAGTGACACTGGTGTTATAGACCTTACAGCAATATTTCCACCATTAACCCTGACAAACTAAACCCTGCTTCTGGTCCAGACAAGACACCCCCCAAATTCACTCAGACAGCACCCCAATAAGCCCAGTCACCAATTCCCCAATAGAGGTTAGTTATTTGTGACTTTGCCTCAGAAATTGAGGCACAGAGGAGGTAAAACGTGTAATACAAATAGTATCCCAGGGCAGTATCAGATACCCTGGCAAGAAGTAGCAAGTAACCATTTTATCGATACATATATACAGTACACAAACACCATAGATGTTGTGACTTGTGGGAGTCTCAAGGGAGTGTAGCCAGAGCAACAGAAATCACCAGCAAAATGGTGCGGTGGCCATTTTCCCAGAGATTTGCACATGTGCAGTAAAGAAGTCAACAGGAACATGGTATAGGCGCCATGCTCCCACTGACTGGGCCTTGTGCAGTAGATCTGGCACATAGAGCGGATCTGTCACATAGTGCGGAACCAGCATGGAGCCTGCACATGGGCCCCCTCCTTTCTTCAACCACCCCTGTTCAGAGATGTACCTAAGAAGAGAGGACACTCATTTCGGGATGCGGTCAATTTACCTACAGTCAAAATCCTGATGGTCAAAATACCGACATCCACTGACCCACGATCAAAATCCCGACAAGGCCAAAATCCCAACATTTAAAATGTCGACAGGTCAAAATGTCAACATGAGTTTTTCATGATTTTTTCATAGAAATCAACTTGTTCATACTTTATCATCCCAGTGGACCTGGAGGGGAAATATAATAGTGTGTCGAGCGCAGCGAGGCACCATGCCCAAAGCATGCCGAGCGCAGCGAGCCATGCGAGGGGACGCGGTACACTTATACGGTGTCCATATCGAGCTATGTCGACATACACACCAAACAGCAATGAAAAACTCATGTCGACTTTTGATCTGTCAACATTTTAAATGTTGGTATTTTGACCTTATCGGTATTTTGACCTTGTCAGGATTTTGATTGTAGGTATTTCATACTAAACCCCTCATTTCAGCCGTATCTTTTGAACCTAGCCTGGGGTGGGTGTAAGTGCAGATGATAGGATAATAGCTGCACTTGTGTATGGAAAAAGTGTGATGGTGCAAAGAATATACATCAGGCAGAGCCAGATTAAGGGGGGGGCCCAGGGGGTCAGTACCCCAGGCCCCCCGTCATAAGGGTCCCCCTTACCAAAGCTGCTCTGTCCCGCTCTGATACAGGCAGCAATCTCCAGCCTCCACCGCCAGCAGCAGCTCTCCTGGCAGCAGCGGAGGCTAGAGATTGTTGCCTGTATCAGTCCCTGACCCGTGCTGCCCGTGAGGAGGGAGCCGCACGCACAGTTGCGAGCGAGACACTGCACGCCCGCTGGCAGTGCGGAATCCTCCTTCCCCGGCAGCCGGGAGTCTTTCTCCTCCCCGCTGCTTTGTGTGCGTGCGTGCGTGCGGGGGGGGGGGGGGGGGTCGGGTTTGGGGGGTCCAAAGTTTTTTTTCCAATGGCCATGGTCCTATGGCCGGCATTCGGAGCCCCGCCCCCTCGTGGCTGTGTGCCGCAATTCACGTCAGAATGGTGAACTGTGCCCCTGGCTCCCTCCCAGCAATATGTCCTGCGGCATCCTCACCCCTTTCCTCAGGGCAGGCTTCAGTGAGTGTAAGTGTGGACACAGTTTGTGCTCTATGTGTGTGTGTTTGTGTGTATATGTATTTGTGTATATGTTCTATTCGTTTATATGTATGTGTGTATATTTTGCTATATGTGCATATGTGTATGTATTTGTGTGTATGTGGGTGTCTATGTGTGCATTTGTGTATATGTGTTCTATGTAACGTGTGTGTGAGTATTATATACTGTGTATTATATGTGTGTGTGTGTGTGTGTATTATATACTGTATATCTAAATATACACACACACACACACACACACACACACACACACACACACACAAACATACGTGCGTGTATCAAAGGAAACCTCCCTTCCCACTCCTGCGTTTGCCCCTGCGGGGGGAGGTTGCTGGTGGGGGCCCCCCTGTCTTTGGAGCCCTGGGCCCCCCGAGGGCTTAATCCGGCCCTGACATCAGGACCTGCGTACATTCACACTAGCATTTTATTTGCCATCCATTCGCATTATGATAAACTATCCTAAATCATAGGCTATCATAAACAATTTGTTACAGTCATCTAATTTTCTTACCAAGAAGACATTAAATCAAATTTCTTCTCTGTTCAGTTCTTGGGAAAAAAGTTTAGAAAAATGTACTGAAATGCATTTTTCACATACACAATAATAGAAATGGAAATTGATGGAAAATAAGAAACATCTGGTCCATCAAGTCAGTTTATTTTATTTTAAAGCTTAAGCAGCATGTAAAGCCCACTATAAGACATTAATATACATATCAAAGCCTGTGCATTACTGAGCAGAAAAATATGCATGTACAATATTCATTACCAGAGAATTATATATAACTAAATCTGTCCATCATGCTTTATTCCTCTCCTCAGCAGCAGGCAGCAGGTTACCATATTAGGAAGAGGTGCTGCTAAACTAAGACAGAGACAATGTAGGTCATTTATAAGGTGCACATGATGTGCAACACAAAACACCTTGGGCCCTCATTCCGAGTTGATCGGTCGCAAGGCGAATTTAGCAGAGTTACACACGCTAAGCCGCCGCCTACTGGGAGTGAATCTTAGCTTCTTAAAATTGCGACCGATGTATTCGCAATATTGCGATTACTAACTACTTAGCAGTTTCAGAGTAGCTTCAGACTTACTCTGCCTGTGCGATCAGTTCAGTGCTTGTCGTTCCTGGTTGACGTCACAAACACACCCAGCGTTCGCCCAGGCACTCCCACCGTTTCTCCGGCCACTCCTGCGTTTTTTCCGGAAACGGTAGCGTTTTCAGCCACACGCCCCTGAAACGCCGTGTTTCCGCCCAGTAACACCCATTTCCTGTCAATCACATTACGTTCGCCGGAGCGATGAAAAAGCCGTGAGTAAAATTACTTTCTACATAGCAAAGTTACTTGGCGCAGTCACAGTGCGAACATTGCGCATGCGTACTAAGCGGATTTTCATTGCGATGCGATGAAAAATACCGAGCGAACAACTCGGAATGAGGGCCTTGGTTTTGTATCATTGAGTCTGAATCAGTGTATCTCAATCTCGCCCCTCCAAGGAAAACTAAGGCCAGTGTTCAATTACCCCCGATCAGTTTTCTCCTGAAAAAAATAGGCTGGTTTATGACCAATGGTCATTATCGGACTATCCAATAAAAGCCCGTTTTTTTCCCGGGAGAAAAATGTCCCATTTTTGTGCGACAACACATGGGATCTGTGATAAGTAACCAGATCCATGTGTTATCGGGGCTCTGAGGGCTGCTTATCAGAGATTATGCTTCCTGAGGCAACCGAAGCATAATCCCCGATAATGCCAGGTTTTGGGGCCGCCGGTGAGTCAATTAGCTGCAGTAAATTATATTGGCTAATTGAATACCGGCCTAAGTGGTATATTTACTAAAGTGCGGGTTTTTAGAAGTGGATATGTTGCCCATAGCAATTAGATTCTACTTATCATTCATGTAGCACCTTCTGGAACCTGGACTTGGGAAACAATGGTTTAGATGGTCCACCTCGAGAGTGAAAGCTAACTGCAGTATCTGCGTTTGGGAGAAACCTTTAAATATTAAAACATGGCCCAGGTGTATGGTGAGGCAGACAATACTGGAGAGCCATGCTATGCAAAAGTTTAGGAATTGCATTGAAAGTCCAACCTTCTACCATTTTATAACCATACTTTTAATTAATGAAACATTTAAATTCCTTTCCTAAAATGTGTGCTACAGTAGGCTTAGCTTTCTTTATTGTGTATATCATGACATGGAGGGGAGTTTGGTGATGTCTTTATTATATATAGAACTTTTGTGTGCTGAAAGCACTGCCTCACACTGTGTAAAGTGCACCTAGAAGGTGCAGCTAGAAGGAGCTACCTAGCAAAATTACTACCACCTTACTTCCTAAAACCATGTGCTTTAGTGGAAATATAGGCTCACGTGATGAATTTGGAGCACAAGGCACTATCTAATTTTGCACTGCCCCTCGGCCTTACTGCTAAATGCTTCTGATTTGCAGCATCATTGCAAGCAGAGCCAGATAAAGGAAGGCCTGCTCTCAGTTTCAGTGGGCCTTTCTCTCTTATGGGGCTCCCCTCTCCCAGGGCTGCATGCAGGGTGCAGTAAGGGGGGACAGGTAGAGCGTGTGCCCTGGGTGACAGAAGGAACGTAGCCCCGCCAACTGGGGGATTCAGAGTTGAAGCTGTCTAAGCTGTGATGCTGGAAAGCAGGAAGAGGAGGGAGAGGGATGGGGACAGCACATTTATTTTCTCCTAGCTGCACGGCCCCTGTCTCCAGTGGCGTAACTAGACATTTTAGCACTGTGTGCAAGAAATGGCATTGGCGCCCCGCCCTTAATGTAAAGTGGCGGCAGCGCGTGCAAAAAATATAGGGGTGTGGCTTCACGGGAAAGGGGTGTGGCCACAAAATAATACCAATTCATATAATGGTGCACAGTAGTCTCCATTATTCAAATTACGCCGCACACCACTTACACCAGGTAGAGCCTCTTTTTACACAGTACGGCAGACAGCGTCCCCTTTTTACACATTACGGCAGTAGTTAGTCCAGGGGGCCCAGGGCACTTGAGACAAGGGGGCCCTATCTCACTGCTGTGCCTGCTGCGGGTTCAGGGGCGCGGCCTAATTGCGGGACGCGTGGCCACGCCCCCTAATGCAAATTCCTGGGGGGGGGTTATTGGGATTTTGGCCCCTCAGCTAGGGGTAAATCCAGTGGGGGGAGCGATCAGTGTGAAGCACCAGCAGCCTCCCTGCAACACCACAGACCTGCCAACACGCAGCAGCATGTGCTGACTGTAGCACAATGCTGCTGCTGTTGCTGACAGGACCGGGAAGCTTCAGAGCTGGGACAGAGCCCCTAAAACTGTGGGGTCCGGGGTACGTACACCCTGCCCCCCCTACCCCCTTAATCCGGCTCTGGGAGGGGGACTGGTCACTGCTCTGCTGATGCTGCTCTCACTCTGCTCCCGGACGCTAGCAGCGCCTCCTCTGGGAAGGAGGAATGAATGAAAGTTTAAAGTAACACAGGGGTAAGAAGCAGCAGCAGAGGGGGTTGTTGTGGGTTCCCTGTAACTGCGCTTTGAGCTCCAGCTTGGGGAGGTGGGAGGCAGAGCTGACACTCAGGCACCGGAGCTGCCTTGTATAGATAGCTGCTGGTTGCGCCCCAGCTCATCCTGCGATGTGTGCAAGGCACACAGCGCACATAGCTAGCTACGGCTCTGCCTGTCTCCCATGTCTGTCTGTGCATGTCCCTGCCTCCTCCTCACAAATGGTTGGGTAGAGTTTATGGTAGGTAATACTAAGAATAATTAGAGATAAATGGTTAATTATTTAATGGGGTTTATTAAGATTAAGGTTTACTTAGACTGAGGTATGTAATGCTGTCTGCAGAACACTATATGGCGGTCACTAATGCTGTTTATAGTGTATGAGGGTAACTAATACTATCTGTAGTATACAGCAAGTGCTGTCTGTAGTATAAGTGGATAATTGATGCTGTCTGTATTATATGGCAGTCACTAATGCTGTCTGTAGTATATGGCGTTCACTAATGCTGTATGTAGTACATGGCTGCCTGTAGTATATGGTGGTCATTAATGCTTTCTTTATTATATGCAGTCACTAATGCTGTGTGCAGTACATGGTAGTCACTAATGCTGTGTATAGTATGTTGCGGTCACTAATGCTATCTGTATATACAGTGAACCAGGGCCGGCTCCAGGCCTACTAGCACCCTGTGCGAGAAAATGTAAAAGCGCCCCCCAACCCAAGTGGGCGTGGCCTCCTGGGAAAGTGGGTGTGGCCTCGTAACTTCATATTATTAAACTATAAATAAATATATTTTTTCACACCCCCTCTATGCACACAATTAGCAGCCTTATGCAGAACAGCCACAGTAGTGTTCCTTACACACAATGTCTCCAGTGTAGTGCCAGCTACACATGACATGCCCCGCAGCAGTGCCAGCAACACATGACGTGCCAGCTACACATGACATGCCCCGCAGCAGTGCCAGCTACACATGACATGCCCCTCAACAGTGCCAGCTACACACAATAGACCCCCAGCAGTGCCAGCTACACATGATAGTGTTCACGTTTTAGGGCAGGGTGCTGATCACAAGGAGGGCACATTTTTAAGTAAGGAGGGCAAAATGATGTACATACTGTAATGCTTGGTGCTCCTCCACCCACATGCTGAAGCAGGGACAGTGCGCGCCGAAGGCGCGCAGCAAAAATTTAGGGCCGTTGCTTCGTGGGGAAGGTGCATGACCACAGAGTAGTGGCAATTCGCATTACACCACATAGTAGTGCAGCTAATACACATTGCACCAGGTAGAACCTCCTATACACTTTGCGCCAGGCAGAGCACGTTAGACACTTTGCGCCAGGCAGAGCACGATAGACACTTTGCGCCAGGCAGAGCACGATAGACACTTTGCGCCAGGCAGAGCACGATAGACACTTTGCGCCAGGCAGCGCACGATAGACACTTTGCGCCAGGCAGCGCACGATAGACACATTGCCTAGCCACAGACGCCTAGTAGATACACTACATGATATGCCCCCCAGCAGTGCCAGCTACACGTGACATGCCCCCCAGCAATGCCAGCTACACGTGACATACCCCCCAGCAGTGCCAGCTACACGTGACATGCCCCCCAGCAGTGCCAGATACATAAATGGCCACACAGTGCAGATATGCCCCCAGTGCCAGATACATAAATGCCCCCACAATGCCAGATACATAAATGACCACACAATGCCAGATACATAAGTGCCCCCACAGTGCCATATGCATCAATGACCCCACAGTGCCAGATACATAAGTGCCAGATACATAAATGCCCCAGTGCCACAAAACATAAATGCCCCCACAGTGCCAGATAAATAAATGCCCGCCGTGCCACAAAACATAAAAGCCCCCACAGTGCAGATATGCCCCCACAGTGCCAGATACATAAATGCCCCCAGTGCCAGAAACATAAATGCCCCCACAGTGCAGATATGCCCCCACAGTGCGAGAAAAATAATGCCCCCACAGTGCAGATATGCCCCCACAGTGCCAGAAAAATAATGCCCCCACAGTGCCAGAAAAATAATGCCCCCACAGTGCCAGAAAAATAATGCCCCCACAGTGCCAGCAAAATAATGCCCACAGTGCAGATATGCCCCCACAGTGCCAGAAAAATAATGCCCCCACAGTGCCAGAAAAATAATGCCCCCACAGTGCAGATATGCCCCCACAGTGCCAGCAAAATAATGCCCACAGTGCAGATATGCCCCCACAGTGCCAGAAAAATAATGCCCCCACAGTGCCAGAAAAATAATGCCCCCACAGTGCAGATATGCCCCCACAGTGCCAGCAAAATAATGCCCACAGTGCAGATATGCCCCCACAGTGCCAGAAAAATAATGCCCCCACAGTGCCAGAAAAATAATGCCCCCACAGTGCAGATATGCCCCCACAGTGCCAGAAAAATAATGCCCCCACAGTGCCAGAAAAATAATGCCCCCACAGTGCCAGAAAAACAATGCCCCCACAGTGCCAGAAAAATAATGCCCCCACAGTGCAGATATGCCACCACAGTGCCAGAAAAATAATGCCCCCACAGTGCCAGAAACATAATGCCCCCACAGTGCAGATATGCCCCCACAGTGCCAGAAAAATAATGCCCCCACAGTGCAGATATGCCCCCACAGTGCCAGAAAAATAATGCCCCCACAGTGCAGATATGCCCCCACAGTGCCAGAAAAACAATGCCCCCACAGTGCCAGAAACATAATGCCCCCACAGTGCAGATATGCCCCCACAGTGCCAGAAAAATAATGCCCCCACAGTGCAGATATGCCCCCACAGTGCCAGAAAAATAATGCCCCCACAGTCCCAGAAACATAATGCCCCCACAGTGCAGATATGCCCCCACAGTGCCAGAAAAATAATGCCCCCACAGTGCAGATATGCCCCCACAGTGCCAGAAAAATAATGCCCCCACAGTGCAGATATGCCCCCACAGTGCCAGAAAAACAATGCCCCCACAGTGCCAGAAAAATAATGCCCCCACAGTGCCAGAAAAATAAACGGCCCCACACAGTGCCAGACAGATTTTAACTTACCTGTCTGTCACTGACACTGCGGTGCTGCTGGGAGCCGGGAATACTGCTGTGGGCGGGCCGCGGACGGAGGAACAAAACTGTGTGCGCGCTATGCACGCTGCGCGGCGCCGGCGTCTAACGTCAGACGCCGGCGCCGCACAGCGCGCTGCATAGCGCGCACACAAGCGGCCGGGAGTCGGAGTCGGACACACAGAGGCTGGCTCCAGGCAGGAAAATGGCGGCCGCAGCGTGCGGCGCCCTGTAAGAGTGGCGCCCCGCGCGGCCGCTCTAGTCGAACATGCCTGGAGCCGGCCCTGCAGTGAACACTAATGCTGTCTGTATTATGTAGTAGCCACAAATGCTGTCTGTAGTATACAGAAGTAGGTCCATAGCTATTTTTAGGCCAGAACACCCCAGAATGCCATTCCTGAAGGTCGTTTCTAAAATGATGTAATCAGGAATGGCGTTCCGGATGTCTGCGGCCTGCCCACAGCAGCAGTGTCTGGAAGAAGGGGCATGCAGCCATTTTAAATGTGACTTTTGCTGTCAGCCAATGAAAGCTCGCAGACTGGCAGCGGTGGCTCCTGATTGGCTGCCGGGCCGCAAGCTTTAATTGGATCAAAAGCCAGTCGCTATATTTTCTATGCCTGCTGGAGATGGGACATAGTGAGGTGCAGGATACACACTGCACTCTCCTCCCCTCAGACAGGGAAGTTAGCGGCAGCAGCAACAGCAGCAGCAGAAGAGGAGTGAGCGCTACTGGGGCAGATTGTGTTACTGGTAGTACTGGTGGCATTGTGTATCTTACACTACTGGTGGCATTGTTTATCTGGCACTACTCTGGGGGCATTGTGTATCTGGCACTATACTGGGGGCATTGTGTATCTGGCACTATACTGGGGGCCATTATGTGTGTATATATATATATATATATATATATATATGACTACAGGGGGCATTATGTGTATATATGTCACTTGTGGGGGCATTATGTGTATATATTGCACTACTGGGAGCATTATGTTGTTGTTGTTGTTGTTTTTTTTTGTATAATGGTTTTTATTAGTTTTGAACACAAACAAAGCCAAGAACAATAGTACACAATACAGGTGATATCCAAGAAAGTTGACTGAATAGAGTAACCAGCACAATTTACATAATACAGTAACCGTACAACGGGATATTCAGTTTACTAATAATGTACTACCGAATTCGGCGATGAACAGATATAGACCAAAGAAAGCAACAGATAGAGCAAGTAAGAAAGTAAAACAAGAAAAGAAACAATACAGTGACACAAATAGGGAGACATACAGACACGGCCAGATTCTACTTATAGAAGTGTTCCTAGAACGGCATAGTGAAGCATAGATATAAAGTTGAATAAGAAATATCAAGTGTAATCAGGTAGCATCAGATTGTGGGGAATGCAATTGTGACAGATCTGCAGAGCCAGTAATAGCCATGGTTAATCCTCTCCGCTCCTGAAATTCCTTCCATTTCAACCAATTTTTCCACAGCGAGGGAGGCGATATCGAATATCGAATATATACCTCCTGCTGTTTCAAATAAAAAATGCTTATGGGTATTATTGACAATAGCTTGGATGGTGGGTACAGTCTGTGACTTTCACAGCTGTCCAATTGCCGCCTTGGTGGATATAAGTACATGGCCAGCTACATATCTGTCACAATGCAATAGTTCAAATGGTGAATAATGAAATAAAGCAAACATAGGGTTTATTGGCACTTCCACCCCCAACACCTCCCAGATAAAAGAAAACACTTCGGTCCACAGCGGTCTCAGAGCCGAGCATTCCCAAAAAATGCTCAAAATATTACCAACATGGCCGCAGTTTCTCCAGCAAAGCCGGGAGACCGAGGGCCAAATGCTATGAAGCAATTTGAAGTACAATTCAGAATGTTGGAGGCATTTCGAAATCCTAGAGCACATTGAGGAAATGGAGTCCCACTCTTCCTCTCGCGGAACAATAGAGAGATCGCTTTCCTATTTCAGCTGTGAGGGAGTCTTACCCTGTTTAGAAAGAAGAATAATATACTGATGCCATTTAGAAATCCCACCGCAATGCTCAGGGGAAGACATTCTAATACGTAAATAAGCAGGAAGGGGGACGGGACCCACAGACCCACCGGCACAGGACTGAAGCCAATGTCGTATCTGCAAATATTTAAAGAAGTCCTGCTTTGAAATACCTGAATGACTTTGTAGTCTAGAGAAGGGCACCAAACCTCCCTCCGAGCATAGATCCCTCAAATGCACAATCCCAGCATCCATCCAAGCATCCAACACAAGATTAAGTATGATACAAGCGATAGTTTCAATCTGCAGATCGGCCGACGGCAACAAAATAGTCGAGTCATATGCAACAACCGCCTGCCAAAGCTTCAAGGTGCATCTAACCGCTACCCCCGGGCCCTGCCATTTTGGGACGCTATGGGCGGGCAACAAAAAAAGATCTCTCATGTCTATCGGATCCAAAAAGGACCGTTCAATGAGGACCCATGGTTT
Source organism: Pseudophryne corroboree (assembly GCF_028390025.1). Lineage (NCBI taxonomy): Eukaryota > Metazoa > Chordata > Amphibia > Anura > Myobatrachidae > Pseudophryne > Pseudophryne corroboree. Next base: position 618,212,356 of record NC_086449.1, on the reverse strand, counting down.
GGTATTGTGCATATTGAACCAATCTTGAGCCTGACTGAGAAGGCAGGCGGAATGGTACACCTCTAAATTAGGGTAGGCCACACCTCCGACAGTCTTAGGTAACATCAAAACCTGTCTAGTAATACGGGGCCTAGACCCCTTCCATACATAATGGGAAATTATCTTGTTAGCCCTTATGGCAAGAGGTTTGGGGAAGTTACGAGGGATAGCCCGGCACAGGTATAGAAGTTTAGGGAGTAAAATCATCTTAGTCGCGGAGATGCGTCCTAACCAGGAAATTTCATGAAGGGACCATTCTTTAATTAGTTTTTCAAAAGCGCTTAAAAGGGGCAAATAATTACAGTCATACAAGTCTCTGTCTAAGGAGAGATGAATACCCAAGTACTTGATAGATCTCTCTTGCCAAGCGTATCGATATCTGTCTTTGAGCAAGGTCACAGTGCACAGTGGAGTGTGTAGCAGTAGAGCTTCAGTTTTGGAAGTGTTTAACTTATAGTAGGAGATTCTGGAATACCGATCCAGGATAATATGGAGAGCGGGCAGAGAGGTGTCGGGGTGGGTTAAACAAAGTAAAATGTCGTCAGCGAATAAACTGATCTTGTGAGTCAGACCTCCTATCTCTGGACCTGTAACTGTCGGTTCAGACCTAATGGCTTCGGCTAAAGGTTCGATAGCTAAGGCGAATATGAGGGGCGACAAGGGGCAACCCTGTCTAGTGCCGTTCAAAATATCGAAGTCCCCTGACAAACAACCATTGACAAACACCCTTGCAGAGGGGGCAGAGTATAAAACAAAAATAGAGTCCAAAAACCTCCCAACAAACCCAAATTTATCGAGAACAGCTCTCAGATATCCCCAGTGAAGTCTGTCAAATGCCTTTTCGGCATCCAGTAAAAGTATGAGAAGGGGCGTTTTATGTACATCACAATATTCCAGTATTTTATATACTCTCCAATTGTTGTCCGGGGCCTGCCTGCCCGGGACAAAGCCAACCTGGTCAGCAGCTATGAGAGAAGGGAGCAGCGTGGAAAGGTGATTGGCGATATGCTTTGCAAAGAGCTTAACATCTGTGTTCAGAGTCGAGAGTAATACTCTGCAAAGGTGTTTGCAATACCGTAAGGGTCAGACACTCTAGATCCCGTGGAGGAACAAACATAGTGAATCCTAGCTCTAGCTCGCCTACCCCATAACTTCTGAGCCAAGAGGCGACCCGCCTTATTACCAAGTACATAAAACCTCTGGTTCAGACGAGCAATGTTACGTTGCACATCCCGAAGGGAGAAAACGTTAACCTTTTCCCTAGCAGCTAGCAGAAGTTTGAAAGTAGATCTATTGAGAGGGTCAGCTTTATGCAGCAATTCAAGTCTGGCAGCCTCACTTTCAGCTAACAAATGCTCAGCATATTGAGAACGTTTAATTCTGGAAGCTGTTTGAATGGCAGAACCTCGAATTACTGCCTTAAAGGAGCACCAATTATTAAAAATCGAGGTATCTTTTGGCTTATTTGTGTCTAGGTATAGCTGTATAGAGCGTCGTATGGTGAGAAATGCATCGGGGTGGTTAAGTAAGAACTTCCCCAGTCTCCAGGGCCCTGGGGAAAGTTTACAGGCCTCCAGTTGCCATACTACCAATAATGGGGAATGGTCAGACCAAGTCATCTGCAATATAGTAATTTCACGAATGGCCGTCAGAGTTTTTTTATTAGTCAAGGCAAGATCTATCCTAGAATACAAGGAGTGAACATACGAGTAGAAAGAGTAGTCTCGCATAGTGGGATGTTTAGTTCTCCATGCGCCATAAAGATCGTATTCACCCAGAAAATGGCGAAGGCCAGTCCTCCCATCCTGAATGTTTGGATTCCCAGACAGGGTACTCCTAGTAGCACGAGATCTATCTAGTAGAGGATCCACAACCAAATTGAAATCCCCCCAAATCATAACAGCCCCCTTAGTGTGCTTTTGTATTAAGGAACATAGTTTCTTACAGAACGTAAGCTGACCAGAATTCAGAGCATAGCATGATACTAAAGTGACCATAACGTTGTCCAGTAACCCTATTATTATGAGATACCGACCCTCAGGGTCTACAATTTGGGACTCTAGTGTGAAAGAGCAGTTCAGGGAAAAGAGTATCACTACCCCAGCCTTTTTTGTAGGACCATTAGCCATATAGCATGTAGGGAAACGGTTATCATGAAATCTAGGGGGGTGCAATTTCCTAAAATGGGTTTCTTGAATTGCCACCACATTCGCCTTCATTTTATAAAAGGAGGACAGAGCCAATTTACGTTTCTGTGGGGAGTTCAATCCTTTAACATTTAGTGAGACTATCCTGACCATACCAAATTAAACAGGGAGCAAAATAGCCGCTGAAACCAACAGATGCGGTCAGAAGAAATACCGTAACTTGAACATAGCATCACAGTAGAAACAAAACCCTGGGGGAGACAAAACACATAAGGGTACTCACAGGGGTAGAAAAAAGAGAAGCAAGAAAGAAGGAAAGGAAACAGACCCTGTAGAGATATGGAGCCATAGTAAAACGCCAAAACATCCAGAGTCTCACACTACAAAATAGAGAGGTTGGTGGCCATCCTCCCCGCAACCAAAGAGCTGAGGTTAGTGTATCTCGGTATTTATAAACTCACGCGACATACAAAACATACAACATATAAGTGCAGGACTACAGAGACATGCAATCCTAAACAAAACTTTGAGATCTAAAGTAAATAGGTTAACCTAAAGACAACAAGAAAAAGATAATCAGAATGAGGCATAAGACGAAGTCACGACTCTTTAAACTAGAACTCTAAACTACTCATGTATGAGCAAACCTAAGAAAAGGAACATCAAAAAATAGTTTCAATGGTAGTAATCAACATATATAATAACTATAGCAGTCTCTGCAGTTAACATCCTGTAAACGTAATGGCCTCCAAATGATGGTCGCTCATGGCAACTAGGCGTTACAGAGGTATAACTCTACTTCTCGACCGTCGACCAGTCCTGCTGGAGTCGGCGGTCAGGAGAGCCAGATCCGCAATCTCCCCCTAAATTCCATTTACGGAGAAGCTTCATACCATCGTCCACCGAAGAGATAGCAATAGTGGAGCCATCTCTGGAAATCAACAGGCGAGTGGGGAAGCCCCATCTATAGAGAATGCCAGGCTTCCGAAGAGCTGTAGTAATAGGTTGGAAAGAGCGTCTTTTGTTAAGAGTGTACTGCGACAAGTCTCCAAATAATTGAAGCTGGCCCAAAGCCTCTGCTGAATCAGAAGAAGGTCGAGTCGCTTTGAGCAGGGATTCTTTAATATGGAAGAAGTGAACTCGTATCAGAACATCCCTAGGTGATCCTTCTGGAGTACTACGGGCCTTCGGGATCTGATGAATGCGGTCTATAAGCAGATCTGAGGAACTGGCAGATGGTAGCAATTTCTTGAAGATCTCTATAGTGTAATCATGAAGACTGCTATTGGAAACCGAATCAGGGACCCCTCTGAGTTTAAGCTTGTTTCTGTGCAAGCGATCTTCCAAATCCGCTCCTTTATCGCACAGAGCAGCCACTTCACCCTCGAGGGTATCATGGGAGTCAATGAGTGAATTATGCGAGCCCACCACTTCGCTATCTTCGTTTCCAGCTGGCCGGTCCTCTCGCCCAATTCGTCAATGGAGCTCTGGCAGGATTTCAACATGGCTCTGAACTCAGATGTAACTTCGTCTTTAAACTGATGCAGCAAAAGCTTCATACTGCCCACTGTCAAAGCTTCACTATCCTCAAGACTCGGTGGAGAGGGTGGGTCAATGGAAGGGGAAGCAGGTGCCAAAGAAGAGGTCAGCATATTCTGGGGTGACGAGCCAGCCACAGGAGCTCCAGCCTCTTGAGGCCTATTTCGAAAGGGAGAAAAAAAAAAAGGCTTTTAAAAAGGCGACTTGAGAGACCGGTTTGGTTTGCTTCTTCGGAGGCATGACTCCAGACTTCCCAGAGAAGCACCTATTACAGTAGAAAGTGGGAACAGCGGGCCTCAATCCAACAGAATAACGACTATGCCGCGTGTAGGTATGTATCGGCTAGAGTGATTGCGGGGTGGCACTAGGAGATCATAATGCAAGAAGGGTCACATCAGCACAGCAGTGACAAGGCCGATTCTCAAGGGCGGACAGGAATCATCCCCATCAAAAGGGCCTCAACCACGGGAAGCAGCCTATCCCCACACCAGTTGATTCAGACGCTCAATGTGAAGTGACCGCTGCACAGGGCTCAGCGGCGAATGACGCTGTAGACAGGGTCTGAACTGTAGTCCACGGTTGAAGGGCCCCTTCCTTGCTTCCAAATAATATGTGCCAGGGAGCAAGGGAAGGTCTGACTAAGTAACCCAGGTAGAGCTTGGTATATAAAGCAGTCCCCGGGGGAAGACTAAGAGCCAGCCCCAGGGCAAGCACAGAGGAGGATTGGCACTGCTTCCAACCCGGCGTCTCAATCAGGGCTGCTAATGGCGGCTGCCTGCATTCAACAAGTGCGAGGCTACAGTGGAGGGAGATGCCACAGGTAAACTGGGCCAGGGGAGCAGCTCACCTTATCAGGAGGGGGAGATCCCCCGCACCAAGCATCCGCCGCATCCCCCCCCAGCTCCCGAGATCCAAGATGGCTGCCGCCGGGGCTCCTGACCACCCGCTCCGGTGTCCAGCCGGCCTCTGCTCCCTCCTATAGTGCTGCTGATCTCAGCGACACAGGCGAGACAGTCCGATCGCAGAAGTCCAGAACGAGGGTCCCCGTCAGGCGCTCCAGAGGTATGCACTGCGCGGCTGGTGGCGCCGGCCACAAATCGAGGCCCCGGCTTCTAGGTGGTGGGCAGGCCGCAACCCGCAGGAGCCAGAATACTGGCTCCCCGATACCACAGCGCTAGCCCACCACTGTGAGGACACACTTCCACTACAGGGGCTGATAATATAAGGCTTCTGAGGCACTGGGGGAGGATAACAAAGAAAATATCCCCTCAATATTAACGGAGCTCACTGCTCGTGCTGCTGCTCAGTTCAGCCTCCAGGCCACGTCCCTCTGTTTTTTTTTTAAGTTATGCTCCAATTGATGACCCGCCTGTTTGGTAGGCCCACCCACATCACGGCCCACCTCTGCCCTGCCCACAGCTCCTTAACCCATACAAAATTGCACTGAGTAGGTCACCGATTGTGAAGATACCGGGTTTCAAATCACTCAGGCACAGTGGTAGATGAAAAACCAACAGTGGTTTATTGAACAGAATGGGTTGTAATCAGCTCAGCACACCTCTGTAATCCAATTCCACATGACAATTCCCACTACAAACTCATGACAGAACATTACTTCTTAGTCAAGGAGAATAGAAATTTCTCTTGCAGCTCTCTGGGTAGCTCTACTTATGGGATCCGGTCTGAAGATCAACAGTATCTAGGTCGACAATGTTTAGGTCGACCACTATAGGTCGACAGTCACTAGGTCGACATGGATGGAAGGTCGACAGGGTTTCTAGGTCGACATGTGCTAGGTCGACAGGTCTAAAGGTCGACATGAGTTTTTAAAAAAAAAAATCTTTTTTTTTATTTTTTCATACTTAACGATCCACGTGGACTACGATTGGAACGGTAATCTGTGCCGAGCGAAGCAGTAGCGGAGCAAAGGCACCATGCCCGAAGCATGGCGAGCGAAGCGAGCCATGCGAGGGGACGCGGTGCACAAATTTGGGATCCCGGTCACTCTACGAAGAAAACGACACCAGAAAAAAAAATCCTCATGTCGACCTTTAGACCTGTCGACCTAGCACATGTCGACCTAGAAACCCTGTCGACCTTCCATCCATGTCGACCTAGTGACTGTCGACCTATAGTGGTCGACCTAAACATTGTCGACCTAGATACTGTCGATTTGATGAACCACACCCCTACTTATACCCCCAGAAGCTTCATATTGCAGGGGTGTGTGTGACTTCTTTGTCTTAGGATCTTACAGCATTGGAATATAATTAATATTCTAATCAAGGTGATTACATCAGCCAGAGAGCCACCATGTCTGGTCAGCTCACTTTTGGACAATAGGGAGTAAACAAAAAGGGACAATGGTACCTTATATGATTCACCCTTTGAGTGTCCACTGTGGTGTTTGTAAACAATGGGAAACTAGGTCTAACATGAATACATTATCTAAACTAAAGGGTAACAGATAACATAACACAATTGCATATGTTATCAGTATTAAGATTGATTTAAACACAATATTGGGTGAGCAGCAATGGACATGTTATGGAGAATGAACAAACAGATTAATTGAATGTATACGGATATGGGTATAAAAAGTACATATTTGACATGTGAAATGAGGCATAGCTATATTAGTTGTCACAGACCTCATTTCCTCACACCGATGCTGTCTGTATTTTATGGCAGTCATTAATTCTGTCTGAATTATATGGTAGTCACTAATGTTGTCTGTAGTTTAAGAGGTTCACTAATGCTAACTGAAGTATATGGTGGTCACTACTGGTGTCTGTATTATATGTAAGTCACTAATACTGTGTAATATGGTGGTCATGTTGGTAGAGCGTGATTTCAATCCATGTGACGGGGTGGGCGGGTAGGGGGTCACTGTTATCAGTCTTTGCCCCCCAGTGATAGAAAGGATAGTTTTACCTCTGGCTGCAAACCATACTTTAAAAAAGCAGGGGGTGGAACTTGCACAAGATACAGTATTTCCCTTAAATTTCAAACTCAACTGAGGTTTTTTGTGTGAATAACAAGGGGTGGGGGGCGTTATATTTCAAATATAAAGCCAACTAAGTCTGTGCAACAGTGGCGTGCGGTGAGGTCAGTGGCTGGTGAGGCACTGCAGCCATAATGTCTGTCGAATCCTGCTGATGACCCCTACCGCCGCTGCCACCAATGCCAGCTGCCTGCCTGCTCATTATACTTGTGATATATTGTACATTTTCATAGAAAAAAATAATAATAATTAGTGTTTGGGACTGAGAAGGGAGTGGGTGGAGGACATGAATGCAATTTTGTTGGCCAGGGCTTCCATTAACTTAATAGCACCGTGGATGCGGCGCTATTAAGTTAATGAAAGTCCTGGACAACAAAATAGCCAGCAGTGGGTGACAGGTAGAGGGTGACAGCAGTGGGTGACGCCAGAGAGAGGGTGACAGCAGTGGGTGACAGGTAGAGGGTGACGCCAGAGAGAGGATGACAGCAGTGGGTGACAGGTAGAGGGTGACGCCAGAGAGAGGGTGATAGCAGTGGGTGACGCCAGAGAGAGGGTGACAGCAGTGGGTGACAGGTAGAGGGTGACGCCAGAGAGAGGATGACAGCAGTGGGTGAAAGGTAGAGGGTGACGCCAGAGAGAGGGTGACAGCAGTGGGTGACAGGGAGTGGGTGACACCAGGGAGAGGATGACAGGAAAAGCATGACACCAGGGAGAGGGTCACCAGGGAGAGGGTGGCAGCAGTGGGTGATGCCAGGGAGAGGGTGATGGGGAGGGTGACGCCAGGGAGGGGGTGACAACAGGGAGAGGGTGACGGGGAGGGTGACGCCAGAGAGAGGGTGACAGCAGTGGGTGATACCAAGGAGAGGGTGACGCCAGGGAAGGGGTTACATCAGTTGGTGACGCCACGGAGAGGGTGGTAGCAGTGGGTGATGCCAGGAAGAAGGTGACACCAGGAAGAGGGTGACAGCAGTGGGTGATGCCGGGGAAAAGGGTTGTTGGATGTTCTATTTCTTAAAACTATGTGATTTCGGGAAGAGAGAGCAGTGATTGTGACGAGCGAAAAAATGTGTGGGTCCCAGGGACCCATTACGTTAAAAAGTTGGGGTCCTACTCCACAGTTTCTGGGTCACAACACTGATTGTGGGGGGAGAGGTAGGAAAAAGCTGATTAGAGTGGGTAAGGGCAGGCAGTGTTGGAGGTAGAGAGGGAGTAAGTACAGCAGACAGTACTCGGGGTAAGGAGGAGGAGGCAGCCCTGGCCTCTGTTGGGGGGCGGGGGGCAGAGGAGTGTGTATTACTGTAATGTAGTGTGTCGACACTATCTGACCCCAGGGACTCACCACCACCTCGGCTGTAGTGTCTGTAGCAGCTCCTAGTCGGTATGAATGGAGCACAGGCAGGGGAGTTACAGCGGGATGCAGCCCACCTCGTCACCGGAGACCAGCAGGAGCAGTCAGGACGTCTGCACTAGCGGGCATCATGATCACAGCAGCACCTCATCCACGTCGGAGTCGCGTCGACAGTACTCCACTCTGGGCGGCAGATGCAGGAAGACTCCGGTCCCCAGCTCACGGCAGCATTATAGATGCCGCCGCGTCCCCTGCAAATTCGAGGTCCCGGCATATTGCAGGGCTGTAGGCCACACCCCCCGGCTCCGCAATCTACACTGCCACTAGAGGTAGGGGAGGGAGGGGTCACCACGTCCTCCTCAGCCAGCTGACAGCTACAGGTTTAATGAATGATGTCTCTGCAGCGGACAAGGGAGACATCATTCATTAAACTTACAGCCAATCCAAGTGGAGCCCGTCCCTGGGAACACACCCTTTTTAAAAAACCGAGTGCCTGGTCCTCAAGATCGAGGTTACCGGGCCGGGGGACAGAGTGACACAGGAGGGGGAGGAGGAAGTCTCCGCATGGCGCACATGAAGGTGGAACCCGCCAGAGTAACGGAGGACGTGGAGGAGAGGGAGGTGAGCACGCATGCTGCATCATGGGTGATTGGACCAGCGGATCCAGCCCTGGATCCGCTGTCCAATCAAATCTGCCCCTGTCAAAGCGGCACTTCTACTAGTGCCGCTTTGACGAGTTTTTTCAATGGGCTTTTACAGCCCCATGCTTGGCCCCGCCCCCCACTTGATTCTCATTCCCAGTCACAACAGGCGGCACTGATATCAGTGCCTCCTAAATTCTTTTTATGTCTCACAATGAATACAATAATATAACGAAGATACTTATGACACAGAATCTGTGTCATAAGTATCTTCCTTGTATTATTTGACTCATTAATGACAGGGGAGGCACTGCCTCCCCTGCCTCCCCTGACTGCACGTCCCTGCTGTGCAATCGCAAATGATATGTTGCAAACTTTGGCAGTGTTCCCTAGAGTCAGATATGGGTTATCTTGAAATAGAGAAAAGAAGACTCTTTGTCAGGGACACTCAAGGTTAATCCTTCTGTTTATAATATGGGGGGTCATTCCGAGTTGATCGCACGCTGCAACTTTTGCAATCAACTAGACGCCGCCTATGGGGGAGTGTTTTTTTGCATAGCAAGGCTGCGATCGCTTGTGCAGCCCTACTATGCAAAAAAAGTTTTGTGCAGAACAAGCCCAGAGTATGAGTTACTTACCCTGTGCGATGAATCCAGCGTTGATGGTCCCAGAATTGACGTCAGACATCCGCCCTCCAAACGCCTGGACACGCCTGCATTCGCTGCACCACTCCAAGAAAACGGTCAGTTGACGCCCTGGAACGCCTTCCTCCTGACAATCTTCTTGCGGTCACCGCTACAACCGCTTTCTTCGCTAGCGGTATCACTGCCCGGCTACGGAACGACGTACCTGTGCAATGCAGCCGCAGTACGTGTGCAGTTCCGACCCGATCGCATAGCTGCGATGAAGCGCAGCGTGCAATCGGGTTGGAATGACCTCCATGGTACGTAATATTAAGACTTCACTGTTTTTCTTCTGTATGTAAAAGATAAAGGAGAAACAAGATTTATTTTTGCTTAAAAAAGTGTGTATAGCTGGAGATATGCATGTCCGTACACTGCAATGTGCAGAAAAATTGTACTGCTATAATTTATTTATTAAAGAGGATGTATATAATAAATAGATAGATCACAAAAGAAAAACACACAAAAAGATACCAAGTATCACCTGGCGCCAATTATTTGCTCAATCTTTAAACTGTCTGCTGCTATTCTATATCGAAGGGGCTACTTTCCCCTTCAAACACCAAACAACTCCAAAAAGATTCAGAAAGCGCTGACAGAGTTATTTAAAAGTAAATCTTTTTTATTTATTAATAAACTATTTTTACTCACTAAACGAATACATGTATATACTCATAAAAATATCTCCCTGTGGACCAATTACACCAAAGATAAAAAAGCAATTTCTACACAGTCTATGATTATTCACTAACTCAATTTATCCTTTGCCTTCACATATTCCTTTATTTATCATATATAACCTGCATGATATAAAACCACTTTTAATAAATCACAATATCTCCTGATCACATTGATTGCGGCATATATATTTCTAACTTAATTATAATCAGTCCTTCAATATAGATATTCCGTGCTTGGAAACAGTCCTTTCCTGCCAGGTTAATACTTGGTCTGTAAGTTGGTTTTGTACTCTGCCAAGCAGAAAGCGGATTTAATTGTTAGTTTGCCGACCAAGAAGGAAATATGCAAATTAACTTGGAATAGTTCCTGTGCTGGTTTAATATAAGCAGATCTTGTTTATGCATGCATATATATATGGATAATTTTCTGCAGAGTTTAAAATATGCAATTGCTTTTAAGCATGGCCATGCTAATTTAAAACAGGTGATTTACCACATCCTCATTGTAGGCACGGATTTTCGTTTTCTCCCGGCTCTGGTGCTATGAACCCTTATTGTAAGCCTTATCCGGAGGTCTGTCCAGTACCAAGCTTTAGAGGTTGTGCGGCCGATCTTAGCAGTGTGGTCTCACCGAGCAGTTCAAACTGAGACGCGTTTCCCCGCCTTACGAGAGCTCCGTAATTCAGCGGCTTCTTCAGTCAGTGTTTGTATAGCTCTGCCCAGCTGTTTTTATTCAGGAAACACGGACATGCGCGCATGCGCCCTCATTTTGCGGTCCATGGGGTATATTTACTAACATTCGTAATTTTCGGAAAAAGGTCAAAGTTCAATCACGAATGACATCGAAAGTGTAAAACTGCAACTTTTTGAATTTATTACGACTAATTTACTAAGCTGTCGTATTCGGATTTTTCATTTGTTCCGATGTCGATGTCATTCGTGTTTTTTTTTACCTTTTTTACGGCAGTGATTAGCAAAACACTGCCGACTTTTTCAAAATGAATCTCGGCCGGATCTGTGTGATCCGTGCTGGGGTTCATTTTTTTTTTTTTAAATAAACACTGTAAAACGGAGAAAAAAAATGCGTGGGGTCCCCCCTCCTAAGTATAACCAGCCTCGGGCTCTTTGTGCTGACCCTGGTTGCAGAAATATGGGGAAAAAAATGACAGGGGTTCCCCCATATTTAAGCAACCAGCATCGGGCTCTGCGCCTGGTCCTGGTTCCAAAAATACGGGGGACAAAAAGAGTAGGGGTCCCCCGTATTTCTAAAACCAGCACCGGGCTCCACTAGCTGGACAGATAATGCCACAGCCGGGGGTCACTTTTATATAGTGCCCTGCGGCCGTGGCATCAAATATCCAACTAGTCACCCCTGGCCGGGGTACCCTGGGGGAGTGGGGACCCCTTCAATCAAGGGGTCCCCCCCCCAGCCACCCAAGGGCCAGGGGTGAAGCCCGAGGCTGTCCCCCCCATCCAATTGGCTGCGGATGGGGGGCTGATAGCCTTTTGTGAAAATGAAAAGATATTGTTTTTAGTAGCAGTACTACAAGGCCCAGCAAGCCTCCCCCGCATGCTGGTACTTGGAGAACCACAAGTACCAGCATGCGGCGGAAAAACGGGCCCGCTGGTACTTGTAGTACTGCTACTAAAAAAATACCCAAAAAAAGACAAGACACACACACACACACCTTGAAAGTAAAGATTTATTACATACATCCACACAAACATACAAACATACTTACCTATGGCCCCATGCAGGTCGGTCCTCTTCTCCAGTAGAATCCAAGGGGTACCTGTTGAATAAATTATACTCACCAGCTCCAGGGTCCCAGGCTCCTCGTAGCATCCATTTGTAATCCACGTACTTGAATAAAATAAAAAAATGGACACCCGAGCCACGCACTGAAAGGGGACCCATGTTTGCACATGGGTCCCCTTTCCCCGACTGCCAGAAACCCACTCTGACTTCTGTCTAAGTGGGTTTCTTCAGCCAATCAGGGAGCGCCACGTTGTAGCACCCTCCTGATCGGCTGTGTGCTCCTGTACTGACTGACAGGCGGCACACGGCAGTGTTACAATGTAGCGCCTATGCGCTCCATTGTAACCAATGGTGGGAACTTTCTGCTCAGCGGTGAGGTCACTTTCGGTCAACCGCAGGGCAGAAAGTTCCCACCATTGGTTACAATGGAGCGCATAGGCGCTACATTGTAACACTGCCTTGTGCTGCCTGTCAGTCAGTACAGGAGCACACAGCCGATCAGGAGGGTGCTACAACGTGGCGCTCCCTGATTGGCTGAAGAAACCCACTTAGACAGAAGTCAGAGTGGGTTTCTGGCAGTCGGGGAAAGGGGACCCATGTGCAAACATGGGTCCCCTTTCAGTGCGTGGCTCGGGTGTCCGTTTTTTTATTTTATTCAAGTACGTGGATTACAAATGGATGCTACGAGGAGCCTGGGACCCTGGAGCTGGTGAGTATAATTTATTCAACAGGTACCCCTTGGATTCTACTGGAGAAGAGGACCGACCTGCGTGGGGCCATAGGTAAGTATGTTTGTATGTTTGTGTGGATGTATGTAATAAATCTTTACTTTCAAGGTGTGTGTGTCTTGTCTTTTTTTGGGTATTTTTTTAGTAGTAGTACTACAGGTACCAGCGGGCCCGTTTTTCCGCCGCATGCTGGTACTTGTGGTTCTCCAAGTACCAGCATGCGGGGGAGGCTTGCTGGGCCTTGTAGTACTGCTACTAAAAACAATATCTTTTCATTTTCACAAAAGGCTATCAGCCCCCCATCCGCAGCCAATTGGATGGGGGGGACAGCCTCGGGCTTCACCCCTGGCCCTTGGGTGGCTGGGGGGGGACCCCTTGATTGAAGGGGTCCCCACTCCCCCAGGGTACCCCGGCCAGGGGTGACTAGTTGAATTTTTGATGCCACGGCCGCAGGGCACTATATAAAAGTGACCCCCGGCTGTGGCATTATCTGTCCAGCTAGTGGAGCCCGGTGCTGGTTTTAGAAATACGGGGGACCCCTACTCTTTTTGTCCCCCGTATTTTTGGAACCAGGACCAGGCGCAGAGCCCGATGCTGGTTGCTTCAATATGGGGGAACCCCTGTCATTTTTTTCCCCATGTTTCTGCAACCAGGGTCGGCTCAAAGAGCCCGAGGCTGGTTATGCTTAGGAGGGGGGACCCCACGCATTTTTTTCCCCGAAAATAACCACTTTCCCACCCCTTCCCACTGATATACATGCACGGATCTCATGGATCCGTGCATGCCTATCCAATCACGGGGAAAAAAAGCAGGTCTGTTTTTTTTTAGCACTTTTTTACGAGTTGTAATTTTTCACGGCAGTGTTTTTTTTTTTTTTTGCTTTGCACTTCTTAGTAAATTACCGAGATTCATACTTAAACAGCCGCGTTTTGACCGATGGTGTATTCATTCGTAATTTTTTTCTTGGACTTCCAAAAAATTACGAATGCCCTCATCACTGCCGTGATTTGAGTTTAGTAAATTACCGAGATGACACTTTGAAGAAAAAACGGCATCTCGGTCAAAATCGGGACCTTAGTAAATATACCCCCATGTCTCTCTTTCAGATTGTCCTGTGCGGCTGCATAGTAATTATTACCTCATTCTTCCAGCCGTGTAGTGTCAGATTCAGATGATACATTGTAAGCGGTTCACACCGCACTCCATTACCAAGTATATACTTTATAACATTCTTCATTCTAGACACTTACTATCTTATTCCTTAAAAAACTCTTTTATAGCTTATATCTTTTGCTGGACATAGCGCAATCCATAACTACATTTTAGTTTATTATTTGTCATTTATCAGTATATATATATATAATTACACAAGTTTCTTCATATAGACTGAGCATATTCAACATTTTTTCTTCTATAATTACTATATAAAACAGCAAAACATTTATATAAAAAGACAGTTTTTTTACTAGATGGAAAGAAGGACTTCCCATATATACCCAAATCATTATGTCACCTATCTTCCCATTCAAACATTCAAATATTTATTAATTCTGTGGATTCTATATTTTAAATTTATTTATTTTCATTTTTTATTATTTTTTATTATTATTTTCATTTTTATTTTTATTACTATTATTATTATTATTATTATTATTATTATTTTTGTTCCAAGAATCAGTATTTTTATTTGTATTTATATTTCAGATTACTTTATTCCAAGAGTCAGTATATTCCATTACTAATATAAATATTTTAAACCATTCTTCTCAGTATTCCCAATTATTATATATTCAATTAGTGCCAATTACCCATTATTACCAATTATTCTATAGCTCTTATTTGAGTACTGTAGTCTAAATAGCCGTTAACACTAACTTCTATGCCATTATATTATATGGCATATACAAATAGGGAGACCCCTTTTATCTCAATTATTATTATTTTCCCTAAAACATGGACCTATATATTCCTAAATTTCCCTTCACATAGTTTTATCTCTCCTTTAATGCTTAGGATTCAGGTATAAGACCCAACCCGACATCCAGTATCTAGTATCACTGGCCTTGATAGATCTGCTGATAGAAGGCACTAGAATAGCAAACCCACTTAGTTGATATGGTTAAGTTCCACTGTGTCATTTAGACCATTCGGACATAGTGTATTTAATCGGTATATCCAAAACGCCTCTCTACGACACAGGGTGTTAAATCTATCTCCACCACGTGGAGTTACTTTAATTTGTTCAATACCCATCAGTTTAATATTTTCAATTGCATATTTCTCACACTGTGCAGTGTGGCGTGACAATGGATGCACACTAGATCCCTTTCTCATATTCCTAAAATGTTCCATTAATCTAGTATGCAGCATACGGGTAGTTCGTCCCACATACTGTTTGCCACAGCCACACTGCACAGTGTAGATCACAAAAGTGGATCTGCAATTAATAAAGCTCTGTATTCCAAACTTTTCTCAGCTGAAGTGGGAAGTGAAATCAATTTCTTTTCTATTTGTATATATACATGTTTTGCAGAGGGGATTACCACACCTGTGGAAACCCATAGGTCTAGTGGGTATCCATATATTGGCCGGTTGTAATGATGAGGTACTCCGTTTAAAGTGACTGCTTGTTAATCTCTGTCTCAGATTTTCTGCTCTTCTAAAGATTACTTTGCCTTCTAGATTCACTGTATCCTTCAGTATTACATCTAGTTTAAGCAGTTCTGAATTTTTCCTAATAATGGTTTTAATATCATTAGCATAATTATTGTATTTTGTTGTAAAAAGTGATGATCTATCATTAACTTAGTTTTTCTGTTTCCCCCTATTTAATCCCCCCTCATTACTGTCGATATTTTTCTGTTTTTCTTTCTCCACCATTATTAGTAAGTCACTTCTCTCTAGTTTTTCCACTTCCCTTAGTGCTTTCTGTACAATACCTACAGGGTAACCCTGCTCTATAAATGAATTGAACAGGGAATTTGCCTGTCTGTCAAATGCCTCCTTTGATGAACAGTTACGTTTTATACGAATAAACTGTCCCTTCGGGATATTTTCTTTCCATGATTTAGCATGAGAACTTCTAAAATCAAGGTACCTATTCTGATCCACTGTTTTTATGAATGTTTCAGTATTTATTATCTCTCCCTCCACCTGTATTGCCACATCCAAAAAACTAATACAAGTTCGACTATGATTTGAAGTGAATTTTAATCCATAATCATTATTATTCAAGCTCTGAATAAACAAATCAATAGAAGGTGTATCCCCCTCCCAAATAAAGAATAAATCATCTATAAATCTGCCATAGAGGACGAGATTCGCCCCGAACTTCCCGCCCCACACAAACTCCTCCTCAAAACACCCCATGTATAGGTTGGCGAAGCTCGGGGCAAATCTCGTCCCCATGGCAGTCCCCCGTGTTTGTAAAAAAACCTTAGTGTCAAAAAGAAAATAATTGTGTTTTAAAATAAATTCAATTGACTCTAGTATAAAGCCACGCAGGGAATCCGACATGTCCACATCTGCATCTAAATAGTGTTTCACTGTTTCTATTCCTCTTTCATGAGGAATATTTGAATAAAGTGCTTCCACGTCACAAGTTAATAGAGAGTAATTCTCTTTCCATTTTATTGATTTTATTAAATTTAGAAAATGTTTTGTATCCTTATGTAAAAGAGGCCTATAGACAGTTGAATGACGATAGATTTTATGAAAATCTGGG
This sequence comes from Pseudophryne corroboree, assembly GCF_028390025.1. Taxonomy (NCBI): domain Eukaryota; kingdom Metazoa; phylum Chordata; class Amphibia; order Anura; family Myobatrachidae; genus Pseudophryne; species Pseudophryne corroboree. The sequence continues at coordinate 618,196,064 of NC_086449.1, read as the reverse complement.
TCACAATCCCACCGCCCAATATCAGAGGGAATATATGATCCTGCTTGACAATGCCCTCTTTAGTGGTGCAATTTCAAGGGAGACTTTACAATTTTTAATGAATACACACCCTGTCACACCCACTTTTTATTATTTACCCAAAATTCACAAGTCACTTACCTCACCCCCGGGTCGTCCAATAATTTCTGGTGTTGGGTCACTTACTAATAATTTATCTTTTTTTGTTGACTACTATTTGCAGAGCCACGTGGGGAAACTAAAGTCCCACATCAAGGATACAAAACATTTTCTAAATTTAATAAAATCAATAAAATGGAAAGAGAATTACTCTCTATTAACTTGTGACGTGGAAGCACTTTATTCAAATATTCCTCATGAAAGAGGAATAGAAACAGTGAAACACTATTTAGATGCAGATGTGGACATGTCGGATTCCCTGCGTGGCTTTATACTAGAGTCAATTGAATTTATTTTAAAACACAATTATTTTCTCTTTTTGACACTAAGGTTTTTTTACAAACACGGGGGACTGCCATGGGGACGAGATTTGCCCCGAGCTTCGCCAACCTATACATGGGGTGTTTTGAGGAGGAGTTTGTGTGGGGCGGGAAGTTCGGGGCGAATCTCGTCCTCTGTGGCAGATTTATAGATGATTTATTCTTTATTTGGGAGGGGGATACACCTTCTATTGATTTGTTTATTCAGAGCTTGAATAATAATGATTATGGATTAAAATTCACTTCAAATCATAGTCGAACTTGTATTAGTTTTTTGGATGTAGCAATACAGGTGGAGGGAGAGATAATAAATACTGAAACATTCATAAAAACAGTGGATCAGAATAGGTACCTTGATTTTAGAAGTTCCCATGCTAAATCATGGAAAGAAAATATCCCGAAGGGACAGTTTATTCGTATAAAACGTAACTGTTCATCAAAGGAGGCATTTGACAGACAGGCAAATTCCCTGTTCAATTCATTTATAGAGCAGGGTTACCCTGTAGGTATTGTACAGAAAGCACTAAGGGAAGTGGAAAAACTAGAGAGAAGTGACTTACTAATAATGGTGGAGAAAGAAAAACAGAAAAATATCGACAGTAATGAGGTGGGATTAAATAGGGGGAAACAGAAAAACGAAGTTAATGATAGATCATCACTTTTTACAACAAAATACAATAATTATGCTAATGATATTAAAACCATTATTAGGAAAAATTCAGAACTGCTTAAACTAGATGTAATACTGAAGGATACAGTGAATCTAGAAGGCAAAGTAATCTTTAGAAGAGCAGAAAATCTGAGACAGAGATTAACAAGCAGTCACTTTAAACGGAGTACCTCATCATTACAACCGGCCAATATATGGATACCCACTAGACCTATGGGTTTCCACAGGTGTGGTAATCCCCTCTGCAAAACATGTATATATACAAATAGAAAAGAAATTGATTTCACTTCCCACTTCAGCAGAGAAAAGTTTGGAATACAGAGCTTTATTAATTGCAGATCCACTTTTGTGATCTACACTGTGCAGTGTGGCTGTGGCAAACAGTATGTGGGACGAACTACCCGTATGCTGCATACTAGATTAATGGAACATTTTAGGAATATGAGAAAGGGATCTAGTGTGCATCCATTGTCACGCCACACTGCACAGTGTGAGAAATATGCAATTGAAGATATTAAACTGATGGGTATTGAACAAATTAAAGTAACTCCACGTGGTGGAGATAGATTTAACACCCTGTGTCGTAGAGAGGCATTTTGGATATACCGATTATATACACTATGTCCGAATGGTCTAAATGACACTGTGGAACTTAACCATATCAACTAAGTGGGTTTGCTATTCTAGTGCCTTCTATCAGCAGATCTATCAAGGCCAGTGATACTAGATACTGGATGTCGGGTTGGGTCTTATACCTGAATCCTAAGCATTAAAGGAGAGATAAAACTATGTGAAGGGAAATTTAGGAATATATAGGTCCATGTTTTAGGGAAAATAATAATAATTGAGATAAAAGGGGTCTCCCTATCTGTATATGCCATATAATATAATGGCATAGAAGTTAGTGTTAATGGCTATTTAGACTACAGTACTCAAATAAGAGCTATAGAATAATTGGTAATAATGGATAATTGGCACTAATTGAATATATAATAATTGGGAATACTGAGAAGAATGGTTTAAAATATTTATATTAGTAATGGAATATACTGACTCTTGGAATAAAGTAATCTGAAATATAAATACAAATAAAAATACTAATTCTTGGAACAAAAATAATAATAATAATAATAATAATAGTAATAAAAATAAAAATGAAAATAATAATAAAAAATAAAAAATAATAAAAAATGAAAATAAATAAATTTAAAATATAGAATCCACCAGAATAAATAAATATTTGAATGTTTGAATGGGAATATAGGTGACATAATGATTTGGGTATATATGGGAAGTCCTTCTTTCCATCTAGTAAAAAAACTGTCTTTTTATATAAATGTTTTGCTGTTTTATATAGTAATTATAGAAGAAAAAATGTTGAATATGCTCAGTCTATATGAAGAAACTTGTGTAATTATATATATATATATATATATATACTGATAAATGACAAATAATAAACTAAAATGTAGTTATGGATTGCGCTATGTCCAGCAAAAGATATAAGCTATAAAAGAGTTTTTTAAGGAATAAGATAGTAAGTGTCTAGAATGAAGAATGTTATAAAGTATATACTTGGTAATGGAGTGCGGTGTGAACCGCTTACAATGTATCATCTGAATCTGACACTACACGGCTGGAAGAATGAGGTAATAATTACTATGCAGCCGCACAGGACAATCTGAAAGAGAGACATGGACCGCAAAATGAGGGCGCATGCGCGCATGTCCGTGTTTCCTGAATAAAAACAGCTGGGCAGAGCTATACAAACACTGACTGAAGAAGCCGCTGAATTATGGAGCTCTCGTAAGGCGGGGAAACGCGTCTCAGTTTGAACTGCTCAGTGAGACCACACTGCTAAGATCGGCCGCACAACCTCTAAAGCTTGGTACTGGACAGACCTCCGGATAAGGCTTACAATAAGGGTTCATAGCACCAGAGCCGGGAGAAAACGAAAATCCGTGCCTACAATGAGGATGTGGTAAATCACCTGTTTTAAATTAGCATGGCCATGCTTAAAAGCAATTGCATATTTTAAACTCTGCAGAAAATTATCCATATATATATGCATGCATAAACAAGATCTGCTTATATTAAACCAGCACAGGAACTATTCCAAGTTAATTTGCATATTTCCTTCTTGGTCGGCAAACTAACAATTAAATCCGCTTTCTGCTTGGCAGAGTACAAAACCAACTTACAGACCAAGTATTAACCTGGCAGGAAAGGACTGTTTCCAAGCACGGAATATCTATATTGAAGGACTGATTATAATTAAGTTAGAAATATATATGCCGCAATCAATGTGATCAGGAGATATTGTGATTTATTAAAAGTGGTTTTATATCATGCAGGTTATATATGATAAATAAAGGAATATGTGAAGGCAAAGGATAAATTGAGTTAGTGAATAATCATAGACTGTGTAGAAATTGCTCTTTTATCTTTGGTGTAATTGGTCCACAGGGAGATATTTTTATGAGTATATACATGTATTCGTTTAGTGAGTAAAAATAGTTTATTAATAAATAAAAAAGATTTACTTTTAAATAACTGTCAGCGCTTTCTGAATCTTTTTGGAGTATATAATAAATGATTTTAAATATGATATCTGTGATATATTCAGTGTATATTAAAGTTGGTATGTCAAACAACATTGGACTACAATGGCACATCAATATAATAAGTAACGAGTGTTAATAACCAGCTCACTCCAAGAGAAATGCAATCCTTTTCAGTTCAGTGATCTATCAAGTATAAATGTTTTTGCTGCTTCACCACTGATACTGTAACTTCTAGTTTAGTCATTTAGTGAAAACATATGGCAGAAAAATCCAAATATGTATCCAAACATAAATAGTAAAATCTGACAATAATTGCCAAAAAAGGACAGTGCAGATGTCCCACAGAACAGTGACCCTGTAAGTTGCATCGTACACAGATACGGTTCACAAAAATGAAAGTGTGATGATGGTACTTATCACATGATATATTGCATATTCAATTTCAAATGAAGTCATCATCACATGTGCTACAAAGATAAATACTGAAGCTGTCAACAATATTTAGTCAAATGCACAATTATGTGCCAGGATGTAAACTGAAGAAAAAAAACACAGAAGTATGCCAATCAAATTAGAGCAGCACATTATGTAGCGACCAGTATACATTTGTATATTTGTAGAACCTTTCCGTCAGATGAGACTGCGTATAAATAGAATGGTGAAAGAAAATTAAGCAAATGTTCCAGTTTACAAAGGTCCCTCTGTTTCTGCTGTCCAGCCATCTTGGGCTGGACAGCAGAAACAGAGGACGACAGATGAGAGAACAGGAAATAGTTCAGAGGGTCACCTCTGCCGTCAGTATGCTCATAGCTTGTATCCTGTTATCAGATGACATTGCAGGACACGAACTACTGCCAGTGATGAGAGAGTGAGTTAGATACCTTTACAGGTGAATACGTGGTATGAGAGGAGATGTATACTCACCCAGGTCCACATGTGCTGCAGCACTAGCGACACCTGATGCTGACTGATGATGATGTACGTTTCACCAGCTATAAGCACAACTTTTTAAGCAAAAAAATCTTGTATCTCCCTTATCTTTCACATATAGAAGAATTAAAGTTAAGTATTATTATTACCATAGTACAGATGTGTTCTCATACATCTAGCCTCAATACACCATGCAGTGCGAGTTGCCTGTTGTGAGTGAGCTGCCAGGTCTTGTGCAACTCTGCACAACTGAACTTGTATTGGAAAAAGCTGTGACTGCTACATTGTAGCACTTCATGTACGGATTCAGAAATTCAGTCGCACTCAGATATACAAGTGTCATATATCAAGATGCCCCATGCTAGAAGATTCTCATGCAACTTGGCGTGCCAAGAGGGGCTGTTTGGCGTGACTGCAGCAAAAATGTATGTGAGTATATCTGTATCACCCTTAATAAATACAAAAGACTAAGGATGCAAACGAGTCCTGCCAACTCTCCTGGAAGGTCAGGGTGAGTCCCGAATTTGATGGAGCTTTGCTGGCCTCATGGCAGAGATGGCCAATCTCACGGTGCTGCCCAACTCACAACTGTAATGGGCAGACACAAGGTTGGTTGACGTGATTTGCATTAAACAGCTTCATCCTAGCACCGCCTCTGTAATAAATTGGTGCGAACAGATGGTGGGGCCATCGGCTGATTAAAACAGAAGAATGAGGGGGCCACACTCCTAGCCCGTTGGAGTAGATTTACTTAAAGTAGATAAGTATGCCACACACTTCTTAATGTATCTATATGTATGTACCTGCCTGCCTCCAACTCTACTTCACCAGCTTCATCCACTGCTCCGTGTTCTACTCACAAAGTGTTTGGTTAGCAGTGTGCTCTCTTTTATATATGAATGGAACATAGTTTTGTATTATTATTTTCTGGACTAACAGAATGAGAGGATGAGACAGATAGTAGGCAGGTAGTGGGAGAACTCAGAACATCAAATATAGTATATTTAAGGAAAGTATGTGTTTCCTGCAGGGGGAATTGTTGTACCCTCAGCACAGTGGGGAGCTTTGTTTTGATGTAAAAATAAAATAAATAAATAAGATTTGCTGCAGAATATGTATCAATTCAACACACCAGTCACAGTTTGCACAAATAATGATTTTGGTATAGATTAAAATTTAATTTACAGGGAAAAAAAGTATACATTATGAGGGGTCAAGTTTGTGTTTGTCACAACACTAAAAAGTTATTGTGATACAAAGATACAAAAATAGAAACCACAATGAAAATGTATTTATTTTTTCACACAGTGGTCTATTTACTAAGCCTTTGTAGAGAGACTAAGTGGACAGAGATAAAGTATTAGCCAATCAGCTCCTGTCATTTTTTAAACACAGCCTGTAACATGACAGCTAGATGCTGGTTGGTACTTTAGTTCCATCCACTTTAGCTCTCTCCAAGGCTTAGTAAATAAACCCCCCAAAAATCTGATAAAATACAATAGAGTAGACCCTTTGATTCAATGAATACACAATGCTATTGAGGCAAAAAATAAATGCAATATCATTAGAAACTTTACACTAGTATTAGGGGAACCAGTGCAAAAATATTATGTACTAGAAACAGGTCATAGATAGTGTAACTAAATATTACACAATTAAGGGCCTAATTGAGACCTGATCGCTCCTCTGAGAATTTGCAGAGGTTTGCGATCGGATAGTCGCCGCCCAAACAGTGAAAAACTGCCCCATGCAAGTCTGCATACACCGTGCGAAAAGCTGTGCAGACGCCGGTTATCTGCAAATCCGTTTGCAATTCACTTATCATCTATTGTTTTTTCCAGTCTTTGCAGTGTGTGCTTAGCCCAGGACATACTCCTACAGTGCGATAGAATCAGGCTGATCGGGGCCGGAGCGGACGTCACACACCCTCCCTGAAAACGCTTGGGAACATCTGCGTTCTTCTGACACTCCCAGGAAAACGGGCAGTTATCACCCCAAATGTCAGGTTCCTGTCAATCAGCCTGCGTACGCCTAGCAATCAAAGAAGACGCTGATTTTTTTTTTGCAGTTTGTCCTTATGAGTGCACATTACGATCCGTATGCATGCGCAGTCGATCGATAATTGTCTGCCTTGCGAATTCGCACAACAGCGATCAGGTCTGAATTAGGCCCTAAATAAAAATATTAGGGAGTCTGATCCGGCAATTTAGCAGCAGGAGAAATCAAGATACTGCTGGGATCCTGATGCCACTCACAGTGGTGAATAACAAAGTGTAAAGTTAAAAAATAGTACAAATATGCAAATATGTGGATCAGAAAATAGCGCTTAGTGGAATAGAAGCCACCCAGATATATTCTGGTGATTCCCAATCACCAATGACAAACAATAAGAAGACAAGGTTTGAATATAACTTAGGCGTTGCCACCCTAGGTGTGGTAACAATGTTGGAAAATAATTGCAATATAGGAGAATAATGAGAGAGTCTGTTCAAATGTCCAAGAAAGTTTTCTTTGAGTGACTTTATATTTCCACAGATTTGCTTTCCTCCAAAAATTCTTCAAAACAGAGGATTCCTTATAGGCAAGTATCCATGCAAATAGAAAGAAAAGGTCGCATATGGTGTAGTATTTTTGTTTAAGGATTAACAATTTATTTTCATATTAAAACAATTCAAAGAATGTATAAAAATAACTTTTTTGTCCAATTAAAAGTGAGGTCCTTCACTTTACATAAATAAAATTGGAACCGTACCGTGCCAAGCTCCCAGCATGGAGCAATGGAAAGAGCAAAAGATTGGAGTTTCCGGAATTCCTCCTTACTCCCTCCAGGCTAAACACCGGCAGCTGGACCAGGTAAGTTCCTTTCCAGGTGTGGATGCAGGTAGATAGATCAATGAGCCTCCAACGCGTTTAGAGTTATCATTAACTCTTCCTCAGGGCAGAATGTTTTGAAGTCTCTAACACATACTATGCACCATTTATTCTGGGTCCCCCTAAAGGTGGAAATCCCCAATTACTAGACTCTGGATACTGCCATGGTCTCCTACTCTAGCGTTCTTATCCTTATGTGCCCTTCTGTGCTAACAACAATCCTCCTCTTGTTCTTTGCCAAGGTTTCTAATAAGTTGGAAGAACTAATAAGTTGGGGGGAGGGGCTGACCTCCCCCTGCACACCAGTACAAATGTCACTTACACCCCCTTTCTGACATTATTGTGGCTTCCTAATTGAGTATGTCCTTGACTTATCAGCTGTATCCACTCTTTTGATTAATATTATTGTAGCCTGTGCAGCCCCCATGTACTTCCCAAACAACTGGGTAACGCCAGACCTCTGTGCTCTCATCCCGTAGCCCCAGTTATAGCTCAGGAAATTTGGGTCCTCACATGGGCTTAACCTCAGAGGGGCACTGTGCCATTAGGATGTACCCCTAGCAGTGACACAGGTAGTCTACACCACTTTGCTGGTGCCCAGCTCTCTTTCCCCCTGCCCCCACCGCCCCTCCTCCAGTGACTGACCCCTGACATCACCAGTAAACAGGAAATGGGACTTAAACCTGGCCACTTTGAGTGGCATTGCACTACCCCTTACCCTCCCAGTGACTGACAGCTGACATCACTGGGAGCAGGTGCCGGGTGCTACACCTACTGTACATCAGTTGACTGCGGGTGGGGAAGTCTTCTTCTACATGTGTTAACAAGCTGTATGTTGACCTGTTGAGTTGCCTGATGGACATGTATGGGGCTTTAGGGATATTTGATGGAATGTGTGAATGGGCATGTACGGCTCATTTGTAGTGGCCTGATAGCATGTGGGTAGCTGTTATTGCTTTGAGTAGATCCAAGAGACTTATGGTAGGTCTAAGGAGCATGTTAGATGGATCTCTTGCACCAGGCATAGGACTGGCACCAGTGCACACTTACGATGCTGATGTTGGCTATTTGAACAAACATATGTCTTAAGGGCTGTACAGACGAGAGATGAGGAGGGAGATGTGTGATGTGCGAACCGCTCAGCACACATTTCTCCCCCCGCTCAGCACAGTGCGATGTGCTGAGCGAAGGGGGACCGGACACGGGGGGGCGCTCATTTCACCCAGCGGTGAAATGAGCGACCTGCCCATCTAGCACCAGCGATAACGACGCGCGGGACCGCGCATTGCTGTGACCTACACACAGAGCGATGTGATCTTAATTTCTAAGCACTGCCCAATCAATGTGTATCCACATCCTACTGCTGGAAACTCTCCTAGTAAAATGATTCTATTGTTATGGGATTGCAGCTACAGCTGGAAATTGAAGGGTGGAAATTGTAAAAAAAATATTTTTTTAAAGTCTAGAAACATTGAAACGTTCTTTTTCCTCATTTATATATTAAATTAATCATCGTGCAAGTGTAGATCAGGACTGTTTTTGTCACTTTGGTAGAACTGCACCTATCATTTTATATATTGTACCTGATAGCTGCAACTTCTAAGGTCATATAATAAAATAGAAGTTATTTTCTAGTTCATATCTCATGCCTATGAACACAATAAAGGGCACCCAAGTCACTGCATAATATGTCCATCAGAAGATGTAAAACGTTGCAAGATTGCATTAAACCTTAATGTAATATAAGGGTGATTGTTTCTCGTACATATATATTGTGACAGGACAGATCCCTTACTATGCAGAGAACTATTTAATAGTACATCATTCTTAAATGAGATTCAAATGGATCAAAATGTTCACCAATAAGATGAGCCATTTATTAATGGAATGGCAGCAAATTACTGTCATGGAAAAACACATTTAAAATGGGACCAGTATGAAATACCTACAATCAAAATCCCGACGGTAAAAATCCCGACAAAACTTTGACCGACGGTCAAAATCCCGATAAGGTCAAAATCCCAACATGTAAAATTCTAACAAGGTCAAAATACCGACAGGTCAAAAAGTCGACAAGAATTTTCATTGTTTTTGGTGTGTATGTCGACATGGACACCATATAAGTGTACTGCATCCCCTCGCATGGCTCGCTGCGCTCACTATGCTTCGTGCACAGTGCCTCACTGCGCTCGGCACACTATTACATTCCCCTTCCATGTCCACTGGGATGGTAAAGTATGAACAAGTTGGTTTCTATGAAAAAATCATGAAAAACTCATATCGACTTTTTGACCTGTCGACATTTTAAATGTCGGTATTATAACCATGTCGGGATTTTAACCTTGTCGGGATTTTGACTATCGGTCAATGGTTGTTGGTATTTTGAACCGTCGGGATTTTGATTGTAGGTAAATTGACCGCATCCCCTTAAAATAAGGTCTTACTAGTAAAGGCAATAAAATTACATTAAAAAAAGTAAAAACAAGTTGCATAAATTAAAGTATCACAAGATAAAAAGAGTGGCATAAAAATGAAAACCTAATAGATAAAATGAAATGAAAAAATCTCAGAGTTGTTGCAATGCATTTCATAGCACCTAGCTACTTGTTCAGACTGCAATTGTAGTTGTTCCTTGGTTCCATCCATGTTATCTTAAACAAGCATACTGTCCACCTAAGAACCCCACATTACATTAATAGCATACCTCCCAACTTTCCAAATAAGTAAAGAGGGACACACGCGTGGCCTGTGAAAAATGGGGTGTGACTTCGTGGGAGGGCCCGCGTTTGTGATCCACGCCCTTGTTTTCGTCACTGAGGGGACATGCCCAGCGCTCTGTGAGCTGCTGGCATGTCCCCTCTACTCCTGTCTCCACTGAATAGATGCTGTGTGCATGCAGGAACCTCCCAACTACCCCCCATCCCCACCGCGGGACACTGCGGCCCGCAGGTGGGACAGCCCCCAAAAAACGGGACTGTCCCACGAAAATCGGGACAGTTAGTATGAAATAGCTCCTACCAATCCCATCCTATATGAAAAAAAACTTGCTCCTCACCTCAATGGCAGGAATTTAAGGGTGTTGTGCACTGGCGGCCACTAGATGGTGCCCAACGGAGCAATTCAAGTGTTGCTCCGTTTAGGCATGCACAGCCGCTGGTGCTGACATTACTGTTATGTTGTTCTGTCATTTTGATGGGCTGGTAACTAGGATAACATAAATACCACAAGCCCCCGTGTAACATTAAACTTACACACCAATCTCTACATACAAATAACAACACATAAATTAAGGTATATAGGGGGATATCCAATTATCCCCGGTAAAATATTTGGCCTGAAAAACGTCCGGAGACGGACGGTTTTTGGACTTTTTTCGATGTTTCACCGATTATTTTTTTTACAGGCTATCCAGATTGATCACCTGTAAAAAAAAAAAACTTTCTCCTGAAAACACACAGGTTCAGTGAAACCTGTGTGTTTTCGTGTGAAATAGTGTTTCCAGGGATTCTGCTTGGCCTGCCAGAGAAGGTGAAACAAAATCCCAGATAAACTGCGGCATGCGCCGGCTTATCGGGGCTTATTAGCTAGCCCTGAGCGGGACAATTAGCCCTGGTAAATTACCGGGGCTAATTGGATATCCCCCATAATATGTATTCAGATATTATTTTTCTGGAATGTAGGGAAATACAGGTATGTCTACTTATTTTAATCAGGTGATGACTGAAATAATAAATTATTTAACTAGTTCTATCAATTCTCTCATTCTCTAAGTACCATCCTGGAATGGTGTTTAGTACAAGCAGCAAAGGGGTATAAGTGCAAAACAATGTGTAGGTCTCTTTCTGATAAGACAGCATATTGCCTGCATACAGAGTTACCTGCAGAAGTTACACCCTTCCAGGCCCGGCTTGGCCATTGGCCTCTTTCGGGAATACACCGGTGGGCCAATCGGGGTGTGGGGCCGCCTGTCATATGCGGCACCGCCCCCCCTCCACATCACCTGCTAACTGTTTAATGAATTAACTGAGCGTGCTGCGCTGAGGACAGTGGTCGCTGTCTGGAGAGCCGGCCATCCCCCCCTCCTCCCAGTCACCTGCGTACTGGTGAGCGCTGCGGCCAGCGGCCGCTGTCAGGAGAGCCAGCCACCCCCCCTCCCCATCACCTGCTTACTGGTGAGCGCTGGGGCCAGCAGCCGCTGTCAGGAGGGCCGGCCATCCCCCCTCCCCGTCACCTGCTTACTGGTGAGCGCTGCGGCCAGCGGCCGCTGTCAAGAGAGATGGCCCGCCCTCCACGTCACCTGCTTACTGGTGAGCGCTGCGGCCAGCGGCCGCTATTGGGAGAGCCGGCCCGCCCACCGACCCCTCCACGTCACCTGGTTACTGGCTGCATTGTGAGCGCTGTGGCCAGCTGCCGCTATTTAGAGAACCAACCCGTCTTGATCCGGCTGACCAGAAGAGGAGGTCTGCTCACCTACAGGCCACTGACGTAATTGACGCGGACCTTGCCGTAATAGAAGGTGCAGGTGAGGTGAGTATGAGTGTACAGTACTCCCCTAAATGCATGTTCCTCTCCTGTGTTGCCGCTGTGAAATGACCTGACTAGGAGCAACATGCTGTTACAGTAATATGTCTGGGTATAAGGTATGGGGTGCATACCTCCCAACATGACCCTCTCCAGGAGGGACACAATGCTCTGCTTCTGGACTTTCCTCTTAATCTATGATTGCCGGCACCTGTTTTGAACAGGTTAATGGATAAGAAAGGTGTTTCACCATAGGTGATCATAAATTAAGAGGGAAGCCCAGGAGCAGAGCATTCTGTCCCTCTTGGAGAGGGTCATGTTGGGAGGTATGGGAATATAAATTTATCTTGGTGGATTCTAGATATGAGGTGTTATATGTCTGGGGTATGAGGTATGGGGTGTAATATGTCTTGAGGTATGAGGTGTAATATGTTGTCTTCGGGTGTGAGGTGTACTATTATGTCTGGGGGTATGAGGTGTACTATTATGTCTGGGGGTTGCAAGGTGTACTATTATGTCTGGGGGTTGCAAGGTGCACGTTTATGTCTGGCGGTGTGAGGTGTACTATTATATCTGGGGGTGTGAGGTGTACTATTATTCCTTGAGGTATGAAATGGACTATTATGCTTGGCGGTGTGAGGTGTACTATTATGTCTGGGGGTATGAGGTGTTAGGTTTAATATTATGTCTGGAGGTGTGAGGTGTAATATGTCTGGGGGTTTTTAGGTGTAATATGTCTGGGGCTATGAGATGTAATATGTCTGTGGGTATGAGGTGTAATATAATATTTGTAGGTATGAGGTGTTAGGTGTAATATTATGTTTGGGGCTGTGAAGTGTAATATTATGTCTGGGGTGTGAGGTCTAATATTATGTCTGGGGGTGTGAGGTGTAATATTATGTCTGGGAGTGTGAGGTGTACTATTATGTCTGGGGATGTGAGGTGTATTATGTATGGGGGTATGATATGTAATATGTCTGTTGGTATGAGGTGTAATAATAAGAATTTACTCACCGGTAATTCTATTTCTCGTAGTCCGTAGTGGATGCTGGGAACTCCGTAAGGACCATGGGGAATAGACGGGCTCCGCAGGAGACTGGGCACTCTAAAAGAAAGATTAGGTACTATCTGGTGTGCACTGGCTCCTCCCTCTATGCCCCTCCTCCAGACCTCAGTTAGGGAAACTGTGCCCGGAAGAGCTGACACAACAAGGAAAGGATTTAGAATCCAGGGTAAGACTCCTACCAGCCACACCAATCACACTGTACAACTTGTGATAACCATACCCAGTTAACAGTATGAACAACTGAGCCTCCTTTTACGGATGGCTCATAACAATAACCCTTTAGTGAAGCAATAACTATATACATATATTGCAGAGAGTCCGCACTTGGGACGGGCGCCCAGCATCCACTACGAGAAATAGAATTAACGGTGAGTAAATTCTTATTTTCTCTGACGTCCTAGTGGATGCTGGGAACTCCGTAAGGACCATGGGGATTATACCAAAGCTCCCAAACGGGCGGGAGAGTGCGGATGACTCTGCAGCACCGAATGAGCAAACTCAAGGTCCTCCTCAGCCAGGGTATCAAACTTGTAGAATTTAGCAAATGTGTTTGAACCCGACCAAGTAGCAGCTCGGCAAAGCTGTAAAGCCGAGACCCCTCGGGCAGCCGCCCAAGAAGAGCCCACCTTCCTTGTGGAATGGGCTTTCACTGATTTAGGATGCGGCAGTCCAGCCGCAGAATGTGCCAGCTGAATCGTGCAACAGATCCAGCGAGCAATAGTTTGCTTTGAAGCAGGAGCACCCAGCTTGTTGGGTGCATGCAGGATAAATAGCGAGTCAGTTTTCCTGACTCCAGCCGTCCTGGAAACGTAAATTTTCAAAGCCCGGACTACGTCCAGCAACTTGTAATCCTCCAAGTCCCGAGTAGCCGCAGGCACCACAATAGGTTGGTTCAAATGAAACGCTGATACCACCTTTGGGAGAAATTGGGGACGAGTCCTCAATTCTGCCCTGTCCATATGGAAGATCAGATACGGGCTTTTACATGACAAAGCCGCCAATTCTGACACACGCCTAGCTGAAGCTAAGGCCAACAGCATGACCACCTTCTACGTGAGATACTTTAGCTCCACGGTCCTAAGTGGCTCAAACCAGTGTGATTTCAGGAAATCCAACACAACGTTAAGATCCCAAGGTGCCACTGGAGGCAGAAAAGGGGGCTGAATATGCAGCACTCCCTTTACAAACGTCTGAACTTCAGGCAGTGAAGCCAGTTCTTTTTGAAAGAAAATAGATAGGGCCGAAATCTGGACCTTTATGGACCCCAATTTTAGGCCCATAGTCACCCCTGACTGTAGGAAGTGCAGAAATCGACCCAGCTGGAATTCCTCTGTTGGGGCCTTCCTGGCCTCACACCAAGCGACATATTTCCGCCATATGCGGTGATAATGCTTTGCTGTCACATCCTTCCTAGCTTTTATCAGCGTAGGAATCACTTCATCTGGAATGCCCTTTTCCGTTAGGATCCGGCGTTCAACCGCCATGCCGTCAAACGCAGCCGCGGTAAGTCTTGGAACAGACAGGGCCCTTGCTGTAACAGGTCCTGTCTGAGAGGCAGAGGCCATGGGTCCTCTGAGATCATTTCTTGTAGTTCTGGGTACAAAGTTCTTCTTGGCCAATCCGGAACAATGAGTATAGTTCTTACTCCTCTCTTTCTTACTATCCTCAGTACCTTGGGTATGAGAGGAAGAGGAGGGAACACATAAACCGACTGGTACAACCACGGTGTCACTAGTGCGTCCACAGCTATCGCCTGAGGGTCCCTTGACCTGGCGCAATATTTTTTTAGCTTTTTGTTGAGGCGGGACGCCATCATGTCCACAAGTGGCAGTTCCCAGCGATTTACAATCTGTGTGAAGACTTCTTGATGAAGTCCCCACTCTCCCGGGTGGAGGTCGTGCCTGCTGAGGAAGTCTGCTTCCCAGTTGTCCACTCCCGGAATGAACACTGCTGACAGTGCTAGCACGTGATTCTCCGCCCATCGAAGAATTCTTGTGGCTTCTGCCATTGCCATCCTGCTTCTCGTGCCGCCCTGGCGGTTTTGTCCAGAATCATGCCCAGGAAAAGCAGACGCGTCGCAGGAATCAGCTGCGACTTTAGGATATTCAGAATCCAGCCGTGCTGTTGCAACACTTCCTGAGAGAGTGCTACGCTGACCAACAACTGCTCTCTGGACCTCGCCTTTATGAGGAGATCGTCCAAGTACGGGATAATTATAACTCCCTTCTTCCGAAGGAGTATCATCATTTCGGCCATTACCTTGGTAAATATTCTCGGTGCCGTGGAGAGACCAAACGGCAACGTCTGGAATTGGTAATGACAGTCCTGTACCACAAACCTGAGGTATTCCTGGTGAGGTGGGTAAATGGGGACATGCAAGTAAGCATCCTTGATGTCCAGCGACACCATAAAATCCCCCTTTTCCAGGCTTGCAATAACCGCCCTGAGCGATTCCATTTTGAACTTGAACTTCTTTATATAAGTGTTCAAGGATTTTAAATTCAGAATGGGTCTCACCGAACCGTCCGGTTTCGGTACCACAAACATTGTGGAATAGTAACCCCTGCCCTGTTGAAGGAGGGGGACCTTGATTATCACCTGCTGGAGGTACAGCTTGTGAATTGCCGCCAGTACTACCTCCCTTTCTCTGGGAGCAGCTGGCAAGGCTGATTTGAGGTAACGGCGAGGGGGAGTCGCCTCGAACTCCAGCTTGTATCCCTGAGATACAATTTGTACAGCCCAGAGATCCACTTGTGAGCGAACCCACTGTTTGCTGAAGTTTCGGAGACGCGCCCCCACCGCACCTGGCTCCGTCTGTGGAGCCCCAACGTCATGCGGTGGACTTAGTGGAAGCAGGGGAGGATTTTTGTTCCTGGGAACTGGCTGCCTGGTGCAGCTTCTTTCCTCTACCCTTGCCTCTGGCCAGAAAGGATGCTCCTCTGACCCGCTTGCCTTTCTGAGGCCGAAAGGACTGCACTTGATAATACGGTGCTTTCTTAGGCTGTGAGGGAACCTGAGGTAAAAAAGTCGACTTCCCAGCAGTTGCTGTGGATACGAGGTCCGAGAGACCATCCCCAAACAATTCCTCACCCTTATAAGGCAAAACCTCCATGTGTTTTTTAGAATCAGCATCACCTGTCCTCTGCCGAGTCCATAATACTCTCCTGGCAGAAATGGACATTGCATTAATTCTAGATGCCAGCAGGCAAATGTCCCTCTGGGCATCCCGCATATATAAGACGACGTCTTTTATATGTTCGATGGTTAGCAAAACAGTATCCCTGTCGAGGGAATCAATGTTGTCTGACAGGGTATCAGTCCATGCTGCTGCAGCACTACACATCCAGGCTGAAGCAATAGCAGGTCTCAGTAGAGTACCAGAGTGTGTATACACTGACTTCAGGATAGCTTCCTGCTTTCTATCCGCAGGCTCCTTTAGGGCGGCCGTATCCTGAGACAGCAGTGCCACCCTTTTAGATAAGCGTGTTAGCGCCTTGTCCACCCTAGGGGATGTTTCCCAACGTAACCTATCCGTTGGCGGGAAAGGGTACGCCATCAGTAACCTCTTAGAAATCACTAGTTTCTTATCAGGGGAACTCCACGCTTCTTCACACAAATCATTTAATTCATCAGAGCTTTTCTCCCCAAACATAATACCCCTCTTGGTGGTAACCGGGTTAATATCAGAAATGTGCAATACATCTTTCATTGCAGTAATCGTGCATCGGATGGCTTTTGTAGACTGTACATTTGTCTCATCCTCATCTACACTGGAGTCAGACTCCATGTCGACATCTGTGTCTACCATCTGAACTAGCGGGCGTTTATGAGCCCCTGACGGCTTCTGAGTCGCCTGGGCAGGCGCGGGCTGAGACCCAGGCTGTCCCAAGGCTGCTGCGTCATTGAACCATTTATGTAAGGAATTGACACTGTCGGTTAAGACCTTCCACATATCCATCCAATCAGGTGTCGGCCCCGTCGGGGGCGACACCACACTTATCTGCCCCTGCTCCGCCTCCACGTAACCCTCCTCATCAAACATGTCGACACAGCCATACCGACACACCGCACACACACAGGGAATGCTCAGACTGAGGACAGGACCCCACAAAGTCCTTTGGGGAGACAGAGAGAGAGAGTATGCCAGCACACACCACAGCGCTATATAACACAGGGATTTACACTATAAAAAGTGATTTACCCAATAGCTGCTTAAATATCTTATTTGCGCCTAAATTTATGTGCCCCCCCTCTCTTTTTTACCCTTCTTGTATCAGGATACTGCAGGGGAGAGCCTGGGGAGCTGCTTCCAGCGGAGTTGTGAAGGGAAAATGGCGCTGGTGTGCTGAGGAAGAAGGCCCCGCCCCCTCAGCGGCGGGCTTCTGTCCCGCGTTTTATGTAACTTAATGGCGGGGTTTTTTACACATATAATACAGTCTGAAAACTGTATGTGTATTTTAAGTGCCAAAAGGTATTATAATTGCTGCCCAGGGCGCCCCCCCCAGCGCCCTGCACCCTACAGTGACCGGAGTGTGTGGTGTGCTGTGGGAGCAATGGCGCACAGCTGCGGTGCTGTGCGCTACCTTAATGAAGACAGGAGTCTTCTGCCGCCGATTTCATCGCTTCTCTTCTGTCTTCTGGCTCTGCAAGGGGGACGGCGGCGCGGCTCCGGGAACGGACGATCGAGGTCAGGCCCTGTGTTCGAACCCTCTGGAGCTAATGGTGTCCAGTAGCCTAAGAAGCACAAGCTAGCTGCAAGCAGGTAGGTTTGCTTCTCTCCCCTCAGTCCCACGTAGCAGTGAGTCTGTTGCCAGCAGATCTCACTGAAAATAAAAAACCTAACAAATACTTTCTTTTCTAGCAAACTCAGGAGAGCCCACTAGGAGCACCCAGCTCTGGCCGGGCACAGATTCTAACTGAGGTCTGGAGGAGGGGCATAGAGGGAGGAGCCAGTGCACACCAGATAGCACCTAATCTTTCTTTTAGAGTGCCCAGTCTCCTGCGGAGCCCGTCTATTCCCCATGGTCCTTACGGAGTTCCCAGCATCCACTAGGACGTCAGAGAAATAATATTTGAAGGTGTTAGGTGTAATATTATTTCTGGGGGTATGAGGTGTTAGGTTTAATTTATGTCTGGGGGTTTTGAGGTGTATTATGTCTGTGGCTATGAGATGTAATATGTCTGGGGGTGTGAGGTGTAATATTATGTCTGGGGGTATGAGGTGTGAGGTGTAATATTACGTTTGGGGACGTGAGGTGTAATATTATGTCTGGGGGTGTGAGGTGTAATATTATGTCTGGGGGTATGAGGTATACTATTATGTCAGGGGTATGAGGTGTAATATTATTTTGAAGTATTAATCCTGCCTACTTTGGTATTGGCTCTGCCCATAGGCGTGCGCAGCTAATTTTATTAGGGGGTGCACCGCCTTTTGGGCATGTCTAGCACTATTTTACATTCTCTTAGTAAAATCACATGGCTTAATCTAATTTCTCCCTAGTTCTAATAATACAAGTGGATATATACACCCCAGAGAAATAAAATGAAACATAATAATACAAGTGGATATATACACTAGTGATGAGCACCGGAAATTTTTCGGGTTTTGGTTTTGGGTTCGGTTCCGCGACCGTGTTTTGGGTTCGAACGAGTCTTGGCAAAACCTCACCGAATTTTTTTTGTCGGATTCGGGTGTTTTTTTCAAAAAACCCTAAAAAACAGCTTAAATCATAGAATTTGGGGTTCATTTTGATCCCAAAGTATTATTAACCTCAATAACCATAATTTCCACTCATTTTCAGTCTATTCTGAACACCTCACAATATTATTTTTAGTCCTAAAATTTGCACCGAGGTCGCTGGATGGCTAAGCTAAGCGACCCAAGTGGCCGACACAAACACCTGGCCCATCTAGGAGTGGCACTGCAGTGTCACGCAGGATGGCCCTTCCAAAAAACACTCCCCAAACAGCAGCACATGACGCAAAGAAGAAAAAAAAGAGGCGCAATGAGGTAGCTGTGTGAGTAAGCTAAGCGACCCTAGTGGCCGACACAAACACCTGGCCCATCTAGGAGTGGCACTGCAGTGTCACGCAGGATGGCCCTTCCAAAAAACACCCCCCAAACAGCACATGACGCAAAGAAAAATGAAAGAAAAAAGAGGTGCAAGATGGAATTGTCCTTGGGCCCTCCCACCCTCCCTTATGTTGTATAAACAGGACATGCACACTTTAACCAACCCATCATTTCAGTGATAGGGTCTGCCACACGACTGTGACTGAAATGACGAGTTGGTTTGGACCCCCACCAAAAAAGAAGCAATTAATCTCTCCTTGCACAAACTGGCTCTACAGAGGCAAGATGTCCACCTCATCATCATCCTCCGATATATCACCGTGTACATCCCCCTCCTCACAGATTATCAATTCGTCCCCACTGGAATCCACCATCTCAGCTCCCTGTGTACTTTGTGGAGGCAATTGCTGCTGGTCAATGTCTCCACGGAGGAATTGATTATAATTAATTTTAATGAACATCATCTTCTCCACATTTTCTGGATGTAACCTCGTACGCCGATTGCTGACAAGGTGAGCGGCGGCACTAAACACTCTTTCGGAGTACACACTTGTGGGAGGGCAACTTAGGTAGAATAAAGCCAGTTTGTGCAAGGACCTCCAAATTGCCTCTTTTTCCTGCCAGTATAAGTACGGACTGTGTGACGTGCCTACTTGGATGCGGTCACTCATATAATCCTCCACCATTCTTTCAATGGGGAGAGAATCATATGCAGTGACAGTAGACGACATGTCCGTAATCGTTGTCAGGTCCTTCAGTCCGGACCAGATATCGGCATCAGCAGTTGCTCCAGACTGCCCTGCATCACCGCCAGGGGTGGGCTTGGAATTCTGAGCCTTTTCCTCGCATCCACAGTTGCGGGAGAATGTGAAGGAGGAGATGTTGACAGGTCGCGTTCCGCTTGACTTGACAATTTTGTCACCAGCAGTTCTTTGAACCCCAGCAGACTTGTATCTGCCGGAAAGAGAGATCCAAGGTAGGTTTTAAATCTAGGATCGAGCACGGTGGCCAAAATGTAGTGCTCTGATTTCAACAGATTGACCACCCGTGAATCCTTGTTAAGCGAATTAAGGGCTCCATCCACAAGTCCCACATGCCTAGCGGAATCGCTCTGTGTTAGCTCCTCCTTCAATGTCTCCAGCTTCTTCTGCAAAAGCCTGATGAGGGGAATGACCTGACTCAGGCTGGCAGTGTCTGAACTGACTTCACGTGTGGCAAGTTCAAAAGGTTGCAGAACCTTGCACAACGTTGAAATCATTCTCCACTGCGCTTGAGACAGGTGCATTCCACCTCCTATATCGTGCTCAGTTGTATAGGCTTGAATGGCCTTTTGCTGCTCCTCCAACCTCTGAAGCATATAGAGGGTTGAATTCCACCTCGTTACCACTTCTTGCTTCAGATGATGGCAGGGCAGGTTCAGGCGTTTTTGGTAGTGCTCCAGTCTTCTGTACGTGGTGCCTGTACGCCGAAAGTGTCCCGCAATTCTTCTGGCCACCGACAGCATCTCTTGCACGCCCCTCTCGTTTTTTTAAATAATTCTGCACCACCAAATTCAAGGTATGTGCAAAACATGGGACGTGCTGGAATTTGCCCATATTTAATGCACACACAATATTGCTGGCGTTGTCCGATGCCACAAATCCACAGGAGAGTCCAATTGGGGTAAGCCATTCTGCGATGATCTTCCTCAGTTGCCGTAAGAGGTTTTTAGCTGTGTGCGTATTCTGGAAAGCGGTGATACAAAGCGTAGCCTGCCTAGGAAAGAGTTGGCGTTTGCGAGATGCTGCTACTGGTGCCGCCGCTGCTGTTCTTGCGGCGGGAGTCCATACATCTACCCAGTGGGCTGTCAGTCATATAGTCCTGAGCCTGCCCTGCTCCACTTGTCCACATGTCCGTGGTTAAGTGGACATTGGGTACAACTGCATTTTTTAGGACACTGGTGAGTCTTTTTCTGAGGTCTGTGTACATTTTCGGTATCGCCTGCCTAGAGAAATGGAACCTAGATGGTATTTGGTACCGGGGACACAGTACCTCCAACAAGTCTCTAGTTGCCTCTGCAGTAATGATGGATACCGGAACCACGTTTCTCACCGCCCAGGATGCCAAGGCCTCAGTTATCCGCTTTGCAGCAGGATGACTGCTGTGATATTTCATCTTCCTCGCAAAGGACTGTTGGACAGTCAATTGCTTGGTGGAAGTAGTAAAAGTGGTCTTACGAGTACGACTTCCCCTCTGGGATGACCATCGACTCCCAGCAGCAGCAACAACAGCAGCGCCAGCAGCAGTAGGCGTTACACGCAAGGATGCATCGGAGGAATCCCAGGCAGGAGAGGACTCGTCAGAATTGCCAGTGACATGGCCTGCAGGACTATTGGCATTCCTGGGGAAGGAGGAAATTGACACTGAGGGAGTTGGTGGGGTGGTTTGCGTGAGCTTGGTTACAAGAGGAAGGGATTTACTGGTCAGTGGACTGCTTCCGCTGTCGCCCAAAGTTTTTGAACTTGTCACTGACTTATTATGAATGCGCTGCAGGTGACGTATAAGGGAGGATGTTCCGAGGTGGTTAACGTCCTTACCCCTACTTATTACAGCTTGACAAAGGCAACACACGGCTTGACAAATGTTGTCCGCATTTCTGTTGAAATACTTCCACACTGAAGAGCTGATTTTTTTGGTATTTTCACCAGGCATGTCAATGGCCCTATTCCTCCCACGGACAACAGGTGTCTCCCCAGGTGCCTGACTTAAACAAACCACCTCACCATCAGAATCCTCCTGGTCAATTTCCTCCCCAGCGCCAGCAACACCCATATCCTCCTCATCCTGGTGTACTTCAACACTGACATCTTCAATCTGACTATCAGGAACTGGACTGCGGGTGCTCCTTCCAGCACTTGCAGGGGGCGTGCAAATGGTGGAAGGCGCATGCTCTTCACGTCCAGTGTTGGGAAGGTCAGGCATCGCAAACGACACAATTGGACTCTCCTTGTGGATTTGTGATTTCGAAGAACGCACAGTTCTTTGCTGTGCTTTTGCCAGCTTGAGTCTTTACATTTTTCTAGCGAGAGGCTGAGTGCTTCCATCCTCATGTGAAGCTGAACCACTAGCCATGAACATAGGCCAGGGCCTCAGCCGTTCCTTGCCACTCCGTGTGGTAAATGGCATATTGTCAAGTTTACGCTTCTCCTCTGACAATTTTATTTTAGATTTTTGAGTCCTTTTTTTACTGATATTTGGTGTTTTGGATTTTACATGCTCTATACTATGACATTGGGCATCGGCCTTGGCAGACGACGTTGCTGGCATTTCATCGTCTCGGCCATGACTAGTGGCAGCAGCTTCAGCACGAGGTGGAAGTCGATCTTGATCTTTCCCAATTTTTGGAACCTCAACATTTTTGTTCTCCATATTTTAATAGGCACAACTAAAAGGCACCTCAGGTAAACAATGGAGATGGATGGATACTAGTATACTTATGGATGGACGATCGGCTGCCGACACAGAGGTAGCTACAGCCGTGGACTACCGTACTGCGTCTGCTGCTAATATAGACTGGATGATAATGATATAAAAAAAATATATATATATCACTACTGCAGCCGGACAGGTATATATTATATAATGACGGACCTGCTGGACACTGACAGCAGCACTGCAGACTCCTAAAGTAAGCTACTAGTAGTATCAAGAAGATAGAAAAAAAAAACACCACAGGTAGGTGGTATACAATTATGGATGGACGAGCGACTGCCGACACAGAGGTAGCTACAGCCGTGGACTACCATACTGCGTCTGCTGCTAATATAGACTGGATGATAATGATATAAAAAATATATATATATCACTACTGCAGCCGGACAGGTATATATTATATAATGACGGACCTGCTGGACACTGTCAGCAGCACTGCAGACTCCTAAAGTAAGCTACTAGTAGTATCAAGAAGATAGAAAAAAAAACACCACAGGTAGGTGGTAAACAATTATGGATGGACGAGCGACTGCCGACAGCCGTGGACTACCGTACTGCGTCTGCTGCTAATATAGACTGGATGATAATGATATAAAAAATATATATATATCACTACTGCAGCCGGACAGGTATATATTATATAATTAATGACGGACCTGCTGGACACTGTCAGCAGAATGCGTTTATAGAATAAAAACACCACACGACGAGTGTTTAACTTTTTCAGGCAGACAATCACAATATACTGGTGGTCAGACAGTGGTCACTGGTCAGTCACACTGGCAGTGGCACTCTGGCAGCAAAAGTGTGCACTGTTAAATAATATGTACTCCTGCTACTGCTCCCCAGTCTCCCCCCACAATTAAGCTGTGTGAGCACTCAGCACAGTCAGATATACATAGATGATGCAGCACACTGAGGCTGAGCACAGATATGGTATACTGTTACTGTGTCACTGTGTATCGTTTTTTTTCAGGCAGAGAACGGATTATATTAAATAATATAATAAAAAAACTGCACTGGTGGTCACTGGTCAGTCACTAGTAAACTCTGCACTCTCTGAGTACTCCTAAGCTCCAGTAAATCAAGTGTCTCACTCTCACTCTCTCTCTTCTAATCTAAATGGAGAGGACGCCAGCCACGTCCTCTCCCTATGAATCTCAATGCACGTGTGAAAATGGCGGTGACGCGCGGCTCCTTATATAGAATCCGAGTCTCGCGATAGAATATGAGCCTCGCGAGAATCCGACAGCGGGATGATGACGTTCGGGCGCGCTCGGGTTAGCCGAGCAAGGCGGGAAGATCCGAGTCTGCCTCGGATCCGTGTAAAAAGGCTGAAGTTCGGGGGGGTTCGGATTCCGAGGAACCGAACCCGCTCATCACTAATATACACCCCAGAGAAATAAAATGAAACATAATAATACAAGTGGATATATACACCCCAGAGAAATAAAATGAAACATAATAGTGTGACCACTGGCCGGTCCTGACTGTCCACTACGGCATAACCCTGAGTCCTAGATGCCGCTGCACCTCATCGCTGCTTCCACTTCCCCAAACTATCACTGACCCAGTCACGGAACTAAAGAGTGGTGAGTCTAGGTGTATATGCATTCCCCACCACTTGCACCCCCCAGCACCTACACCCTGATTTTGAGTGGGCCACTCTGAAAAGTACAGGAGATTTAGGGGGCCAAACATTTGAGCTTTAACATAACACAAGTTTAAAATTTACACATGCCATCAGAGCCATATTTGACTGTTTCTATGCATTCAGATTCTCTATATATGCAGGACACCAGCATTTGTCACACATGTCCCCATGCTCACAGTTACTGACAGTAGTGCCCCTTATTCACATGACGCCACACAGTATGAGCCGAAATTCACATTGCACAACACAGTATGAGTCAAAATTCACAATACGCCACACAGTGAGACGAAATACACATTACGCCAAAGTATGAGCCAAATTCACAATACGCCACACAGTATGAGCCGAAATTCACATTATAGCACACAGTATGAGCCAAATTCACATTACGACACAGTATGAGCCAAATTCACATTACACCACACAGTATGAGCTGAAATTCACATTACGCCAAAGTATGAGCCAAAATTCACAATACGCCACACAGTATGAGCCAAAATTCACAATACGCCAAACAGTATGAGCCGAAATTCACATTACGCCACAAAGTATGAGCCGAAATTCACAATACGCCACACAGTATGAGCCGAAATTCACATTATAGCACACAGAATGAGCCAAATTCACATTACGCCACACAGTATGAGCCAAATTCACATTACGCCACACAGTATAAGCCAAAATTCACATTATGCCACAAAGTATGAGCCACATTCACATTACGCCACACACCACGTGCCTCAGGTATCTTATGGCAAATTCACCACTGGTGGCATAAGTATAACAGCAAGACAAAAAAATTATACTTCCAATGCTGATGTATTATTTATTATCTTTGCACTTTTTGTTTAATGGGATATCTAATACAGTGAAGGATATTGATGGATTTGGCCATATAACTGTGGCTATTGCTAATGGAACCCAAGATGCCATGAATAGTGACTTACAGTCTGTCTCGGTGAAAGAGTCTCTGCTGCTGAACTGCATCAGCAGAATGTGTCCTTCGGTGGTGGTTCCGAGTCCCCATGAGAGGAACTCTGGCTGTGGCCGCACACATGATTGAGAGCACGGACGGGAGGAGAGCGCAGGCGGGAGGAGAGCGCGGCGGCTGGGCTGGAGAGTACGGTGGATGCACGGTATAACGTCATCAGGCGACGGCAGTCCCCCACTGTGAGGCCGCCGCACATAATGTACATTCATGTCAGCATGTATTAGCGGGTGCCGGGTGCAGTGGTGGGGGGGGGGGAGCAGAGGAATGAGCTGCAGGCTTGGCGATCACTGCGCTGCAGCAGGCAGTGTGAGGGTGCCGGACATTAGGGGGTGCCTGTGCGCACCAGGCACCCCCCGTGCGCACGCCTATGGCTCTGCCTACAGTTGGTTTGGTGCCACCCACATGAGGCCACTTTTAGAAAGTTTTCCAGGGCCACTTTTGTTTCCCAATCCGCCCCTGCACCCTTCCCATATTTATTGCTTACTGTATAATCCAAATATAAAAGTCGAAATTTACCATTTACAGTATGTGTGTTACTTAAATCTTTACACTATAGCCATAGAGGTTGCAGTAGATGTTTATATTTGTGCATTAACAATACTGGCTAGGCCTGAATTTCTTTCTCTCG
Organism: Pseudophryne corroboree; assembly: GCF_028390025.1. Lineage (NCBI taxonomy): Eukaryota > Metazoa > Chordata > Amphibia > Anura > Myobatrachidae > Pseudophryne > Pseudophryne corroboree. Next base: position 618,170,128 of record NC_086449.1, on the reverse strand, counting down.
TATTCACATGCCCGCATTTTGCATCTAATTTTCCATTATTGAATGATCTGACATACTGAGCCCTGGGCCTTGATGTCTGCTGTGCCTGCTGGATCTGTCTACTGTCTGAATGCTTCTGACATGTGAAAACTGGTATACAAGGCTATGAAGCCTGAAATATTCGAGGGAGAAAATGATCTATTCTATTTAAATGGGATGCAGTCAGGGAAGCCTTAGGGCTTAGACTTTGACAACTTTGCAGAATAACAGAAATCATTACACCTAATGTACTGTAGTTAGAGAAACACCAAACTATTTAAATGTGAGTCACTGAGTTCACATACCTTTACAGTGGATGCCAGCAAGCCATACTTACCTGCTTTCGAAAAAGCATTTCAGAGAGACTGTGGAAGTAACACCTATCAGTGTGGACATGTACTGCTACATCTGACAGGCGGGTCATAAAAATGACTTATAGCCAAATATAAATGAGCCCCAAAGTTAGTAAGATATACTTGTTGAAGAAAAGACACTGATATTTTTCAAGATTTGTCTGTGTATTGTGTTTTACAAGAGGATCCATATACTGTAAGTGGCCACGAGAAACCTTATTTAAAATGCATGTATCCATAGGGATCAATAACCAATGCAGATAAATGGCACTGGTGAATCCATCTGAATGTATGTATCTCTGATTTCTTCCCCCCCCCCCCCCCCCCCAAGAATGTAACAGCTACATAATGGGAGTAAGGTGCAATCAGGGAGATTGCTGGTCTATTTAGGGCGTTTGCTACTATTTCAGGGAGTCTCCTGCAGAATGCGGGAGGGTAGGCAACTATGCAAGCATTTAAATGATTTGGTAAGGTCAGGTTCAGTTGGAGCCCACTTGGGAGGATTTTTAGCATCAGTGGCAGGCTGGGCTGGGGGGCAGCCACTTGCCCCCTGAGGCCGGTACACTTTAAGTGGTAAAAGAGCCAACGCAGCAGTGCGCTGGATATATGTGATTGGCTGTGGGAGGCTATCAGAGTGGCAGCTACTGTGGGCTGTGACAGCTCCCAGTCCACTCTCATTGTCATACTATCGGCGCAGCTGGGCAGCTCTGCCTCACTGAGTCTCTCGGCTCAGTATGACAGCAGGCAGCTTGCTTTATATCCAGAAGAACAGCTTGGGTGCGTGTCACTGCAGGGGAGAAAGAAATAAACACGAATAAAGGTAACTGTGCTGCCGCCACTGAGGAGAGTGCTGTGTCTGTGTGGGGGTGCGACAGTCAAGGGGCTGTAGTGTTGACATTGAAAGTGCTGGGAGGAGGGGGGATGATAGCAATTTATGGTGGACATTGACAGGGGAGGGTGAGTGATCTGAGGAGGATTGTGAAGGGATCAGTGGGAGTGTTGTGAGATGGAAGTTGAAGGTACTTGGGAGGAAGTGATATGGGGTGAACGCTGAAGTAGTACTGTCAGGGGGGTTAGTGAGTGCACTGGGGTGGACGGTGAGTGCACTGAGGGGGACAGGGAGCGATGTTAGGGGGCAAGTGAGGGGTCACTGTGTGCAGTGATAGCCACAGAGTTATATGTAAGAAACTGGCATTGAGAGAAAGCTTTGGAGGGGGTAATGAGGGACAGGGCACAGAAGTATCTCAACAGTCAGAATCACGGTGGTAAGTACTGTGGTTAGGTATAGGGTTAGGCAGTAGGGAAGGGTTGGGGCTGGGGGGGTTGTGTTTGTTTTATGTAAGAAGGGCAGGGGTAGGGGTATGGTTAAAATACTCATTGGGATTCATCGGGATTCTGAATGTTGGAGTGCTGCTGTCGACATCCTGACTGTCGGGATCCCAATGGCTGGGATTGCAGTACTATTCCAAGAGCCAGCTATGGACATTGTCGGACTGGGGCATGAAGGGCCCACCGGGGAATGCAGTGGTAGGGGCCCATGTTTAAGGGTGTGGTCAGTCTCCAAAGGGGGTGTGGCCAGCCACTACATTGGATTGCCTAACCATTAGTGAGTGCATGGGCTGGGCCCCTTGACAAATATATAAATACTTCTAGTGCGTGCATGATAATGTACCAGATAAATATTGTCAATGCACTGTAGAGAATACATTATAGTCCTGTGCAGTATATGGTAACATACATTTTGACTGGTACTGTATGTATAATGTATAATTCAAGAACACAGTCTGGAACCTGATCACTAGAGGAGAAGGAGGGCCCCCAGGCATTGGGGCCCACCGGTGGTTTCCTCTGTACCACTGTGGGCCAGTCCGACCCTGGGTAGGTTTGTTTGTAACTAAGGAGTCCATGTAGGTAGCTTGTGTGTCACTAAGGAAGCTGTATAAGTACTGTTTGCTAGTTATCTTTTATCGTGGATGGCATTTAATATTAGTCTTATTTTACCTGTTTAAAACAGTTCTCAGATTTTGCTCACTGAACCAATTTCCAATCAAATACTGATATCTTTATGTACACTGCACAGTGGTTGGGTAAGGTTCTTCCTCTCCAAGCAAGCACAGGTGAGGCAGACTGGTGACCATGCAACCCCTCTATTTGGTAGACCTACCTACCTACCTACATAGCCGCCTTTGTGAAAGTTATTTACATGACCTTCATGCTGATAGACCAGTTACCTACTTAGTGCCAAAGAAGCTATCTCATGGCTCCTTGGTGACATACAAGCTATCTAAATGACCTCCTTAGTGACACACAAGCTATCTACGTGGCCTCCTTGGTAACACACAACCTAACTACACGGTCTACTTGGTGACACATAAGCTATTTACACAGCCTCCGAATTGACACACAGCCTATCTACATGGCCTCCTTGGTGACACACAAGCTATCTACATGGCTTCCTTGGTGATACACAAGCTATCTACATGGCTTCCTTGGTGACACACAAGCTATCTGCATGGTCTCCTTTGTGATGCACAAGCTACCTACATGTCCTCCTTAGTGACACACATTCTATCTACATTGCCTCCTTGGTGACACACAAGCTATCTACATGGCCTCCTAATTGACAAACAACCTATCTAATTAGCCTTCTTGGTGACACACAACCTATATACATGGCCTCCTTATTGACACATAACCTATATTCATAGCCTCCTTGAAGACACACAACCTATATTCATGGCTTTCTTGGTGACACACAACCTATATACATGATCTCCTAATTGACACATAACCTATATTCATAGCTTTCTTTATGACACACAAGCTATCTACATGGCCTCCTTAGTGACACCACTTGTGGGAAAATGCAGAACTAGTGCCAAGTCTGTTTTCATCAGTTAGCATGATAACTAATAAAATATCTGCCAAACAGCAACTCAGAGTTTGCAATTGACCAAAGAAATGCCCACTAAGAACATATGGTGAAACACAGTTGATTTTATTTTTTGAATTATTCAAAAGTGACTTGTTCTTTTCTCATATATCCCCCTTTAGCTGTCTTTCCTTATTCCAGTGGTTCTCAAACTTTTTTGAGTAACGGCACCCTAGAGTTTCAGAATTTTTTTCACGGCACCCCTAGGCCAAAAGTTTCTTAATGAGAAATTCAGAATAAAATACAAAATTAAGTAAACTGTGTTTATATGTCATCCTTACATTTAGTTATGTGGTAAGGGACAGGATTCACTTCTGTTTGTCCACATTTAATGATTTAAGCCAAAACACTGGTTTTGTCTATTACGTTGACCGTAGATAATTTTAATTGGTCTGGGACCGCCAACCCAGGACCCCCTGTAAGTGCTCGAGGCACAGCAGAGTGCTTAAGCACACAGTTTGAGAACCACTGCCTTATTCCAACCTTTAGTAATGTAACAGAAATTCTGATTGTAATATTGATGGCTGATAATGCTCCTGTCTTATAGAAGCCTTTCACACCAGCTATAATTGTTATTCCACTTCCTTGGGGCAGATACCAATTGAGCGGCAAACATATCAGCCTACCAGAAATGGCAGATAAATGCATAGCGTGAGCTGCTGTAATGGAATCTGCACCTTTATGAGTGAATTTTTCCCAATGACACATACTGTAGATTGTAAACTCATTTGGGCAGATATATATTTACCTTCTATTTAATGTATTTTATTTATTTGTATAATGATTAATGGACAGTGCTATGTAATAGGAAGGGGTTTTTATAAATAAAGGACAATAATAATCACTATCTGGTGATGACCATTGATGTCACTTGTTTTTGAGTCAACATACGCAAATAATTATATCTGACAAAGCCTGGAATCAATTGTGAATTTAAAATATATAGACACAGGCAGATATACAGCTATGAATATATATATAATATTCTGCTATAGACTATCTAAAGATCTACATGCAAAGTAAGCCCCATACCCATTACCCTGGCAATGCTGTGGGGGACAGAGAAAAGGGGTGAGGCAAGGGGAGGCCCAGAACCAAACGAAAGATGTTGAGACAATGGTAAGTAAAAAGGAGGGGGATTCTATATTTTCAGTTCAACAGACATTATATATCTATAGTGTCTTGAGTCAACATTTATATAAATATGTAAGTAAGAAAGATGAATAGAAAGCAGTGAAGAGAGCTATATGATTTCTTATGCTCAGACGTTAGTAAATTTTTGACGTATTATTTGCTCAAAGTCATCTCTCATATTTGGGATTAGGTGGGTGATTTTCTCCATGTTCACTATAAATCTTAAACATTTTCATGCAGCTCCCCGCTCTATGTAAGTAGTAGACAGACAGGATTGTTATTCATAAGAGTGAGTAGCACAAATAAGGGCAAATATAATTCATTAAGAATTATTACAAATGAAATGCAAAAAAATCCCCAGAATAAAAGGAAAGTCTAAAACGGAATGAAAACTTTTTATGTTGTATACGAATAAAAGAACACCCTACATTTCTTGAGCTATTACCAACTAGTTTGAGCCATATGCCTTTATAGATTTAGATTTCTTATTATATGTAATCATTTTATTACATATTTTTCTATATTTCTTCAAACCTTCAGACCACAGACATAAATTATGACAGAACTTTAACATATGTTATTTCACTTCCCTTTTCAAGCTGGGAGCCAGCAGACATGCTCAGTGTACATTACAGGTAAGTCAGTGTGTATGTTTGAAGAGTAGAGGGAGCAGAAACCCATATTTGTATCCGTGTTTGCATTTACAAAACTTAAACCACAAAATACAATCAGGTGAGTAGTATTTAATACAAGTGAATAACGAGTTTTATGGTAAGAACTTACCTTTGCTAAAACTCTTTCTGCGAGGTACACTGGGCTCCACAAGGATAGACATAGGGGTGTAGAGTAGGATCTTGATCCGAGGCACCAACAGGCTGAAAAGCTTTGACTGTTCCCAGAATGCATAGCGCCGCCTCCTCTATAACCCCGCCTCCATGCACAGGAGCTCAGTTTTTAGTTAACCAGCCCAATGCAGTAGCAGGAAAAGAGACGACAACAGTTAGTAGCCACATACACCACACTCTCATGACAGGAGAAGTGTTCGCAGCAAATGCTATACCAACCCAAAGAAGCTAAGTGCGTCATGGTGGGTGCCTTGTGGAGCCCAGTGTACCTCGCAGAAAGAGTTTTAACAAAGGTAAGTTCTTACCATAAAACTCATTTTCTGCTGCGGGGTACACTGGGCTCCACAAGGATAGACATAGGGGATGTCCTAAAGCAGTTCCTTATGGGAGGGGATGCACTGTAGTGGGCACAAGAACCCGGCGTCCAAAGGAAGCATCCTGGGAAGCGGCAGTATCGAAGGCATAGAACCTTATGAACGTGTTCACAGCTGACCACGTAGCCGCCTTGCACAATTGTTCAAGGGTCGCACCACGGCGGGCCGCCCAAGAAGGTCCCACAGACCGAGTAAAATGGGCGTAATGTGAGCAGGAGCCGAGAGGCCAGCCATCACATAAGCATGTGCAATCACCATTCTAATCCATCTGGCCAAAGTTTGCTTGTGAGCAGGCCAGCCCCGTTTGTGAAATCCAAACAGCACAAAGAGAGAATCAGATTTCCTAATAGAAGCAGTTCTCTTCACATAGTTACGGAGAGCCCGTACCACATCCAAAGACCTCTCTTTGGAAGACAGATCAGGAGAAACAAGTGCCAGAACCATAATCTCCTGGTTAAGGTGGAACGAAGAAACCACCTTAGGTAAGTATCCGGGACGAGTCCTAAGAACCGCCCGGTCACGGTGAAATATCAGATATGGGGAACTACAGGACAAGGCATCCAAATCCGACACTCTTCTAGCAAAGGCAATAGCTAGCAGAAACACCACCTTAAGGGAAAGCCACTTAAGATCTGCTGAACCAAGAGCTTCAAACGGAGACTCTTGTAACGCCTCCAAAACCACCGACCAGTTCCAAGGAGCCACAGGCGGGACATAGGGATGTTGGATACGCAACACACCCTGAGTAAAGGTATGCACATCAGGTAAGGTCGCAATTTTTCTCTGAAACCAAACCAACAAGGCAGATATTTGAACCTTGAGGGAGGCCAGACGCAGGCCTAAGTCCAGGCCCTGCTGAAGAAAAGCCAACAACTTGGCTATACTAAACTTGGAAGCGTCATAATCGTTAGATGCGCACCAAACAAAGTAAGAATGCCAGACCCTATAGTAAATCCGAGCCGAAGCCGGTTTCTGGGCCCGCAACATAGTTTGAATAACCGCCTCAGAAAACCCTTTAGCCCTTAAGACGGAAGCTTCAAGAGCCACGCCGTCAAAGACAGCTGGGCTAGGTACTGTTAGACACAGGGGCCCTGAACAAGGAGGTCTTGGCGTTGTGGAAGTAGAATTGGACGCTCTGACGATAGGCCTTGCAGGTTTGAGAACCAGTGCCGTCTGGGCCACGCTGAAACTATGAGAAGCAGAATTCCTTTTTCTTGCTTGAACTTCTGAATTACCCTGGGCAGGAGTGACACCGGAGGGAACACGTACGGCAGCCGAAACCTCCACGGCACCGCCAGCGAATCCACGAATGCTGCTTGAGGATCCCTTGTCCTTGCTCCGAAGACCGGAACCTTGTGATTGTGTCGAGACGCCATCAGATCTAGGTCTGGAAGGCCCCACTTTTCCACTAGGAGTTGATCCACTTCTGGATGGAGGCCCCACTCGCCGGCATGTACGTCCTGACGACTGAGAAAGTCCACTTCCCAATTCAGGACTCCCGGAATGAATATTGCCAATATGGCCGGTAGATGGCGTTCCGCCCAATGTAGAATCCGTGAGACTTAATTAATTGCCAAACGGCTTCAAGTGCCGCCTTGATGATTTATGTAAGCCACTGTGGTGGCGTTGTATGACTGTACTTGAACAGGACGGTTCTGAATTCAATGCTGGGCCAGGTTCAATGCATTGAAGACCGCCCGCAATTCCAGAATGTTGATTGAGAGGAGAGACTTCTCCTTGGTCCACCGACCCTGAAGGGAGTATTTCTTCAGCACCGCGCCCCAACCTCTTAGCCTGGCATCCGTCGTCAACAGGACCCAGTTGGATATCCAGAAGGGACGGCCCCTGCACAATTGTTGGTCCTGGAGCCACCAGAGCAGCGACAGACGAACCTCCGGAGTCCATGAGATCACGTGAGACCTGATCCGGTGAGGCAGGCCATCCCACTTGGCTAGAATTAGCTTCTGGAGGGGGCGAGAATGGAATTGAGCATACTCCACCACGTCGAATGCTGAGACCATGAGGCCCAGCACCTGCATCGCCGAATGTATCGACACTTGCGGACGAGAAAAGAAGCAACGAATCCTGTCCTGAAGCTTCAGGACTTTCTCCTGAGACAAGAACAACCCCTGGTTGTGAGTGTCCAATAGCGCTCCCAGGTGCACCATGCTCTGAGCAGGGACCAGGGAGGATTTCTTCCAGTTGATGAGCCACCCGTGGGCTTGTAGAAACCGGACCGTCATATCCAGATGACGTAGGAGAAGTTCTGGGTAATTTGCCAGGATTAACAAGTCATCCAGATACGGCAGTATCCTGACCCCTTGACTGCGGAGTACCACCGTCATCCCCGCCATGACTTTGGTGAAGACTTGAGGAGCCATAGTTAAACCAAAAGGTAATGCCCGAAACTGGTAATGGAGGTTGCCAATCGCAAACCTCAGGTATTTCTGATGTGACGCTGCTATAGGAATATGCAGGTAAGCATCCTGTATATCCAGGGAGACCATGTAGTCCCCAGGTTCCAAGGTCAGAATTATAGAGCGAAGGGTTTCCATACGGAACTTGGAAACCTTCACAAACTTGTTCAATGCCTTGAGGTTGAGAATGGGCCGGGAGGACCCATTCGGTTTCGGGACTAGAAACAGCGGAGAATAGTACCCCCGGCCCCTCTGCGCAAAGAGGCACCTGTACTACGACTCCTGTATCCAGGAGGGTCTGTACCACCGAATGTAGAGTGTTTGCCTTTGGTCCAACGGGATGTCTGTCCGGCAAAATCGATGAGGTGGTCGGTTTTTGAAGGCTATGACGTAACCTTGAGTGATGACTTCCCGTACCCAGGAATCTGAAGTGGTCTTCAACCATTCCTGGGTATACCCTAGAAGCTGGCCCCCCACCCTGGGAACCCCAGGGGGAGGCCCGCCCCGTCATGCGGCAGGCTTATCGGTCTAGAAAGCTGGCTGACGGGCCGCCCAGGCTCTTTTGGGCTTTGGCTTACCAGGTTTGGAAGTTTGGGTCTGCTTGTTGTACGCCTGACCTTTTGCTTTACCTGAAGGGCGAAAGGAAGTACCTTTAGCCTTCGACACAGAAGGAGTGGTACTTGGCAGACAGGCAGTTTTGGCAGTAGCCAAGTCAGCCACTATCTTATTTAAGTCCTCCCCAAACAGAATATCTCCCTTTGAAAGGGAGTACCTCCAGGGTTTTTCTAGAGTCCAGATCCACAGACCAGGATCTCAGCCACAATATCCGGCGAGCCAGGACTGACGTAGTAGAAGCTTTGGCTGCTAGGATACCGGCATCAGAAGCTGCCTCTTTAATATAGCGAGAAGCTGTGACAATATATGACAAGCATTGTCTAGCATGGTCAAAAGAGATTTCAGCTTCTAACTCCAAGGCCCATGCTTCAATAGCCTCTGCACCCCATGTTGCTGCAATAGTGGGCCTGTGTGCAGCACCCGTAAGGGTGTAAATCGCTTTCAGACAACCCTCCACACGTTTATCCGTAGGCTCTTTTAGAGACGTGACGGTAGTGACAGGTAGAGCTGAGGAAACCACCATCCTAGCCACATGTGAGTCTACTGGAGGAGGCGTTTCCCAATTTTTAGACAGCTCTGGTGCGAGGGGATAGCGAGCCAGCATCTTCTTTTGAGGCACAAACTTCTTACCCGGGTTTTCCCAGGGTTCTTGACGTATATCCACTAGGTGGTCAGAGTGAGGTAAAACTTGTTTAAACACCTTCTGACGCTTGAACCTATCTGGTTTCTTAGGAGGGACGGATGGCTCGGGATCATCCGTAATCTGTAAAATCAACTTACTAGCCTCCAAAAGATCAGGAACATCCACATGTGAACCACCCTCCCCATCAGCCGTATCTGAGTCAGAATCTGTGGGGTCAGTGTAAGTGCCGTCTTCATCAGACGAGGTGTCAGTGACAGCAGTGGATTGTGAGGAGATAAGAGCTCACTTAGAGGACCCCTTAGGCTTGGGCGAGCGAGGGTCAGACTTTTTAGTAGTCAGGGACTGGTTCAACTTCTTCAATTGAGCAGATAAATCGTCCGCCCACGGCGGGTTAGCTGCAGGGACCACATACGGTTGCACCGGCATAGGGGGTCCCATAGGAGGTGTTAGTTTATTAACTAGCGTATGTAGAAGCGTGGAAAAAGCGGCCCACGTGGGTCATTATGTACCTCTGTTGCCACAGTCCCACTGGGGGGCAAGGAGCCCCCAGAACCAGAGCCCACGGCTGCTATATTCTCCTCATAGGGATCTGTGGCTTCAGCAACACCGGCAGTGTGTTCAGCCCCAGAGCCGTTACCCTCAGAAGCAGACATGATATAACTTGCAGTATCAGGTAACACAGTACAATTGGCAGCAGCACAATACCTCTTACCCAAATTCCTGCGTAGTCAGCACTAGCAGAGATAAAGGAGAGATATGGTGACTAAAATCACAGAGAAAAATACGTATTAAAGTATATCTTTGTGAAAATCCTATATAAATATAAAACCTGACGCACCAAGCCCCCTCAGGTTATAGAATATAGGGATAGCAAGTTGAGTGAGAGACACGAAATGGACACCACTCAGCGAGCTAATGCACACACAGATAGTCACAGTTTGTACAATGCAGAGGTTATTACTCACAATAATACTGCACTGGACTAGCTTATATATAGCTATGTAGTCAATAGATATAACACTGCACAGCAAGAACTGGATGTATTCACAGGGTAATTGTACTAGAAAACCCTGACTAAATGCACTCTTTCTTAACTAACACTGTCTAAAAGGCAGGTAGAATACTTAAGTGTCATGTAAAGTCACAGCCCTGACAACCAGGCAGCTTTACACAGGAGGATTTGCCCAAGCAGTCCCAGGAACAGTGTAGCTGAGAGAAATAGCGCCCAGACACTGACAGGGAGTGAGGGAGAGACAGATATGCAGCTCCAGGGCAGGAACATTTGCGGGAAATGGCGCCCTGGGGCTGGGGGAGGGGCTTCAGGTCTAAGCCTTATCCCCCTACTGGCAAAACCACCGGGTACTGTGGGCTACTATTAAAATGGTTTAGAGAGAAAACCTGACCTGCACCCATGCCCTGGTGATCTAGTGGGATCGCCTGTACTGCCACAGTGTCCACCGCCAGCGCGTGCGGCCCGCCTCCCACTGACCGCGCCGGATCACGATAAGGTACGGGTCCCGCAAGCGGGACCCACTCACCACCTCCCGAAGCACGGCCACGCGATCCCCGAGAGCCCCCGTCGTGTGTGCCTGACCATGAAGAACACCGGAGCCTCCTGCTGTAGTTACCCGGCAACCAGGGTTCGGGAGTGTACAGCGCCGCTGGGGAGAGCTGGAGCTGCAGCAGTGAATGTCTCTGACATTTACACACCGCTGCTGCCCTTGTAGTCTTCACTTTTTCTTCAAAAAAGCTCTTCTTGCGGCACCAACTAAAAAACTGAGCTCCTGTGCAGGAAGGCGGGGTTATAGAGGAGGAGGCGCTATGCATTCTAGGAACAGTCAAAGCTTTTCAGCCTGTTGGTGCCTCGGATCAAGATCCTACTCTACACCCCTGTGTCTATCCTTGTGGAGCCCAGTGTACCCTGCAGCAGAAATATGGTTACAATATATAAGATGTGCCAGTTGTCAGATAATAAATAATAATAATAATAATAATAAAAAAATGACAGACTCGAAGATGGTAACTTACAGTCACTTAGATAATTAACTTTCAAACAAATTTTGCCATGGTGGCTGACGGGGCCTGAAATAGATGCTGTATTGATTGATTTGCAGCGATATATGTCTATAGTATATGTATATACATATACAGTAAATAAGGAGTGCCAAGCAATGGGAACATAATCATTGAGACTGCATTTATGTCATCACAAAGCAATAACTTAACTTGAAACATTATATCTTGTTTCACTCATTTCTGTGAGAAAGAGAACGGAGGACATTTCATATGTCCATAGTGACATAAAATTCTGAGTAGTATGCTGCATGAAGCAGCAAGGACAGGTGTGGGGTTACTATGGTAACAGGTTGACCTATGGGCAGGCTGATGAATCAGGCGATGGGAGGGGCTTAGTACTTATGAGGCGAGGATTGATTAGATTCTCTCTCTTTTCCTCAGTAAATTTGATCCTCCCACCTGCCCTATTGAGAGTTTTTATGGGTGTCGGCTTGGTGGTTCGGACGGCCTGAAATTGTGGCTGTAACTAAAAAGGGTTTATAGGTGCTCAGGATGTGAGAAGGTGGTGGAGTTTTATCCATAACGGGGAATTGGAGTACCATCGGACCAGATGGGCTTCGGTCTCCGGTGGAGTGGGTAGATACCTGAGCACCTTTTGGTTTGGAGTTTGGGAATACCTTGAGTGGAGAGTTGGCCACGGTATTCCCGGTAAAGGTTAATCAACACAAGGGGTGGCAAATGGCCCCATATTGCCCCTTGTTATGCGATGGAGGCAGTGCTGTAGTTGGGCCCTTGCCTCTTCTTGTGGTTTGGAATTTAGAACTTGTTTGGTCAGCCACAGTAAAATGTCAGGAATCGGCGTTCAGTGGCTTCTCACTTACCAGTGCGCTGGTGTGCAGGCCTCCAGAGGTCACGGCCCCAGTTGCGGCTGCATGAAATCTCTGTCCGCGAGCGCAATATCCATTGTCACCGTGTACCCCTGAAGACCATCCAGTGTGAACCCCGCGGAGTGGCCGGCATCTGTACAGCATGGGTGCCGTCATGACACTTGCGGTCAGCTGACCTGAACACCCAATCCTGCGATATGTTTGCACACATGATTCCAGCATCCAATGTCTGCTGAGCAAGGGGTAGAAATTCAGGACATCGGCTCAGTCTCATCGCCTTGGACAACGCGTTACATCTAGAGATGAGCGGGTTCGGTTCGTTGAGATCCAAACCCCCCCCGAACCTCACCTATTTTACACGGGTCCGAGGTAGCCTCGGATCTTCCCGCCTTGCTCGGTTAACCCGAACGAGGTCGAACGTCATCATCCCGCTGTCGGATTCTCGCGAGATTCGAATTCCATATAAAAAGCCGCGCGTCACCGCCATTTTCACTTGTGCATTGGAGATTGAACGGAGAGGACGTGGCTACGTTCTCTCCCTGAAAAGCTCCGTATCTGTGCTCAGTGTGCTGCAAATATCTATGTTCTCTGCCTGAAGAGCTCCATATCTGTGCTCAGTGTGCTGCAAATATCTGTGCTCAGTGTGCTGCAAATATCTACGTTCTCTGCCTGAAAAGCTCCATATCTGTGCTCAGTGTGATGCAAATATCTGTGCTCAGTGTGCTGCATTGTGGGGACCACCAGTATATAATTATAATAGTACAGTACAGTAGGCCATTGCTGTATCTTGCAGCTCTTTGTCAGACTCAGTTCTAGACAGTATCCTGATCATCAGTGCTCAATATCTGCTGCGTTGTTGTGTGACCAGTGTATACTATATATATATATATATATATATATATATATATATATATATATATATATATATATATATATATATATATATATATATAGTAGCACAGTGCAGCATTTTGGTGACCACCAGTATAGTAGTACAGTACAGTAGTCCATTGCTGTATCTTGCAGCTCTGTGTCACTTCAAGTATCCATATCTGTGCTGCATTATTGTGAGCAGTATATATAGTAGTACAGTGCAGCATGTTGGTGACCAACAGTATATAGTTGTACAGTACAGTAGGCCATTGCTGTATCTTGCAGCTCTGTGTCACTGCAAGTATCCATATCTGTGCTGCATTGTTGTGAGCAGTATATATAGTAGTACAGTACAGCATTTTGGTGACCAACAGTATATAGTTGTACAGTACAGTAGGCCATTGCTGTATCTTGCAGCTCCATGTCACTGCAAGTATCCATATCTGTGCTGCATAGTTGTGAGCAGTATATATAGTAGTACAGTGCAGCATTTTGGTGACCAACAGTATATAGTTGTACAGTACAGTAGGCCATTGCTGTATCTTGCAGCTCCGTGTCACTTCAAGTATCCATATATGTGCTGCATTGTTGTGAGCAGTATATAGTAGTACAGTGCAGCATTGTGGTGACCACCAGTATATAGTAGTACAGTACAGTAGGCCATTGCTGTTTCTTGCTGCTCTGTGTCACTTCTAGTATCCATATCTGTGCTGCATCGTTGTGACCAGTATATAGTAGTATAGTGCAGCAATGAGGTGACCACCAGTATATAGTAGTACAGTACAGTAGGCCATTGCTGTATCTTGCAGCTCCATGTCAGACTCAGTTCTATTCTCCGGATCAGTGCTCAATATCTTTGCTGCATTGTGGGGACCAGTATACTACAGTACAATAGTCCAGTGCTGTTCTCGCTGCTCAGTGTCAGTTCTCCGTAGTATCATCAGTGATCAGTATAATCCGTTCTCAGTATAATCAGTGCGCTGTTAGACGTGCGCCCGTTTTCCGCCATTAGTGCATTGGAATTTAGACAATTGATGAAGTTATTGTGTCCCTGGTACAAAATCCCGTCTAGATTCCACTTCACTAGGCAGGTGATAGCGAGATTTTACCAATTAATATCAGTGATTTATAATTATTAATTACAGTGATCTTGCCAAATAATTACAGTGATTTTGTCATTTTCTTCCAGTGATTTGGTCCAATAATACCATTGATTAGAACTAATAATTCTTGTGATTTTGTCATTTTTCTTCCAGTGATTTGGACCAATAATGCCATTGATTTGAAGTGATAATTCCTGTGATATTGAGGTGTTTGTGTCGCTTATCTTAGCCGTCCAGCGACCACAGTGCACCTCTTTTTCTCTTTTCTTTGCATCATGTGCTTGTTTGGGGACTATTTTTTTAAGTGCGATCCTGTCTGACACTTCCGTATATGTCCAGTGGTACTGCCAGTTGATATAATTCCCGACATTACTGCCATTTAATTCCAGTGATTTTGTCATTTTCTTCCAGTGATTTGGACCAATAATACCATTGATTAGAACGAATAATTCCTGTGATTTTGTAATTTTCTTCCAGTGATTTGGACCAATAACACCATTGATTAGAACGAATAATTCCTGTGATATTGAGGTGTTTGTGTCGCTTAGCTTAGCCATCCAGCGACCACAGTGCACCTCTTTTTCTCATTTCTTTGCATCATGTGCTGTTTGGGGACAATTTTTTGAAGTGCCATCCTGTCTGACACTGCAGTGCCACTCCTAGATGGGCCAGGTGTTTGTGCCGGCCACTTGGGTCGCTTTGCTTAGTCATCCAGCGACCTCGGTGCAAAGTTTAGGACTAAAAATAATATTGTGTGGTGTTCAGAATAGACTGGAAATGAGCGTAAATTATGGTTATTGAGGTTAATAATATTATAGGATCAAAATTACCCCCAAATTCTATGATTTAAGCTGTTTTTGAGGTTTTTTTTTTTTAAAAACACCCGAATCCAAAACACACGCGAATCCGACAAAAAAATTTCAGGGAGGTTTTGCCAAAACGCGTCCGAATCCAAAACACGGCCGTGGAACCGAATCCAAAACCAAAACACAAAACCCGAAAATTTTCCGGTGCACATCTCTAGTTACATCCAGTGTACAGTTCTCCTGGTTCCTGTGTTCCTGTTTCCAGTTACTTCCATTGCTCCTATTTCTTTGTGGAACTACAGACTTCAGCCATCCAGCTTTTCTACGAACTCCTTCCACAGTCAGCCTCCACACTTCTTTCAGTAAGAGACTCTCTCCAGATGTTTCCTCACCATTCTCACCTGTGCATTATTTACCAGCATTCAGCACTGTGCAATTGCATTCAGCACTTAATCTACCAACTTGATGTGTTATAAAATATCTCCTGCTTGGGCCTTGCTTGGCTTAGTGGACATGTGCCTATATACAGACTGAGTGTATTCTCATTGTTGGTTTCTCAACCTTCCATCGGAGTTACGTACTGCTTCATATTTTTGTCATCAGTTGCATCTGCTTCAGCTGCCTATTGTTTCTGTTATTATCAACTACCAAGTCAACCATCATTGTTGTCTGATATTAGTGACTTTCAAAAACCATTCATCTGAGTTATTTACTGCCTGTTATTCATGTCATCAATTGCATCTGTTTCCATCCGCATATTATTTCTGTTATTACTGACTTCCAAGTCAATCATCATTTTGTTATTCTCATTGACTTTCAAACCACCAGCATTCTCATTGTGTTCCAGTTACTGTCTATGGGATCCGGTCTGAAGATCGACAGTGTCTAGGTCGACAATGTTTAGGTCGACCACTATAGGTCGACAGTCACTAGGTCGACATGGATGGAAGGTCGACAGGGTTAGGTCGACAGGTCTAAAGGTCGACATGAGTTTTTCACATTTTTTTTTCTTTTTTTGAATTTTTTCATACTTAACGATCCACGTGGACTACGATTGGAACGGTAAAGTGTGCCAAGCGAAGGCACCATGCCCGAAGCATGGCGAGCGAAGGGACGCGGTGCACTAATTTGGGATCCCGGTCACTCTACGAAGAAAACGACACAAAAAAAAAAAACCTCATGTCGACCTTTAGACCTGTCGACCTAGCACATGTCGACCTAGAAACCCTGTGGACCTTCCATCCATGTCGACCTAGTGACTGTCGACCTATAGTGGTCGACCTAAACATTGTCGACCTAGACACTGTCGATTTGATGAACCACACTCACTGTCTATACCCCTGTGTGCTAATAAACATCAATGCGCACACGCGCAGGAATTTTCTACAGCCTCCTCGTTTTCTCCACCGCACCACCACTGACCCACTAGTGCCCCCTCTGGGAACAGACAGAGTTACAGACCTGACATAAAAGGTGTAAAGGTTAGAATAAATAGGGACTTGAATTAAATAGGCCGTTCCTCAAGTTGTCACCATACCATTTCTGATTAATAAAGCTGACAGTTTTGTTTGGCAAAATTTATTTCAGTTGTCAGTGTCCGTTATTTCTTTAGAGTATGTTTGGAGTATGCGCATGAATGCAGGATAGTCTACAATAGACATTTTAAAACAGTATACTTTACAATACCTATCACTATACTGTATATGGAAATACAATCCGTGCATTTAAATTACGTCACTTGTTATTTTTTCTTGCAAGTGGAGTACATTGTATATGAAAACCTCAATGGTATAATATGTGCATAATGATGCAAACTGGGAGTTAGATTTAATACAAGAGGCCAAACTCTTTTTTCAAGGCTCATTCACTTAAATTTTCTGTCCTGTTGTCGAAAGCGTCATACAAAATAGGAGATGTATCACAGGGAACTCTGCACACAGGCCTGTTCTGTATTACAGGGAACTCTGCGCACAGGCCTGTTCTGTATCACAGGGAACTCTGCGCACAGGCCTGTTCTGTATCACAGGGAACTCTGCGCACAGACCTGTTCTGTATCACAGGGAACTCTGCGCACAGGGCTGTTCTGTACCACAGGGAACTCTGCGCACAGGCCTGTTCTGTACCACAGGGAACTCTGCGCACAGGGCTGTTCTGTACCACAGGGAACTCTGCGCACAGGCCTGTTCTGTACCACAGGGAACTCTGCGCACAGGCCTGTTCTGTACCACAGGGTATTCTGCGCACAGGCCTGTTCTGTATTACAGGATACTCTGCGCACATGCCTGTTCTGTACCACAGGGTACTCTGCGCACAGGCCTGTTCTGTATTACAGGATACTCTGCGCACATGCCTGTTCTGTACCACAGGGTACTCTGCGCACAGGCCTGTTCTGTATTACAGGATACTCTGCGCACATGCCTGTTCTGTATCACTGGGTACTCTGCGTACATGCCTGTTCTGTATCACAGGGAACTCTGCGCACAGGCCTTTTCTGTGGGCCTGATCCAGAGATAAACACTTAAGCAATTTCAAGTTCGATTTTCTCAGCTTCGCAACTGCTGATATCAACAACTCATTCTCAATTGCGTACACATTCACAGACTATACACAAGAACAAGGATAGCCCTAAGGGTAGCCTTATGGATACGCAGACCATAAACAGCAGTGGCAACGCAAACGGTTACTTCCTGTCAAACACTGGCCCTCATTCCGAGTTGTTTGCTCGCAAGCTGCTTTTAGCAGCTTTGCACACGCTAAGCAGCCGCCTACTGGGAGTGAATCTTAGCTTATCAAAATTGCGAACGAAAGATTAGCTAAATTGCGAATAGACACTTCTTAGCAGTTTCTGAGTAGCTCGGGACTTACTCGGCAACTGCGATCAGTTCAGTCAGTTTCGTTCCTGGTTTGACGTCACAAACACACCCAGCGTTCGCCCAGACACTCCCCCGTTTCTCCAGCCACTCCCGCGTTTTTCCCAGAAACGGCAGCGTTTTTTCACACACACCCATAAAACGGCCAGTTTCCGCCCAGAAACACCCACTTCTTGTCAATCACATTACGATCACCAGAACGAAGAAAAAACCTCGTAATGTCGTGAGTAAAATACCTAACTTAATAGCAAATTTACTTGGCGCAGTCGCACTGCGGACATTGCGCATGCGCATTAGCGACTAATCGCTCCGTTGCGAGAAAAATATAACGAACGAACAACTCGGAATGACCCCCATTATGCGATAAAATCCTCATTGCGAGTGGTATCGCAGCGGCACCCCGACGCATGCACAATGAGATCTCGGCACATGTACAGTCTGCCGAAAACAGTTCAATTGCATTGAAAATCAGCATTGCACCCAGCTCTGGATCAGGCCCAGAAAGCGTATAACACTCCATGGTAGTGGCTGGTGGCCTGTCATATTAAGGAGTATATTTATAAAAATTTGATGTTTTCAGGGGTGTAGTATGATTCGCCGGCGCTTGGGATCCCGGCGCCCAGCATACCGGCGCTGGGATCCTAACTGCCGGAATGCCGGCAGTGGGGTGAGTGCAAAAGAGCCCCTTGCAGGCTCGCTGCGCTTGCCACGCTGCAGGCACGGTGGCGCGCTACGCACGCCACGCTATTTATTCTCCCTCCAGGGGGGTCGTGGACACACCAAGAGGGAGTATAGTTGTCGGTATACCAGTAGTCAGGATTCCGGCGCCGGTATGCTGAGCGCCGGGATCCCGAAAGCCAATACAGGTTGAGTATCCCATATCCAAATATCCGAAATACGGAATATTCCGTAATACGGACTTTTTCGAGTTAGAGTGAGATAGTGAAACCTTTGTTTTTTGATTGCTCAATGTACACAAAATTTGTTTAATACACAATGTTATTAAAAATATTGTATTAAATGTCCTTTAGGCTGTGTGTATAAGGTGTATATGAAACATAAATGAATTGTGTGAATGTATACAGTTTGTTTAATGCACAAAGTTAGTAAAATATTGGCTAAAATGACCTTCAGGCTGTGTGTATAAGGTGTATATGAAACATAAATGCATTCTGTGCTTAGATTTAGGTCCCATCACCATGATTTCTCATTATGGTATGCAATTATTCCAAAATACGGAAAAATCCGATATCCAAAATACCTCTGGTCCCAAGCATTTTGGATAAGGGATACTCAACCTGTATATCAAGTGCCACCCGTTTCCAGAAATATTAAAGATGTCCTGAATGTATGTACAGGAGCATATACTGTAGATATCTACTATGGTCCCCGTCTGCTCAATCAACAATTTTACCCCAACTGGATCCCTCCCCAGTACTGTCCTGCCTACATGCAGTCTGATGGCCACGCATGTGCAGGAGATCAGCTTGGACCGCAACTGGATTTCTTACACATCACAGGGATGGGCTATTATCAGAGCCGCTATCCCTGCTTGTGAATAATGGTAACTACTTATTACTGTGATAAGCGGTTGTAAGAAGCTATAATTATTTGGACCAATTCCTGATAAATAATAAATATGCCCCTAAGGGTTATGGAGTGTGCTTCATATCATAAACTCAAGGGACACAAAGTAAGAGAAATTGTTGATTGATTGATGATTTGCACAGTGTGCAATCAGATGCTAGCACGAACCTTGGTGAGTTTTCTCTAGCATCCATATGGGATATTGGGGGAAACTAGTACGATGGAGTTTAGAAAAAAGTGCCCTCAGGAGAGGATGCACATCTCTGCAGATCCAGAGAGTATTATTCAATTTCTTTTACATTTTTTATTATTTTCAGTATGCTGTCTGGGCAAAAGCATACCTGCGCCATGGGAGTTGGGGGTGTGGGGGGGGGGGGATGGTCACCGGCCTTACGAGGTGCTAAGCCGCTTCCCCGCTGCAGGACCACGGTCCTGAGGGGTTGTTGTTCAGTGTGGCACTGCACCTTGGCTGTCACAGCCGCAGCACGCCGCACACCCCTAACGCTGCCTGAAGGTGACATCGGTGGTGAGTACAAACTGGGGTCCCCGCTAGGGGTGTCCCCCGGCTCAAAGTGCGGCTGACCATAGGCGCACGTATGGGACCCTCCTGGTGGGGTCCCGCTAAGATCCCCCATGTAGAACTGGCACAAAAGGGCTTGACTAGCACTTGTGTGATGTTTTAAGCTCAAAAGAAGACTTTTGCCAGTATAATCTATGTATGTAACTCTGGCACCATAGGAGGGGAGGAGCTACCTCAGAGCGGGACCTGAGGCGTTTTGGTGCCTTCTTCTGCTTACTGCAGCACAGGCAGCACACACAGCGCTTCCTGATCCTCAGACACACTGGAAATGTGGTACAGGGTGTAGCAAAGGGGGAGAGCCACTTGTGTACCCTATCCTGATCTTATCTAGGACAATAATTGCTAGTGTTTACTGTGTAATAGGGAGCTGACAGTCTCACTGGACTGTGCAGCACAGGGTGTGCTGGTGTCCTCTCTTCTCTGTGTCTCCTCTCACATACGGTACGGCGGGCTTGCATTATAACGGTCCGTGTGTGTGTATGTTATTGTTCTTACTGTGAATATGGGTAAACACAAGCTGTGCAGTATATGTAACACTAGATTTTCTCCCTTATATAATGACTCTCTTTCCTGTGAACAATGCAGTCAATCTTCACAAATCAGTGGAGGGGCTGGGGGAGAGGGTCAAGAGCCCCACTGGTTAGGGTCTCTAAAAACTATGATGTCAGCTATGTCATCCCAGCTCAATGCTATTGTGCAGAAAACTCAGCTACTACAACAAGCTGTTGCAGATTTAGCTGCTAGGACAGATGCACAGCCCCACTCTCTCATGCAGGTCCCCAGAAGCGTGATTTACCTGCTATTCTATCTGATACAGATGATGATGTACAGGATGATGGGGATGACCTGGACCCCGTTAGTGGGGATCCCGATGCTGCTCAGGGTATTGAACCCCTCATGTGCTACAGCTCCCTCTAGAGGATGCTGCCTCACAGCAGTCGTTTTTCTTTGTACAAAACAAGCCTCCTGTCACTTTCCCTGATTCTACAGAGTTAGATGACTTATTCAAACAAGCCTGGAAAAATCCAGACAAAAAATTCCAAGTGTTCAAAAAGTTTTTGCGCACTTTCCTTTTTGCCCCTGAAGGTAGAAAATTTTGGGAGGTACCCCCTGCGGTGGATGTCTCAGTATCTCGCCTGTCTAAATAGGTGGTGCTACCTGCCCTGGGCTCCTTTACCATGAATTATCCAGGGTATTGGAAGATTGAGGCTACCCTAAAATCTGTATACACAGCAGCCGGAATATCGCAAAGACCGGTTTTTGTGGGTTGCTGGATGACCCATGCTATTCATTCTTGGACCACTCAAATTCAGGGGATCCTCTCAAGAGATATACCCTTAGATACTATGGTAACCCTCCTGGAGTACATTCAGGACACTACCCGTGTCCTCTGTGATTCGCTCAAGGAGATGGGGAACATTAATGCTCGTACTTCTGCCATGACAGTGTCGACACGCAGGGCCTTGTGGTTGCGAGCACCAGTTCTCAGGAACAGTCCACCGGTTCTGCTTCCACTAAGGCCTCAGCATGACGGTGCCCACCGACTTCGAGGGGATCTCGAGGTGGGAGCTCGACTGCGCCACTTCAGCCGCTTCTGGGAGACCTCTTGCCAGGATGCCTGGGTCAGAGATCTCGTTTCTCAGGGCTACAGGCTGGAGTTTGACAGTACTCCCCCTCAATGATTTTTCAAATCAAGCTTACCAGCTTTGGAGGATATGCAAGTTACTTTGCAACAGGCAAACCGAATGTTGGTTCAGTGCCGCGTCATTGTTCCAGTACCACTACCGCAATGCGGCATGGGGTTTTACTCAAACCTGTTTGTGGTGCCGAAACAAGGCGGTTCGGTCAGACCCATTTTGAATCTCAAATCCCTGAATCCTTACTTGAAGGTTCAAGATGGAGTCCCTGCAAGCAGGATTGCGGGCCTGGAAGAATGAATATTTTTGGTCTCCTTGGATATCAAGGATGCCTATTTCCATATTCCAAATTGGCCGCCTCATCAGGCGTACCTGCGGTTTGCCCTCCTGGACAATAATTTCCAATTTCAGGCACTACCCTTTGGCCTGTCCACAGCCCTGAGGGTATTCACAAAGGTGATGGTGGAGATGATGTTCCAACTCCGGGTCCAGGGGGTCAATGTGGTCCCTTATCTGGACGATCTTCTGATAAAAGCACGATCCAGGGAGCTTTTGTTGCTCCATATCGACTGCACCATCCATCTTATTTCGGTCCATGGGTGGATCCTCAACTTGCAGAAGTCTCACCTAGAGCCAACTCAGAGGCTCCTGTTCCTGAGGATGTTGCTGGATACTGTTGCCCAGAAAGTGTTTCGACCAGAGGACAAGGCAAAAACACTTCAGGATATGGTCCACATGGTGCTCCGGCCTACTCGAGTTTCCATCCATCCAGCATTAGTTTGCTGGCAAAAATGGTTGCCTCATATGAGGCGATCCAGTATGGGAGGTTCCATGCCAGAACATTTCAATTGGATCTCCTGAGCAAGTGGTCCGGATCACATCTCCAGATGCACCGGATGATTTAGCTGTCACCTCAGGCCAGGATTTCCCTCCTGTGGTGGCTACAGTCCTCCAATCTCCCGGAGGGCCGAATTTTTGGGATTCAGGATTGGACCCTCCTCACGACTGATGCAAGTCTATGGGGATGGGGAGCTGTCACCCAAGGGGCGCAGTTCCAGGGCAGGTGGTCAGCCCACGAGGCCCTCCTTACGATCAACAGTCTGAAACTTCGGGTGATCTACAATGCTCTGCTTCAGGCCTCTCCTCTGCTCAAGGATCACACGATCCAGGTACAGTTGGACGCCACAGCAGTGGCGTATATTAATCGTCAAGGAGGGACAAAAAGCAGAGCCTGCATGTGAGAGGTGTCAAAGAAACTCCTCTGGGTGGAAAGACACGCAAGAGCAATGTCAGCAATATTCATTCCGGGTGTGGACAACTGGGAGGTGGACTTCCTGAGTCGTCACGATCTCCACCCAGGGGAGTGGGGGCTCCACCATCTGGTGTTCCATCAGATCATCGACCGGCTTCTCGTCTCAACAAGAAACTTTCCTGGTATTGCTTACGGACCAGGGACCCTCAGGCGAGGGCAGTAGACGCACTGGCATCGCCTTGGCCGTATCAGTTGGTCTACCTGTTTCCTCCGATTCCGTTGCTCCCAAGGGTGCTAAAGTGAATCAGGAACCAAGATGTCTAGGCAATTCTGACATGTCCATTGGCCTCTACCACTAAGAAGCGATCTTTATCAACAAGGACCATTCGTCTACCCGGACTTATGGCAACTTCATTTGATGGCATGGAGGTTGAGTGGAACATCCTAGCTCACAAGGGCCTTTCCAAGTAGGTTATTGCTACCATGGTTCTGGCCAGGAAACCTGGGGCGTCAAAACACTATCATCATATCGGGAGGAGATATGTTTCTTGGTGCGAGGAATGCACGTATCCGCCTGCTGAGTTTCACTTGGGATGTTTCCTACAGGCTGGTGTGGATAAGGGCTTATGTCTGGGTTACATTAAGGTCCAGATTTGAGCCCTCTCCATTTTCTTCCAGAAGAAATTAGCAGTGTTGCCTGAAGTTCAGACCTTCTTGCAAGGGGTACTCCACATACAACCACCTTTTGTGCCGCCTAAGGCACCCTGGGATTTGGATGTAGTGTTGGAATTTCTACAGTCCTCCTGGTTTGAACCTCTAATGATGGTAGAAGACAAGTACCTCACGTGGAAGGCAGTGATGTTACTGGCCCTGCCTTCTGCTCGATGTGTTTCAGAATTGGGGGCCTTATCGTGTAAAAGTCCCTACTTGGTCTTTTACGAGGACAGAGCAGAGCTCCGGACTAGACAGCAGAGCTCCGGACTAGACAGCAGTTCCTGCCGAAGGTTGTCTTTGTGTTTAATCTGAATCAACCTATTGTGGTTCCGTCCATTTCTGACGCTTCTGCTCCTCTGGAGGCACTGGATGCTGTGCATGCCTTGAAGATCTATGTCAAGTGTACAGCTTGGGTCAGAAAGATGGATTCCTTGTTCGTGCTCTATGAAGCGCAGAAGAAGGGTTGCCCTGCTTCAAAGTAGTCCATTGCTTGTTGGATTAGCCTTACTATCCACCAGGCCTATGTTTCGGCAGCCTTACCTGTTCCTAAGTCTCTAAATGCCCACTCTACAAGATCAGTGGGTTCTTCCTGGACGGCTGAGTGTGGAGTCTTGGCCTTGCAACTATGCCGAGCTGCTACCTGGTCGGGGAAGAACACTTTTTTGTGAAGTTCTACAAATTTGATACCCTGGCCAAAGAGTATACCCAGTTTGGGCAGGCGGTGCTGCAGCAGTCTCCACACGTTCTCGCCCATTCTGGAAGCTTTGGGACGTCCCCATCATACAAGTTTCCCCCAATATCCCTTTATAGATGCTAGAGAAAATAGGATTTTAATACTTACCGGTAAATCCTTTTCTCGTAATCCATAAGGGATATTGGGCGCCCGCCTCAGTGTGTGGACTTTTCTGCAGGTTCTTGTTCTTAAGTTACCTGTTCAGCTGTTGCTGTCGTTACCAGCCGTTGCTGGTTGTCGTATGTTAGTCGTGTGCTGGTGTGTCAATCTTACCACCTTTTCTGTTATAATGTTCCTTCTCTCATATGTCCTTTCTCCTTCGGGCACGTTTTTACCTATAACTCCATCGTACTAGTTTTCCCCCAGTATCCCTTATGGACTACGAGAAAAGGATTTACCGGTAGGTATTAAAATCCTATTTTCATGCTGTATTCGGCTGAATCAAGCCACTAATATGGCAGTGTCTTGTGTGAGATGTGTTAGTTCTGGATACAGTATGTTGCAGATTGCACATTTCAGGTTAGTTTGGGATTGATACATGTAGTAGACAGAAAAGATGATAGAGACTTCAGCATCGTTTTTGGAAGAGAAGAAAAAGTGTCAAAGGATGAAGAGAAGCACTGAGGAGGTTGTTGCTCTGGGGGGTGGGCAACATTTTTTTTTAAATAACAGATCGTTTTCGTTCTTAATTTAGTAAGCAAGCGAGCTGAGATTGATATGCACTGAAAATGCGTTTGGAGCTAGAATAATCTGTAATCAGTTCTTCTCTGAGCAAGTTTACATTTTGAACTACAGTACAGAATGAAAAGCAGTGTAGTGAGGGGATAATATGGATAAACGAGTTTGACATTGGTGCAGTGTATGATAGGGTTTTAAGAGTCCAAGGAAAATAAGCATATGGAAGGAATGTCACCTCCCCATATCCCCATCCACATATCCCCATATCTCCATCCACATCACACTGACCTCCCTCCCTGCCCACCTCCTGCAGTTTCCCCTCCTAGCTCAGGCACCCGTACCATCACTACTCTCTCATCATCCCTGCCCTCAAAATTAATCTCACCTCATCGCTACAGCAACCCTGATAATCTCATTCACATCTCTCCCACAAACTCATACCCCCTATCCTGTGCCCTCTGGAATGCCAGATCTGTTTGTAACAAACTGGTCCCCACTCATGAACTTTTCATTTCCAACTCCCTACACCTACTAGCCATTACTGAAACTTGGATTACGCCCTCTGACACTACTTCTCCTGCTGCTCTCTCTGCTGGGGGCCTCACATTCACACACACACCCCGACCTGGGGGTCGCCATGGGGGTGGTGTTGGGGTCCTTTTACCTTCTAGTTACTCCTACTAACTCATACCACCAGAACCATCCCTTACATTCTCAACATTTGAGGTCC
Source organism: Pseudophryne corroboree (assembly GCF_028390025.1). Taxonomy (NCBI): domain Eukaryota; kingdom Metazoa; phylum Chordata; class Amphibia; order Anura; family Myobatrachidae; genus Pseudophryne; species Pseudophryne corroboree. The sequence continues at coordinate 618,144,331 of NC_086449.1, read as the reverse complement.
ATGCCATACGCCTCTTCCAACCAGTCCATCTTAGAGTAGCTGTCATTTACCGCCCCCCTGGCACTGCTTCCAAATTCATCGACAACTTTGCTTCCTGGCTTCCTCACTTCCTCTCTTCTGACATTCCCTCCATTATCCTAGGCGATTTCAACATCCCTATTGACATCCCCACACAATCCCCTGCCTCTAAACTCCTTAACCTCACCTCTTCACTTGGTCTCTCCCAGTGGACCTCCTCACCCTCCCATGTGAATAGGAGCTCACTGGATCTGGTCTTCACTCACCGCTGTGATATTTCTGATTTTTCCAACTCCCCATTTCCCCTCTCTGACCACCACCTGCTCTCCTTTAACCTATCTCTCTCGACTTCCCCATCTCTACCTCCTAAGGCTACCATCACTAAGCGTAACATTGAAGCTATTGACACTACATTCCTTTCCTCCCTGTTTGACTCACTTCTCTCTCCTATTCTCTCTCTCTCATGCCCTGAACAAGCCACTTTCACATACAATGCATCCCTTACTTCTGCTCTTGACTCTGTTGCTCCACCAACCACTATTCACCCTCGCAAATTAACACCTCAACCCTGGCACACCAAATGCACCAGATATCTGCAAAAATGCTCACGTACTGCTGAGCGACACTGGAGGAAATCACGCTCTAAGGCAGACTTCCTCCATTTCAAACTTATGCTCTCATCCTTCAGTGCTGCCCTTTCTCTTGCTAAACAGTCATAATTCAAGAACCTCATCTCCTCCCAGTCTTCCAACCCCCGGCGCCTCTTTGCCACTCTCAACTCACTCCTCTGCCCACCTCCACCTCGTCTCCCTTCCTCACTCTCTGCTCTTGACTTTGCCAATTATTTCACATCCAAAATTGACTCCATACGTCAGGACATCACATCACACCAGTCCATCAGTAACCAGCTTTCTCCTATCCCTTACCAACCCTCCCCATCCCTCGCACCTACTCTGACATCTTTCTCCCATGCATCTGGAGAGGAAGTCATGGCCCTCATTTATTCCTGTCCCCTCACCACCTCCCCACTTGACCCTATCCCCTCCCGCCTCCTCCGCTACCTCTCTCCTTCTGCTTGTTCCCAACTTTCCCACCTTCTCAATCTATCCCTCTCATCAGGCACTGTCCCCTCTGCCTTCAATCATGCACTCATCTCTCCTATTCTTAAAAAACGTACACTTGATCCAAACACTCTCTTCAACTACCGACCCATCTCTCTCCTCACTTTTGTCTCCAAACTCCTTGAGCGTATTGTCTACAACCGTCTTACTTCCTTTCTTTCCTCACACTCACTGCTTGACCCATTCCAGTCTGGCTTCCGTCCTCTCCACTCCACTGAAACTGCCCTTACAAAAGTATGCAATGACCTCCATGCTGCTAAATCTAAGGGACACTACTCTATACTTATTCTACTTGATCTCTCTGCTGCTTTTGACACTGTGGACCATCCTCTCCTACTGCAAATTCTTCACTCCATTGGTCTACGTGACACTGCCCTCTCTTGGCTGTCCTCCTACCTTTCTGACCGTTCTTACTCTGTCTCCTCTCATGACTCCACCTCCCCCTCACTTCCACTAACTGTAGGGGTACCCCAAGGTTCTGTCCTTGGTCCTCTTCTCTTCTCTCTCTATACGTCCTCACTAGGTAAGATCATCAGTTCTTTTGGTTTCCAATATCATCTCTACGCTGATGACACCCAAATCTATATTTCCTCTCCAGACCTCTCCCCTGTTCTCCTCACTCGTATCTCCAACTGTCTCTCTCTCTGCTACCTTTTCCTGGATGTCCCAGCGCTTTCTTAAACTTAACATGTCTAAGACCGAGCTGATTATCTTCCCTCCCTCCCGCATAACCTCACCTCCTACAATCTCATTATCTATTGATGGCACTACTATCTCCTCTAGCCCCCAAGTGCGCTGTCTTGGAGTAATCCTTGACTCCTCCCTCTCCTTCAAACCACACATTCAGCACCTCTCACAAACCTGCCATTTTCATCTAAAAAATATTTCCAGGATCAGACCCTTTCTGACCCAGGATGCTACTAAGACTCTTATCCACTCACTGGTCATCTCCAGACTGGACTACTGTAATCTGCTCCTGACTGGCATTCCTGACAAATACCTCTCTCCACTCCAATCTATCCTCAATGCTGCTGCCCGGCTCATCTTCCTCACCAAACGCACTACGTCCACCTCTCATCTCTTACTAGACCTTCACTGGCTCCCCTTCCCTTTCAGAATCCATTTAAAGCTTCTCACACTCGCTTACAAAGCCCTCACCCACTCCTCTCCCATCTACATCTCTGACCTTATCTCCCTTTACACTCCCACCCGTCCTCTTCGCTCTGCTAATGCACGCCGACTCTCCTGCCTACGGATTACTTCCTCCCACTCCTACCTCCAAGATTTTTCACGTGCTGCACCACTTCTTTGGAATTCCCTACCTCTCCCCCTCAGACTCTACACCTCTCTACAAAACTTCAAACGGGCTCTCAAGACCCACTTCTTCACCAAACCCAGCCAAATCTCATCCTAACCCTCTGTTCTACGCTCTCTATGTACCCCAACTGTGTCACCCCTTTCTTTCTACCCCTCCCCTTTAGAATGTAAGCTCTAACGAGCAGGGCCCTCTTCCCTCATGTGCTTATCCTTTCTTACTTTAATAATCTTCAACTGCACCAATTCCATCAGTCTTCTGCCACCTGATACTTATTCCAGTGTCATCTGCTGATGTAACTATGTTTATTTACCCTGTACTTGTCCTATACTGTCATCAACTGTAAGTTGCTGTTTTCCTGTTTGATTATTTGTTTATGTACTCTGTAATTGGGCGCTGCGGAACCCTTGTGGCGCCATATAAATAAAGGATAATAATAATAATAATAATAATTTTACATTTCCAGGGATGTGAGATGGGGAATGCATCTTCTGGAAGTAGAAGATGAAGAATGCTGCTTGTGGTCTTCAGATCTTGTACAAACCCTGTTCATTCATTGGGAGGCAATCAATTTGCCGGATGTCGGGATCCCGGCGGTCAGGATCTCAATGCCGGAATTCCAACGGCCGACAATGTCGACAGCTGAAATACCAGCTCACAGGGGTTATGCCCACTTGTTGGTATCCAAGACACCCATAGAGTAGGAATAGATCCTGTGGTGAGTGCAGCGAACCACAGAGCCTGCAAGGAGACTCATAGCGCTCGCCATGGTGCCGGCATTCTGGCAGGTGGGATGCCGCTGTTGGGCATCCAACAATGACATCCAAACCCACAGTCTACGGTTCATTCCACTGCCCAACACTCTTCTCCCCTGGAACAATCTTACCAGTGGTCACTGGAGATCGCCATTGTGGGCCTAGGGCCCGTTGGGGTACACTTAATAGTTCTTCAGCTGCATGCATGGCTCACCCTCTTGCGCAGAATTTAAGGTAGAGACTGTAGGTATCGATCCATAATGACTCTTTCCATGATTAATGGTCCTATTGGAGACTCCAGCTGTAGCTACATTGTGGTAAGATAGATGAGGTCATGCATTTGAGGTTAGGGAGTGTTGCCAGATAGGTGAATGTTCACATATAATATAATTTACAAAGAGATATTGTCTGAATTAAAATATTGTTAATGATGAGCGGTGATTTTAAACATAGTGAATGGTATAGATATATATTTATCTTACGTCCTAGAGGATGCTGGGGACTCCGTAAGGACCATGGGATAGACGGGCTCCGCAGGAGACATGGGCACTTTAAGAAAGACTTTAGGTATGGGTGTGCACTGGCTCCTCCCTCTATGCCCCTCCTCCAGACCTCAGTTTACTACTGTGCCCAGAGGAGACTGGGTGCATTACAGGGAGCTCTCCTGAGTTTCCTGTCAGAAAGTATATTTGTTAGGTTTTTTATTTTCAGGGAGCCTGCTGGCAACAGACTCCCTGCATCGAGGGACTGAGGAGAGAGAAGCAGACCTACTTCTGTGAGTTTCAAGGCTCTGCTTCTTAGGCTACTGGACACCATTAGCTCCAGAGGGATCGGTACGCAGGTCTCACCCTCACCGTCCGTCCCAGAGCTGCGCCGCCGTCCTCCTCACAGAGCCGGAAGATAGAAGCCGGGTGAGTATGAGACGAAAAGAAGACTTCAGAGGCGGCAGAAGACTTCATGATCTTCACTGAGGTAACGCACAGCGGTGAAGCTGTGCGCCATTGCTCCCATACACCTCACACACGGCAGTCACTGTAAGGGTGCAGGGCGCAGGGGGGGCGCCCTGGGCAGCATATAAACCTCTCTTCGGCAAAAATATCTATATATACAGCTGGGCACTGTATATATAAAGAGCCCCCACCAGCTTTTAGTATATTTGAGCAGGACAGAAGCCCGCCGCCGAGGGGGCGGGGCTTCTCCCTCAGCACTCACCAGCGCCATTTTCTCCACAGCACAGCGCTGAGAGAAGCTCCCCGGACTCTCCCCTGCTTACCACGGTGAAAGAGGGTTTTGAAGAAGGGGGGGGAGGGCACATAATTTGGCGCATATATATACATATATGTACAAACAGCACTACTGGGTAAACATATATTTATATAGTGTTTTTTCCTGGGTCATATAATTCTGGGTGTGTGCCGGCATACTCTCTCTCTGTCTCTCCAAAGGGCCTTGTAGGGAACTGTCTTCAGATAAGAGGATTCCCTGAGTGTGTGGTGTGTCGGTACGCGTGTGTCGACATGTCTGAGGTAGAAGGCTTTCAAGGGGGGGAGGAGGAGGAGGAGAAAATGAATGTGGTGTATCCGTCAACAACGCCGACACCTGACTGGATGGATATGTGGAATGTTTTAAGTGCTAATGTAAATTTATTGCACAAAAGATTAGACAAAGCTGAAGCTAGGGAACAACCAGAGAGTCAACCCATGTCTGCCCTTATGTCGCAGGGACCTGCAGGGT